>NW_019725844.1:1224675-1269177 GCF_002891405.2 Cryptotermes secundus
AAACGCGGTACTACAAAAGCTCTGCCCACAAAAGAATTAGTTCGGTTTCTTTTGGGTACCCCATCGTACGTAATCGCGATATTTGTCGTTTTCTACGTAAATATGGATTGCCTTGTGCTTCAAATATATCACTTGTTATTCAGCGGACTTCCGGTTTCATACAGACACTATTTTATGAACATTTGGATTTAACCGGACATTTGACAATATCGGACGAGCCCTCTCCCAGTTGGTCCTTTAAATGAGAATATATTGTCGCATGTCGCCTATGTAACGCGACAAATGACTTGAAGCAGGTCTCGGATTTGGCGAATGTTTATTAAGCACTCGCTTTTACACTTACACAATTCACAGTTTCACAATTACTGCCACTCACAATATCCTCTATACGCTTCTTCGTCACTATCACAACGATCACAACTTTCGCTGCTCTCGGTCACGTGTTCTCGGCGACTGCTAGACTTCAAGTAACTCGTCTGTCAAATCAAGTCAAAGTCACATTGCGACTGACGGTCAGTCAGTCTGTCTGTCTCTTGGTGTCGAGCCCAAGCTGGGGCTCATGATCAGATTTTTTTTTCTTTTCGTTTGTTTCATTATATGAAAGTTACTGTCCTGTCCGTTTGTGGCGCCCTCTCTGACGAGAGGTCTGGTCTGTCATTTGTCAGTCATAGACCGTATTAGTAAGTCCATTGTCAGTATTTACATATATTTACAAATTTAATCTTAATTCATATTTCTATGTACAATATATACAAGGCCTCTGTCAATCCAGGCTCAGTACAGCAGATTATGCCCTATTTCTAGTAGTAATCCTTACCACGGAAGTCTAATCACTTGAACGGTCGTATGCCTGATCGCCGCCAAGTTTAAGCCTCTTAAACTTTCTGTGTCGGGCTTCGCCTTGTCCGATGTTGCGAACATTCTCATTTTCATGATTTTGTATGACTTCTGCTTGTTTCCTGCATAATTTTGTTATATAGTCATATACGTATGGGATTTTAAATGCCATGTGCAAATCGCGGACCGGTGTACGCCTTGGAAAATTGCAAATGGTGCGGAGAACCTTGTTTTGCAGGCGCTGCAATTTCACTAGATGAGTGTCTGCCGCGAATTCCAGCATAATGACTAGCATAAGTCATTACGGATCTAATGAGAGCTTTGTGGAGGGTCATTTTAATGTTAGCGCTCAATCGCTCACTTCTGAATAGGGAATATACTCTAATGAATGTTCTGAAGGCCTTGGCTTCGATCATTTCTATGTGCAATCTCCATATAACTCTCTTATCGAAGATTACACCTAGAAATTTTGCACTGTTTACAAATGGAATATTTCATCCATTTAGAGTGAGACAAGACTCAGGCGGTCGACTACTACGAGAGAAGTAGAACCCCTGAATCTTATCTTCGTTAATTTTAATATTCCAGCGCTCACATCAGGTCTCCATTGATCTGAGACCGCGCTGGAATGTTCTAACAATAAAACCTCGTCTGTCAGAGCCAAAGTCACATTGCGACTGACGGTCAGTCAGTCAGTAAGTTTTGGTGTCGAGCCCCACCTGGGGCTCGTGGCCAGATATTTATTACTGTTTGACAGTTACGGTCTTGTTTTTGTGGGGCGACCTCTCTGACGAGAGGACGGGTCTGTCTTTTGTATATGGTGCTGGTCCTTGTCAGCGCAGTCTTTCTCGCGTCAGAGTCCCTATGGACATGCGACCATATTTTACTACGTATCTCAGATTTGTGACTTCCCTTTTCGTCGCCTCCTACGAATCGCAGGGTCACAGTGGAGGTATTCGACCCCGCCTCCACACGGGTAAACCCCATCTGTCAGAGTCAAAGTCACATTGCGAGTGACGTCCAGTCAGTCAGCAAGTCTTGGTGTCGAGCCCCATCTGGGGCTCATGACCAGATATTAATTATTACCGTCTGACAGTTACGGTCTCATTTTTGTGGTGGCCCTCTCTGACGAGAGGACGGATCTGTCTTTTGTATATGCTTCTGGTGGTCGCCAGCGCATTCCTTCTCGGATCCGAGTCCTTGGGACTCGCGACCATATGTTACTGTCTCAGATTTGAGACTTTCCTTTTCGTCGCCTCCTACGACTCGCAGGGTCACGGTGGAGGTAGAGGTGCATTGAACCCCCTTACATAGGCCTCTTGCGGACCATAAAGAAAACAGCCTATTTTGTTGGAACATGTTTACCGACCGATTGTATAGCAACGGCCACGGCACGGACTCCATAGAAAACGCCGCACTCCCATTGTTACCTTGCGTGTATTCGGTCGCGAGGTGTTTTGCAGTTGGTTACCTAGCAACGCTGTGTCCATCCACGTTACAATATTATGATGTATTTGTTTTACATATCCCTTAAACCCTTCCAGATATTATTGGAATGTATCAGAAAAGACTTCATCGAAATGTGCCAGGTAACTGAGACTTTCATCTATACTGATCCATAAAGACATCCTACTTTACAGAAGACCATAATAAATTGACTTTTCTCTGTATACCTAAATCAATTTCAAATACTCTGTTGAAACTCAATATGATATACTTTCATCAAAAGTTGTTGATCATTTCTAGTTTCAGTCACAATGATCCACAATAAACCCCAGTTTGCATGTAGACAACAATTATCCGTTCCATGACCTCATAAAAGCTTTTAGAGATGTTGAAATCTAATATAATACACTTCCAACAAAATATACCAGAATATTATTTTATTTTCAACCATACTGATCCATATTGTGACATGTCACCTGGAAGTCAAAACAGTGGAGCGGTAGAGGCAGCCATTGCTAGGCAACGGCAATAGATACATACGCAACAGTACAAACACTCGCAGTTGGTGGCTAGCTACCAGCACACAAACAAAAAAAACCATTGTTATAAGTCGCTACTAAGCAACGACTAGTGAAAACTCAGCAGACTCAGAAGGGTTAGTGAGTGGTGTAGTTACTTGCAGAGTGTGCAGAACAGAGAAAGTGCTGTAATTATTTGTAGTTAGGAGCCATAAGCATCCAATAAATGCAATAACTAATCTAACTCCGTGCCTGGTTACAAAGAGTTCAAAACTGGGTTTGAAGAAGATATGGCAGCTATTCAGTTAAAAAAAATAAAACATTCAGATAATACAGTATTTGGAAAAGCGATAATAGTTAGACAATCTTCAAATATCAAAGAAGCTTCCACGTTCATCGAAAACCCCGCACGTGAGCACAGAAAGAATGAGAAAGCAAAACCCGACAACGCAACGATTCTGCTAGGACAAACTGTTTACCAAAGATCCGAATCTTCAATGACGGAGACAGAGGAAGATGAAAACAGAATCAAAAGTGATTTTAATTATAAATGTGGATTTGAATTGAAAGATGAACAATGGAAAAAAGATACTTTATTCAGAAACTGGAATTCGACTGAATTGCCTAACATGGAAAGACAGCGAAACGTGTCTAGTTATTATTTAGATAGTAAACCAAAACTACTTACATTACCGCCGTTTACAAATGGAGGTGACAATTTTCATTGTTATCTGTCACGAAGTTCTTCTGTTAGCATATCTGCTTCAATTACAGAGTTGCCCAGCAGCAATCCATATGAAGCTGATTATAGCAGTTCAACGAACTTCCATGAATCCTTCACTGAAGAAGAAAATGAAGTTGATAATGATAGTTCAACGTATTTCCGTGAATCCTCCACTGAAGAAGAAAATGAAGTTGATAATGGCACTTCAAGAAACAAAGCCTGCGTAACATCAAGAACTGCAAGTCGGTTCCTTGTGTCTCAGTTTCTGGGCGAACTTCTGTCAGACATTAATGGAAAGCGCTATGGTTACGGATTCGGATTGTCCTTCAACCGATCCCGTCATTCCGAGGATGGAAGCGATCCTGAGTTAGATTATTATAGCATATCTGGAGCTTCAACACCATGGGAAAGACAAGCTCGCCATCCGGCCATGTACATAAATAATCCACTGCAACAATCGACTCTGGAGAGTAAAACGCTTTCGGAACTTGAAGAGTTATTAGATAGTCTACGTTCTGGCATCCAGTACGCTGGGTCGTTTTTAGAACGACAATTAAAGTGTCGTGAAGCCCTCATTTCATGCCGTGATGAACAGAATGACATGATCACGGCGATTCTACAGGCTTTATCTGGAAAGAGGACTCACGACACACGAATTCGTTTCAGTTCAATGCCCTATCCGGGGGACAAAGCGTTCACACAATGGCAGGTCACTATGCAGATAGTTGCAGCGCTACCAGGTGGTATCCCTTCGGAGTTCAGGAGAAGGTTGTGGTTAGCTGTGTCCGAGAAGCATCTGAGGTCGCGGGGTGTAGATTGGAGTCACGCGGAGAAGTTCTGCTTCAACAGATGCAGCAACCCAGATGACGATGAGCTGGGGGTGCGAAATATCAAGGACTTGCGTCGGGCAGGCTGTTCTTTGTTTTGCGGTGCGGTCACTGAAGAGAACCAGAAGCAACTCAAGCGAGTGCTCCTGGCTTACGCTCGCTGGAATAAGGCAGTTGGCTACTGCCAAGGTTTCAACATTCTGGCAGCTGTCATACTGCAAGTAATGGATTACTCCGAGAATGATTCTCTCAAGGTAATGATCTACCTGATTGAGGGAGTTCTGCCGGAAGACTACTTTTCAAACAAGTTACGTGGATTGTCTGTAGACATGGCTGTATTCAGGGACCTTCTGAGGCTAAAACTGCCGATACTCTCGCAACATCTGGACCAGCTGCAGAACGGTGGCAGACACAGTGCAACGTTGACAGTTTATGAACCACCTCTGATCAATGTGCTAACAATGAAGTGGTTCCTCACACTGTTCTCCACCTGTCTGCCACATTCAACAGTGATCCGTATATGGGACCTCATTCTCCTTGAGGGCGACGTGGTGCTGTTGAGGACAGCGTTGGCAATTTTGGATCGGCTGGCAGATTACATCATGGCTGCAGAGAGGGCTGATCAATTTTACAGCATAATGGATGTTCTGACTCGAGAGATGGAGTTGGATCTCATGGATACGGATAATTTAATCAAGACAGTTCTAAATATTGCACCATTTCCATTTTCTGAGTTACTAGAACATAGGGAAAAATATCTGTACAACATCAAGCCCTTGGCACGCACTTTGTCCACACTTACTACGACCTACTCAGACGACGACGACGACGACGTTGATGATGATGATGATGATGATGATGATGAAAGTACAGACAAAGATGATGAAAAAGTAGGTGCTTCTATAACCTATAATATAACTGCACCCTTCAGGTCGACACGAAGAGGATATTCCTTGGTTCGAGCCGAATCACCATCTCGTACCTCATCAGCTAAAAACTGCAACTCTACTGCACCTGATACGGGCAGCCCAGCACTGGATATATCAGCACTGAAGCAGCAATATGCCAAGCTACGAGGGCGACAAAGCCAATATGATATTCTCACTGTAGCTTGTGCCCGGCAAACATTAGGACCAATAGTTCCTACTCCTGCCACTATGAACCATTTACAGTTGGAGAAGAGTGCTGTACGCACTGTGAGGTGCAGGAGGGATGATCCACCCCCAGGGGCAGTGCCATGTCCAGCAAATATTGCCTCAAGATCTGTTCCTAATCCACAATGGGATCAAGAGCTATTCCACACTATTCCCCTAGGACAATTGACTGCAGCATCAAATGTTAAACTAATGCTACCGCAACTGCAGAAAACAGCAGACAGTAACAATGTGTGGATAAACACTGCACTGGAAGAACACTTCCAAGAAAAAGCAGCGACAAGGAAAACACGCTGCAGAATTAGTTGAAAGTGTCCTTTATGTAGACATAAAAAAGCTACAAGGTATTAGGCATGAGAATGCAGTGTGCAGAGGAATATCAGTAATCAAATAACCAGAGTTAAGGGCTGATTAGGCTGAGAGAAGCAAGATACTGAAAGTGATGACAGCAAAAGCAGCACATAATATGAAAAGTTGGACAGTTGCCTGAAAATGGTCGAGTACAGCCAAAACATGTAGCAATTTCTAATGTTTAATTTTTAATTTTATGTAAAGGAATAAGTTTAAATAAAGTTGCATTTAAGAAAGAAGTGAATGTGCATAAGTGTATTTGTACTGTATTTACAACAGTGCATTGTTTAAGATAGCTCTTTATTCATTATGGAGTTTTCCTCACTGAATCGAATATACAATGGGGATAGGTAAGTTGATGATGTATGTAAATGATCTACTTATTAGTCATAGCCAGTGTTTAAGCAAAATCACCATTGCACCTCCTCTTGGAAAATCAGAAATTATATACCTTTCCCTGACTATTCTGTCTTTGAGTTGCATAATACTCCAATAAGTCAACTTGAATGCTTCTTTTTAATCTTACTTAAGTAGAATAAAATGTTAGTTTTTATGCAGAAGTTTGATTGAAAATTTTTCCCTTCTTTGCTAACTAATGATAGTACCCACATCACAATGGACAGTATCCATTGGAATTCTACATCCATTTGAAGGCCTTTAAATTATTTAATGGACAAATGGATCCCTGGTACCCTCTTACCTGGAAGTGCATCAAATTCCGCTATTGACTGTATTGCTGAAACTGAATCATTGAATATAACAAGCTTTTCAAAGGGCCCAGCTCTTCCTGAACTGCATTAATGCTAAGCTCAGACTCTGTCTCACCATAAAAGTAATTGGCATGTTGTGTAACAGAAAAATAAAAACTAATTTGCAGTAAATTCCTGCTCCAACGTTTTCATTGCCTGTGAATCTGTATAAATGTGAAGCCAAATTCATTCAAGATAGTGCATGCATTTTTCCTAATGCTGACGATTTCACTACTAATGAATGTTTATCTTTATATTTTCTATCTTGAAGGAGGTATATTTTATAATTTACTCCAATGCGGCCTACAGGACAAAGAAGTAGCAAAAGGTTTTCCCATTCTACCTAAGTAATGTACTTTTGTTGTTATGGCACCTTTTTTTGCGTACAGCTGTTCTGAGCTTTGCGATTTCTATCTTGATATTTGTATTGTGACCAACATGAACTGTAAGGTAAACGTGTCAACCTATCTTGTGCTTACAAGTTGCAGAAAGTTAGGTGAAACTGATTTTTAAACCACAGTTGCATAGTTGCAGAAACAGAGAAAGCAAAATTATTTGACGTGAATAGACAAGAGATATGCATGAAGTAACAATATGAACACAATGGCACTGCTAATATGAAAAAATATCTTATTTTTATGTCCATTTTCCAGTAAAAATTTGTTTTAAGGACAAAAAATCTACTCATGATGAAGTAAGAACAAATGGAAAAAATATCAGAAAAACATAAACATTTGGTACTTCCTAATAACAGTCCAAAATTTATGCTGAAACACCTTGAGTAACATCTTATGAATTCTGCAATAAATATTGTTACATGCTATGAATAATAACATGTATTCATTTCTTTGTAGTTTTATAACAATCATTATGAAACCGACACCTGTTTAAAACAGAAAAATTCATTAGTCCTGTGGCATTTCATCCTGAATGGTTTCATTGTATACTGATACCTGATACTTAATGTGTCACTATTTTGGTGTAATATCAAAAGAAAGTGACTCCGTGATACAAGTCTGCAAGCAAACTATACCGACCAAGCGACCGCCGCTTGTTGGCACAGTTAGTGCTAACTTTAGCGGATAGAGGGTGTTGCGTTGTCAGAGCTATGAATCCCCATGACCGTTAATTTAGATTTTCTAGACCTGACAAAAGAAAGTGACACGCAGAAAAAATGGAATCTTTGTATTACTAGTAATATAGGATCCAAACAAGATAGTATGTGGCCATAAGTTGCACTGTACACCAGCAAGGACTGCTGCATAGCAGGAGTTAAACCAGTCATCTACCTTCTCACAAAGCTTTCACAACTTAATACAATTTTTATGTCAAAATAAAGCTTTTTGGCATGTTGTTTTCTTTTAGGGACAATTTGGTGTTTTTATGGAAGACCAAGAAACCAAACATCAGATTTTGCAAACAAGACCTCAGTGTTAGTATGTGTAATTATTCAAAATAATAGACAGGGAACATTGGAAATTTGGATGGCTTTACCATGTTACATTAGCTCCTGATGCATGTACCACCAGATTTAGAATTAATATGAAGCCAAAGGTCTTGCATCACAACCCCCCTCCCCACCCTACCCTTAACACAATAAACACCTTCACAACCTTCGACTCCTAATATAATTGCTTATAATTTGTTTGATATGTACATGCTATTTCAGTTCAAATATTGTTTGCCATTTTCATATTTAAATCCAAGCATTTGCAGCCTTAATATTTATTTCAATGTAACCTTAAAGGATAGGGCCGCGCCATAGCTCAAGCGGTTAGTCGGTCAAGTGGGATTTGTGGTGGACAAAGTGGCGCTGGGGCAGGTTTTTTCCGAGTACTTCGGTTTCCCCTGCCAATCTTCATTCCACCAATTGCTCCACTGTCACCCTCACCTATCATCTGGGGCTGGTACAATAGGCCAGAAGTGGCCACAGTACAAGGGACTTAGTCCCACCCCACTAGCAATAAAAAACACCTGTAAAGAATGGTAGCTGGGACAGCGCAGTCGGTATAGCGACTGGCTGGATGACCGAGGGGTTGGAGTTTGAGTCCCGGTGGGGTCATGAATTTTCACTTCTCTATGTCGTCCACACCGGCTCTGGGGTCCACCCAACCTCCTATCCAATGGATACCGGGGGCTCTTTCCAAGGGGGTAAAGCGCCCGGGGCGTGAAGCTGACCACTCACCTCCAACTAGTGCAGAGGTCAAGAAAATGTGGATCTATATATCCACTCGACATTACGCCTCCATCCTGTAAAGAATGGCAATTATTTTCTACTTACTGGGAACTCCCGAGTGACATCCGCTTATCGGCGAAGTTAGTGGCAACTTCGGTGGATAGAGAGTGTCACGTGGTCAGTGCAACGGATTCCCAGGGTCGTTAATATCGGTTTTCTAGACCGAAGCAGCTACTTTCCCATTCAAGTAGCTCTTCAATTATCCTCACTTGGCCGAGTGGACCCCGTTCCAGGCCCAGTACTTCACAGAAAATGTGGTAGCGCCTGGAATCGAACCCGGGACCTCGGGATCCGTAGCTAGGAATTCTGACCAGTAGACCACAGAGGCGGTCCACTTACTGGGAAACATTGTCTAATAAGGCAGTTAGTGGTTAACAGCAACCGAGATTAGTGTATTAACCTTTGACGTCCGAAGCGCACTGATCGGTACTTTGAGTATGATCGTCGTGGTCGTCGTGGCCAAAGTACCCCGATTCATGCATTCATTTAAACGCCGCTATTTCTGAACAGATAATAATTCAATGTACATACCTTTTGTTTTTGTAATTATCTGCTTGATGTACATAACAGGCTTCATCGACCGCGTCATGCAACTGAATCTCGCCTTTGTATGGTACTTCTTGAAACACCCCAAAATGCACAGTCTCACGTAACATACCTCGAACTTCGGCTGCCTCTCGATTTCAAAATCTTCCAAACGTTTCATCCTCGTTTACGACGAAACTACTATTTTCGAATTCACCATAAACTCACAAAAAACCGAATGCACCCTGTATCTCTGCTACGATGCAAGTTTTTGTTTGAGACTTTAGAAAGGTCAATCTTCTCCTGCAGACGCAATGGAATAGCTTGGCACTAAAGCAGGGAACAATGCATTTTTCCTGTAACCTTTGAACTGCTATGCTTTCACTTTTCTATCCTTTAGTCAAAAGACTAATATCTGAAGTGTGTAACAAAGATGTGTATTTTGCCATCAGAGAACAATATGATTTTATTGCTGCCAACTGTTTTATGGCACCAGAGAATGCGAAAATATTTCGAGTGTTTCAAGCAGGAATAATTTTATAATGCAGAACTGCTCTGTGAAAAGGCGGGAAACAATTTTTACCGTGTGCATCAAAATTACAAGAAAAAAATAGGGCTAGAATATAACTTTTTGTCTAAATATCTTCAAATCTGCCGTTATAATAAATGACACTATGTTCTTTGTTGATAAAAACAAAGTTAATTCCATTTATTTATCATAAAAATGTACTAGATACAGCATTTTCAAATACAACTAAAGTGTCCTAACAGGAACGCAGCACTTTTAAACGCTCACCAGCAGTAAATAAACTCCAGCCAGCTCAACCTAAGGTTAAGAAAGATAAGAGCAAAAAGAGAAAGGGACCACCTGTGAACTGAGGCATCAGGCATTACTGCAGTATCCAAAAAAAACTTGGAGAATGGGTAAATAGACAGAAGAAAAAAATAGAAGGGTTATGTGTCACAAATGACACCTGATCAGTGTGCATGAATAGCAAAAGGGAACACTCCAAAAGAGAAAAGATTCCTGGAAGAGTGCATGAAGTAGTATTCATACCTTTGAGAAAATCAGCCCATAGGCTAATGCAGTTAAGGAGGGGAACAGGGTGTAAATATTTGTTTGCAACAGAGACCAAATATGAGCCTTCGGGAACTTGAACGAACAATCAGTTTTCATCTGGATCTAGGTTTTGTGCCTCCTTGTCATTCTCAAGAAGAGGGTTCTTTGATTTTGCTGGGCGTGTGTTCGGCCCCGGTCAAGAGAATAAATAAGAGGGACAACACGAACCTGCTTGGTTTACGAATTCCAATACAGTTTTAACAAACCAATTATAAATATTTTAATGTATTGGAACAGCCGCTGTAGTTGCAAAGACTTTAGATTTTACACCAAATTATATATTATTAATATTATATGTATACATTTTAACTTTCAGAACATATTTTGTTATAGTAGCTTCCAAATGTATTGATGTAAAGGTGGTCCCTCGGATGACAGTCTCTGAAGACCAAAACATGTAAGGGCATGAATAATTGAAATAAGAAAAATCTTCACCAGTCACACTAGACGGAACTGTTTAACTTCTCATGATATTGTTAGTGTGATGGACCAGAATGAAACAAATCAAAAACTTGTTGGCCAGTTCTACTCTTGCTGACCACGATACCAATATACAATTACTCCGAAACTCAAAGACTGACATTTCACTAAGTACTACATCCACTAGGGTGTTTTTTGTTCTGTGGTCAAGAAATATATAAAATCATAATGAAACTAACAGTATACATGATTCTTGGTTTATTTAACATAGCTTTTCAACTGCATTAATGCCAAACAGTACCTACTGTTGTTTTATTTACATAAACTAAAGTGAAAGTGAACTAGTGTCACCTCGCTTCCTACATAAATGCAGCCACCAAACCCTGAGATACACAACTCATACCAGGCTGGATCATCAAGAATCACCATCAAACCAATCCTGAAGGATGCCTCAGCATTAAATTTCTAGCACATCACCGGCCAAGAGTTGCAATGACACTTATACTATGCTCTGCTCTGAAAAATTTCCTAAGATTTCAAATTCTGCAGACTACTTTACTTTTACCATGCCTTCAGCTTAAACTGATTTCAAACAAACTCAAACTCTGCAGCTTGAGTCTGTAAGCAAACTATACCGACCAAGCAACCGCCGCTTGTTGGCGAAGCTGGTGCCAACTTTGAGGAGCTATTCAAAGAAATAGTGGCTCCGGTCTAGAAAACAGAAATTAACAGTTGTGGGGATTCATTGCGCTGACCAAGCAACACCCTCTATCAGCTAAAGTTGACAGCTTAAACTGATTTAAACAGAAAAAAGTGGAAATATTTCCTGTAACAGCTGGCTCCATATGTGTATTTAGAAACAAGCAGAGCAATGAAGACTGGAGTCTTCTCAGCTGAAATGTAACATAGCAAGTTTAGCTTGCCACATTCTTGTGTTGGTTTCTTATTTGGCAAGAAAATTTTACACAAAGATGGAGGCGATATATTACTCTAAAACGTTGGATTCTCTCCAAACTACGTGGTGTTACAACCCAGAAGACTGCATCCTACATAGCCACTGCCCTGAGAACATAATTCAGCATGGCAGAGATGTTAACTAAAACATGAACACATAAGAACTTAAACACATACATAATACAAATACTTCATGGGATTATAAATTAAAAAATTACAATGATCTATGCATGTCAAAACACTGCATACAAATGGAGTACGTATTCTATTTACTTATTAGTGGGCTATTTACTGATGATTTCAGTATCTAGACTATGTACCATCAAAGGGATGATCTGGAAGGAAGTGGTTGTGGCCTAACAGAGGTACTAGCCTGGCATTTCTCTGGAGCGACTAAGGAAATCCACAGCAAAAAAACTCAGGACAGCCAATGTCCTGGACAAGCACTTCCCAAATAGTCGGTAACAGAATATGTAGAATGCCCTGGAATTGCGTGTGAAAGGTAAGTAACCCAAGAACAATCACGATCACAATGAACTACCTTAGTACCTTACAGTATTGCAAGTAAAGAAAATATATGAAATGAGCGAGAAAATGAAGACAAACAACATGCACAGCTGCAGTAATTTCTTCTATTGACCATCAGAATAAATAAAAACACCCGCAACCAAACAGGGAACACGCAACACGAGACACGATATACCCTGAGAATAAGAGGAACGACTCCCATAGTGGTGAAACTATGCATGGTGTTAGAATTGGGACAGATAAGATAAATAATCTTAACAAGTTTTTAGTATATATATATTTATTATAACTGACGAGTACTTTTAAATACTTTTTAAATTTTACAATGACATAAAGGCAAGCAATGAAATAGATTGACGTAAATAGGGCACCTGATGATGGCACTGTAGTGCCGAAACATGTTGTGAAGTAACAAGTGAAATTGAGTGCACTAAAAGACAGACACTGCTTACATATCATGGACGAAGATCAGTGCAAAAGGACGCTAAAATACAACAAAATAAAAATATACATACAAAACATTTTATATACTAGCACAAAACTGTCGGTATTGCCATGCGTCTGACTGACTGTTGACAGGGTCTGGATTGGATTACCACTTTAAGACATAACCTATGACTACACATAATTATTGCGCCACTGCTGATTTCCACACTTTACAAATCACTACAGCACATGCTTAGTCTTTTCCAGCCTTCAGTGTCTTCACTGTTAGTTGCCTGGTAATGGCTCCAACAATGGCTATTCCTCTGCTTCCATGCTCAAGTCCTCTCTGAATGGTGGTTCCCTTCCAACTGAACTCTTTTCTTCATAGACTCCTGCACAGAACTAATCTGGCTACCCCAACTGTCTTTCTTATAACTCTTTAGCATGACCAGTGCAAACAGCATTCAATCTTGTATGCATATCGACTGCTGCAGGAACATGTTTATCAAGTCATTCCCTAGTAGTGGCCATCTATTGTTGCTATTATTTCTCCAGCTACATAGCTAGATTACTGCTACCTGTTATTTAAATTTCTTACTTGCCTTTACCTTCTTTATTGAGTACTACATCTGGTCTAGGAATACTGTGTGCATATATTGCACCGTATAATTTGGATTTAGCTATGAAGATATTTTTTACTAGCACACTCTGTTTCTGGTACAAATAGAGACAACTGATTTGCCAAAATGTGAATTCAGAATGTCGCTTTAGTTCAAGAACAGGGTGGCTGCCATGTGACCTGCATACTTGATGTGCTGCATGATCCAATGGGAGACACACTGGACTCCAAACAGAAAATTGTTACCTCCAGGTAAGACTGAACTATAACACATATATTCTTCATTTTAGGTTATGCCAATTTTATAACTATATTATGTTATTACATTTTTTTATTTGATAACACTGGTGATTATTTACTTTTAAATTTTAATATTGTAATAAATTTGTATTTTGTTGTAAAATATAGAGAAGCTACTGAATCCATGCATATGTACATATTGATGTGGAGAACAGAGCAGACATATTTTACATCTGAGCATGAACCCCAAAAATATTGTGGGAGAACGGAAAGGAATGTACAAACAAGAGGTTCTCGCAGTGGTAATTATGAAGACTTCTATCTTCTGTATTGTCTGCTACATACTGGTTTCTTGCTTGGCTTAATCTTCAGTCCTAAAGGTGGAAGTGAAATGTTCCTCCAAAACACTGGCTTTCAGCGAACTACATGGCGTTAAATCCAAGAAAACAGAACACTTAAAGAAATATAAATGATTATGTATCTGATGATTCTGTTTTGGCTTCAGAGTGATGATGAAAGGGGCACTGAAAAAATGTCAGCATCCCTGAGAGTGATACAGATCCTGATTATGATAATGATCAGAATGATGCCCCTAGCTCTTGGCCCCATATTATGATAATGACAATGACAATGCTACTATTTCTGTTTTGTGCTGCTGGTGATGATGATTATACTGTTCCAGCAACAAGTAACAGTGGTAATGTAAATGCTTCCTGGAAGAGGGTAAATAATCATGGACCCAGCCTGTAACTCCATGGAAAGGAAACTTACCTGATGGTCCTGAAGATCCTTGTCCACCAATACATTACTTATGAAACTTTACTGATGAAGTGTGGCTGACAAATATAAATGATGAAATTAATTTGTATGCTTACCAATGTGATCTTAGCAAAACTATCAATATGACTGAACATGAAAAGGTACAAATTATAGGATGCTGCTCTTTAGGTCAGTCTATGGTCTGTCTCCCTATGGCAGGAATGTACTGGAAAACAGAAATCAGAGCACTAGCAATCGCTGATACCATGAATAACACTAGGTGAGAAAATACAGAGTTGAAAAGTTATTTTGATAACACTGAACTTTCAGAAGAAAAGAACAACAGTTTATATAAAATTAAGCTTTTTGTGGCTTCACTTTCTTTTTTAATTAAACCAAATTCCCATGAAGTAAAGCTGTGTTGAGCAATGAATGATTCCATTCAAAGGCAAATGCAAATTCAAAAATTCTATGAAGGATAAGCCAAAGAAAAGGGGATATAAGCTTTTGTACCACATGACTCTGGAGGTATACAGCACAATTTCGAATTATATTCTGGTGATGTAGAACATGATCATGCCCTCATATATAGATATAAATGGAAATATTGTGCTTTGCCTTAGAAAAATTATACCAAGCAATTATTTTCACAAGCTGCACTCTGACAACTGGTTTACAAGGATTCCGGTTCAAGATAAATTTGAAAAAAATGGGAATCCAGTGCTTGGGAACTGTCTGGCCAAAGAGAGTGCATGGTTATGAATTATCATCAAGAAGTAAAAGAAGTCACTGACAGGATCACAGCAATGAAGTGGTATGATGATTATTCTCTTTGTAAGATTTGAGGCTTTCACGGCGGTGACTATGAAGAAAGCAGTCTTCTGGGATTTTGCACCGTGTATATGTGGTGTTAACCGACGTTTCGGAGGAACGTATCGCCTCCATCTTCAGGGTAGAAGAAAAAATATATAAGAAATCTGCAAGCAAAGAGACCGTGAGAACCAGTAAAAGCAGACTGGTTTTACCGGTTCTCACGGTCTCTTTGCTTGCAGATTTCTCATATATTTTTTCTTCTACCCTGAAGATGGAGGCGATACGTTCCTCCGAAACGTCGGTTAACACCACATATACACGGTGCAAAATCCCAGAAGACTGCTTTCTTCAATTATTCTCTTACTGGGCATATCTGTTGGTGCATTCCTGACTTCTAAGGTACAATGACAGAAAAAATAAAACAACGAGAAAGTTAATGTCAAGTGCCCCAATATTATGATGGCACACAAGCTCATACATGGTGTGGATTTGATGGATTCCTTAAACACTCTACCAAACAGAGATCTAATCCATGAAATGTTTCCATCTTCTTGATCTTGTTGTGGTCACTGCAAGTTGCTTCATGTCAGAGACTATATATTTTGCAATGTAAGAAAGAAAACTTAGAAGAGTCTTCTGGATTCCAAGCCAACTATTGCAGCTTGCTGATGCAAGGAAAATGACACACCCACATGACAGGTTCACTCAGTTACAAAAATCAGGTGCTCAGAGTATAGTTCATTTTTGCTTCATGCCAAATTCAAACTTATTTTTGGGATTTATTCCAACTGGCATAGAAAAGGATAAAATTGACCAAATACCCCCCCCCCTTCTGAATAAAAGTTACTGTCCCAGATTTTATTCTAGTTACACTTCTTATTTTTGAGTCCAGACCATGTTGAATGTACTGTGAAAATATTTTCTAATATGGATTATCAACCAAGATCTGCACTGTTAGGAATTATGATTTCTAAACAACTGTTATCTTTTTAGACTGATTTTTTCAGTTGTACCATAAAAAGAAACATCATACAACATTTTTCATCACTCAGTGTGGCTTCAAAGCCACAAATCCATACTGAAAAAAATAAATAAATAAAAACAAAAACTTATCACTGTAACAAATATTTCTTCCAAGATTAATTTTAACTTAGTCCCACAGGTGCAGCATTTTTCTCTTTTCCAGAAAATTGGCCAACAGAGGGTTAAACTACATGCCAGTAGTCAATGTGTTAAATATACAGTTTGACAGGCAGTATGAATAGTGCTTCAAAAATAAAGGCAGAAATAAAAGTAACTTGACATCATCTATTTCTTCTTGCTCTTTCCAAGAGTCAGTGTGTGATGACTGCTAGTCATCTGCTGCTGCTGCAGCTGCTGCTTTCTACGGTTAAATTCCACGATCTCGTCTTCTAGTTTCTTGCGAGATTCTTCTAACTTCTTCTTCTCCTCAGTATGGTCCTTCTTCAGTTTATCAAATTTTGCATGAAGCTGTTGAACATAAAATATTAATAATTCAGTAGTCAAATTGTAAATACCCGTAATGGGTAAATTTCTGTACAGTCGCTCACCTTTCGGTGTGGTTTGTAACAACGCATAAAGGTTTAAGGGTTTCTCAATGTTCATATATTACTCACCCACGCATTTATCCATTTGAATGTAATAGTTCTGCTCTGAAACTGACTTTCAAGGAACTACTTATTTAGAGTACACAGCAAAACTGATCACAGAAACTGAATTTTCATATAAACTAATCTACAATTTACAGACAGGTCAATAACATTTGCGTACATATTTAATAAAATGCTAAACACAAAAAACATATACAAATATTATAACCATTAATGAAATAAATATCTTTACTATTAGCCACACACATCCCATGTGACTGGGAGGAGGTGGGGGGGGGGAGGTACACGCAGTGCAAATCCTCCTTATTAAAAGGACCAAACAAAATCCAGGTTAAATTCCTAAGCACATTGAATACATTGCTGCATAAACATCTAAGTTATCCTTCATCCCCTGAGAAATGATGTTTAGTGACTTAACGTTCTTTTCCGTAACACCACAGAAATATCAAATCAGTGTCATCAATGCCATCAGTACCTTATCAGAAGGTATAGCAGGCGATCACTTCTTGCCATTTGAATCATGTTTCCCACACGTGCATCAATTTTTGAAATTACTGGAAGGCTGGATGTTACATTTTCTGTAAGGTCTTCCCTTCCATCTTAAAACTGACTAATCCACATGAAAACTCATAATATACTCAAGAGTTCCCTTGCCATCTTCCTGTAACATTCTGTTACTGGAACATATCTCCAGCTTCACTAACGATGTATAGTCTGTTGTCTAACAATCTATCACCTCCCATGTTTTTGAGAAACAAACAAAACAATGTACCAGTGAAAATGACAGAACAAACTGAATGCCAGTGAGTGACATAGAACTGCTGAATCATGTAGTCACATGACCAAATATGCCAACACACCAGCTGCTGCATAAAATATCAGTCTGATTATCTGTCAGACTTCGTACACATACAGGACTTTACATGTCACACTTCACTCTTTACATGAAGGAAACACTGTCAAATGATTTCTAGTTTCAGGTGAAATCAATACATCAGTCCAGAAAGTAGAAAGGTAACACAGTTACAAGAAGTGGGATGTTAACCTTCATTCTAGCTATCACAAGAAGTACAACAGTTACCATACCTCTTTCTCTGCTTCTTTTAGCTCCGCCTCCTTCTCCTTGACACGAACCACAAACATTTGTCTCATTTCATCCTCCTTCTGCTGAAGTTCCTGTAAATGGTTGCTTCGCTTTGCCTCAAATGTTTGCTGGAAACTCACTGGCTTGTTCTCGGCATCCACATCACTGAACCCCATCTGTTGACATGCCAGTAGTCACATCCATCCAGCAAAGAAAAGTACAGCGATTATAATCTTATTTATGTAAAGAGATTATCTATGTGCTGAAGCACCAGGCTATGAAGATGTATAATGGAATGGAGGCAAAGCTCCACACATATTTAATCCTTTATGATTCCATGTCGGACAGAGTCGTCCACTTTATTTCTGTGTTCTGGTCCTACGTCAGACTCAGTTTGCTACAAATTTTATGAATGTTACAGGTGATCTGGAGTCAGTCTGCGGGATTAAAACAGTGTCAGTACATCACTCAAGCCTTCTTCTTTGCAGTGGTGTTAACAAATTGTTTGTTGCTGTAATACTGTTGCGAATTTGTAACAGATTTTTTTAAGGATCTGTATATCTCTGTAGTTCTATCCGAATGGCATCTTCCAGTGGGCTGAATTGGGCAGCAATCAGATTCATGAAAACTGCACTTTCACTGAATTCATCCAGGATCCAGATATGATATATTTGATCTTACTGACCTTGATGCTGAAATACGTGAGTCTAATTTGAGTGACAGTTGTAGTTATTCTGATGACAGTGAGGCAAGTGGAAATGTGGATGGTGACAATTGTGGTGGTGGATGTAGTGGTTATCATGATGATGATGATGATGATGACTTGGGGAAAAAATAATAATGATTTCTACATGCTACCATTTCATGCCTCATTTAGTTGTAAACCACCTCGAAACAGGAAAATGTCTGTTCTACACACAAAATCTTATGCTATTTTTAATTCAACTTTGTTTCAAGAGACAGGTGCTCAAACTAATAGATCTGTGAGTAAAAAAAACCTGTGGCAGCCCGGGTTTGATCCCGGGGTCTGGTCAAGTTGGATTTGTGGTGGACAAAGTGGCGCTGGGGTGGGTTTTATCCAAGTACTTCAGTTTCCCTTGCCAATCTTCATTCCACCAAATTTTCCATCATTATAATCACCCGGGGCAGGCTACAATAGGCCAATCAGTGGCTACTGTGCTGAGTGGACCCAGTTGGACTCCACCCCCCTAAGCGAAAAAAAGAAAATAAAAAAGAACGCCTGTACAACATGAACAGGCAGTCAGAAAAAAGATCAACTCTGTCTGACCTGGTGTTCTGTAAGAGATTGAAGAGTTGGTAGGAAACATTCCAAACAAAATTTAGGCACATAATGAGAAGGTATCAAAATAATGTGCAGTTTGCCTAAACAGAGAAGTGAAAAGAGGCAGAAGAGAAATGTCACCGTATTGTGACACATGTCCCAGGAAGCCAGGACTCCACTCCAAGTGTTTTATCATATAGTATACAGTGAAGAAGTACCATTTTGTATGTAGCAAATAGAAATATTTTATATCTGACAGAGTCATACAAAAATATCCCATTTTCCAGTAGAAAATTCTATTTCTTTATTATGTTTTACACATAGAGCAATACATCACTGACATATGCATGTTCAGTTATCCTCTTATCGTGCATTCTTTATATGCAGTGACATCATCCTGTTGTGTTTCATTTTACAGTGTTGACCTGTCTTCAGATTACAAAATCCAGCTGTAAAGGACCCACAGCTCCGAGATCATGCCACGCAATGCTTATACCTCATGTCTACACATAATATGAAATGTTTAGATGTCATAATCAAAGAACTGACCATAGTTTTATTCCCTGAAGAACAACAATAAACAGATTGGCAACATTCACCACATATGTCACTAGTGACAGTGGTACAGTCTGTAAAAGTATTTCATGCACTCAGTATTCAAACAGTATGAACTCTGATCCCTACACACCATATTTTCATCACACTTAGCAATGTTTCTTCTGTTTTATGCAAGTTATAAAGAAAAACTAACCAGTTCATAACAGTAGCTGCAAATAAACAGTTCAGTGACATTTAAATAAGACCAGCAGGTAACAGTAGTGGTATCTAACGTCACAAAGAAATAAGAGTGAGCTGTCAGTTTCGCACTAAAGCTGCTTTATCATTAGAGTAGTGCCCAGTATCCATGGGTGTGCCTCAGAGCCAATATAGACATGATGAAAGAAGAAAAATCTTTCCTCTATTGGAAATCAAATTCTAGTCATTCAGCACACAGCACATAACTTCACTGATTGAGCTACTGCAGCCCACGGCAGATTCAGAATTCAAGCGTAAATATTTTATATATTCAGAGTGTGAAATCATGGTATGCACAGCAAATGCAATATGTAAAAAATTTCACTTTAAAGCGTATTTAAAATAAATGTTTCATTACTCTGAAAAATTTCCCAATAACTGAATTGTCACCTGTTCCAAGCGCTTCTTGCGATAGAGTTCATAATGTCGCATGTGTGTCTTCTCTCGCATGTCTTCCATGTTTGTTCTGATCAACATTTCACGCAGCTTCACAAAGTCACAATGGGACTCATTCTCAACTGAAATAAGAAGTAAATGCTAGAGACACAAACTGCAACATTACATTGCTTCACATTCATATCAGTTCTGAACAAGTTTTGAGCTGGGCTAGGTAAAGATAACAAGTTTTAACCACCACAATGGAAAATAAATTTTAAAGGCTACAAACAGGCTACAAAATTTTCAGAGATTTCATAAGTACCTTTAATTTCCATCCACATACCAATAAAAATTACAATATAAAACATATTCATCTATAAATTTTGATAACAGGTTATTATCTTCAGGCTGTTCATATATTTTTAAGTTATAACTACTGAACTGAATACGTCATTATAAATAACATAACAGTTCACAGACCCATTAACTGTTAAACTGTGTGGCATCATTTATACTAACAGGATTATTACAAAACAAAGTTACTGCAAAGAATAAGATTAATAAAACCGATTTTATAGATAATAAAAGCACTTGGTCTTATGGGTGGAATTTTATGTGTAAAATAGGCTCTTACTTATTTCAAACATAAACATGTATTCACAGAATTACTGTATTCTGATCCATTTTGAGTTATTTCCACAAAAAATTCTATCAGTACATTTACCTGTGTTTCAAATAAGCAGTAAAGATCCAATTTACACGTGTAATTTCATGATGTATGCTGATACATACAATTTACATAATATATACAATTCAGCAATTACACGACACAAAAATATATGATCAGAATGAAGATTACATTCTAATGTCAAAACTTGGTGCTACACATTTCTTGTAACATACTATTAACTGCTGTGTGAACATAAATAAAGTATCTGACAAAAGCAATTTATTAACTGAACATTATGGTATGGAGAAATTCAAAATAGTTTATAGGTATTATACATGGTAGAGTCATTAAGTTGGTGGAATGTGGTTTTATTGCATCATATTACAAGGTATTCACATACACTTATGCAGATCCACATTGGCCCTCAAAATAGTTGCCATTGGCCGCTATGCAAGTCTGCCAATGTTGATATAACTGTCGAAAACACCGCTGAAACATATTGGCAGTAAATTCCCGTACGCTTTGCGGCCATTCCACGAACTTATTGACTGTAGTAGTATATATACCAACACATTAGAGAGGTCAAGAGAATGATGCTTTCCTGAGATATGGATGCTTCTGTCACTCAAGTGGCTGCACAAATTAACTTTGGAACTTCTTGCTATCAGCTGCACTTCACTTTGAACAGAAGTCTCATTTCTCAGCACTATATCTAATTATAGTTATGTTTCAATCCTCATCGCCACATCTTCCATTTCAACTGTGCTAAATCAGTAACACATAAATGCATGGGCCGCACCATAGCTCAAGCAGTTAGTCCCTGGCTACCCACTGCAGCAGCCCAGGTTCAATCCCAGGTCTGGTCAAGTGGGATTTGTGGTGGACAAAGTGGCGCTGGGGCAGGTTTTCTCCGAGTACTTCAGTTTCCCCTGCCAATCTTCATTCCACCAAATTCTCCATCATCATAAACATCCGGGGCCAGCTACAATAGGCCAATCAGTGGCCGCCGTGATGAGTGGACCCAGTTGGACTCCACCCTCCACTAAGCAAAACACATGAATGTAAAGACTGGCAACAGTCAATAGTCTCATAAATTCTTGGACGCTCTTTCAAATTCAGAATGAAAAGTTTCTTTTTGTCCATGATATTTTTCTTCTTTGTTAATACATTTTTCCTTTAATAATTTAGCAGCCACATTTGGGAACTTTCTAGGGTAATTCATTTTCAACTGGGGAGACAATAATTCCAATCTGTTCTTGAACTAACTGACGCAGCCAATCATATCAACAGTTGTTTTAGAATTTCCTCTTAATTTCAAATGGAGTTTACTGAAAGAACATCCGCAAGGAAAGCTAAATTCATCAGCCAGACATAAGCATCAAGCTGAACATATCCCTCACCCCTTGGCTTTAAGCATTCTATAACATTATGCAGTATATCTCTGAACCTTGGTAAAAATATCCCTGTCATTTCACCATTAAACACAAGCATTACATGAGAGTTCTCCATTAGCAGGCATTATTCCACTTTGGACCTACACAATCTTCTCTGAAATCTTCTTCCTTCAATTTGAGTTCACAGTTTTTGTGCAGATAACCACAATATCAACAATTTGCAACAGAGTCCTTCCTGATGCAATGGTAAAATAGGAAATCCAAAAGAATATTGTCAATTCCATAAAAATTAAAATACATCATTTTGCCATTCCTCAAAGCTACTCCATTAGTAGTAACTGATAAAAGTTCGTAAACTAGAAAACTATGCTCTCCCACACATTTTTTTAAAATATAATAAACATCTTCACTGCAAACCTTTGCCTTCAGATGTTTTTCCCCTGTACTCATGTCATCAAAAACCATTCTGGAGAAAAACAAAGCTGGGAAGCATCAAATATGTCCATGGATTCACTGGACTGCAGCAAAGAAACAAACACATTTACTGAGGCTCTGGTAATGTCGTTCAACCAAATCACAATTCATTACATACAGGTGGTGCATACCAGTTCTGTACAACTGTGAGAAGTGTCCTGAACAGCAGCAATAATTCACTGTTATTCTTAAAAGAATCGACCAGTGAATCACCCACCTCTCAGAATTCTGCTTTCTCTGTCCTCAAACAGCTTCTTATGTTTCACCACTGAACTCACCCAAATTTATGCTGCAGTACCTGCCTTCAACTGAACCACAGATTTTTTTGGCAGCTGTGACTTCTGTGCTTCCTATTTTCTTTTGCAGAGCTCAGTCTTCAAGGTTCAGTCTGTACCAAAACTTCCACACATGCTTCTAAAATGTCTTTTGATGTCACCTTTCTTGACAAGCATCATACCTGCACATCATATGATGCAAACACAACTAGACTTCACCACTGTGAAAATGAACACCCTGCTCCACAATAAAGGTGCCTTTTCTTTGGGTTTGGTCCTTTGCACATCTTTACATTTAAACATAAATTTTCTACAAGCAATGATTATAATCAAAACAGGAATCAACTATCAAACCTGGTACAAGGACATGACTCTGAATGTCAGTGAAAACAACCAGCAATAATATGGAGTAGCAGGAATAGGGTGTTGCCAGTGGCTACCTCACATAGCCAAATCAACTGGTAGCAGGAACTTACAGCATAGCACTGCACGACAGGAAAACAGCAGTACCAGATCAACTGGAACTAGCAACTAGCAACTAGCATGAAGTGACAGTATTCAACACTGACACTGTAAGCTTACACAAATTACCAGAAACAAAAATTTTACTACTCTCCTATGCATTCACAGTCCACCCCAAATTGGTTTATGGCCCACTGGGAGACCATAATTGACTTCTTGCTCAGTCCTGTCTCAGAACCTGGATAATGACAGGAAAAAGAAATGTGACCCCCTGCCCCCGCAACGATGACTACAAAAATTCATTTGGCAAAAAGGTCATGATTATAAGGATAGTACGATGAATTACAAGGCTATCTAAATATGTTATGGCATACATACATGTAATAATCAGAATTCAATTATTTTATTCCAGTACCGCAACTTTTAGTAAACACGCTTTCATGAATGGTTATCACAGCTTGATAACACTTTTGAAGTTTTGTCTATGACCCATTCTTACTGCACTATATTCCTGGAAGCAAAAATATGTCAGCTCCAAATACTGAAGATTACAGTACCTTGCACTGTTCCCCAAGGGTACTGTCGGGATCTCATCATTTTATTTCCCACACGCACAAAGTCTGTACTTCCCACAACAGCAAATGGAACATGTGCATTCATTGAGGCATTCACTTCTGCTACTGAATCATCATCTGTCGGAAACTGATAGATGTGCACACCATTGCTGGCAAGCTCAGAGTTAATTTTAGACTGAAACAAACCATACATCATTCTGCAATAATCATGAAGTGATTTATTTAATTTATTTAATGCCAGAATAATAAAGTTAATGATATTCTATGGAACATATTCTGCCCTTCAGCATAATTAAATCTTGTCTTCATAATACCACATACCTACAGTATTACAGTTTTAGATGCAAAAAAGTGAGACAGGGCTAGATCAGTGGAGTATGAATGTGCGACAAATTCCACCAGCGTTAAAAGACAATAACCTAAATTTTATAAAAGTCATTCCATACCATACCTTAAAAAATTACTAAAATATTTTTCACTTTTGCTCATTGTTTCCACCCCACAAATAAGTTGTAAACATGTTTTGGGGATCCATTATCAGTTCTACCTTGTCAAAAACAGAACATCATGCGCATATGTTATTTTTTTAGGTCTGTTATATTTTGCAGAAAACTAAAATAGCATCCACCTTTACCTAACATCATATGACTTCTGAATGACATATCCTATGGTTTTGAAAGTATCAGTAAAAATTTTGTAAATTAATTCACTATCACCTAACAGAGGAATTGTGTTCTAACTAGAGTAATGCAAATCTTGGCCGCATCATAGCTCAAGCGGTTAGTCTTCTAGTTAGTTTTGGGACATCGGTTGTCCAGTGATTGAGGCTAGCTCTTTCTAAGGTACCCAACAGAATAGGTGTTTTCCCTCACCTGAGGATGGAAACAGATCCAGTTTCTCAAACGTCCTGTTTTTCTCAGTTATCTTAAAACCAAGATGATAGATAGAGTCCAAAAACCCAATATCTCTGTTTGTTATACACCATCATCAGAATCCTATAGTAACTAATCATATTTCCAGTTTGCCACACTGCAATGTGTTTCTGTGCAAGCATATTAAAACACAGTGGTTTTGTTCACTATTCCTGTTTCATGTTGTACTGGTCTCTCCTTCAGTACAGCTTCCCTGTACCCAGAAACATATCCCTTCTTGCCATCATATTACATTAGCAAAATCACTAACTTTTCAGCACTGTTATGTAGAATGTAGCACTGTATGGGTTCAGCCTAAGTAATAAGTTCCAGGGTTTGAAAATGAAGACACATGGTTTAAAACCTTTCCATCTATATAATTTTCCATATTTCACCAAAGAAATTGGTTTCGTATGGCCTGGGACTTTTTGGACACCCTGTGTAAAAAGTCATAGCTACTGACCTTATATTAATAACCATAGGTTCACTACCTTTCTCTGAGGCAAAAAAAAACAAAAAAAAAAAAACAATTAATAATACTCCTTAGCAAGAAAATGGATGTAATTTGTGAATTTTCTAAATCCAACTAAACTGCCACAACAAATTTCTCTGCACCATGTACAAATCATACCTTGACCCTATTCAAATTTAAAAAGGGTACACCAGAAAAAAATATTATATTACTAAGGATCCACTGCCATCAACTTCATACAAAATTTTATCCAATATTCTTCTTTCAAGGTTAAGTCCATATAGAGATGAAATTATTGGGGATAATCAGTGTGGGTTTCGACATAACAGATCAACTATAGATCAGATCTTTTGCATTCGTCAGATATTGGAGAAAAAATGGGAGTACAATGAGAGAGTACATCAGCTATTCATAGACTTCAAGAAAGCCTATGATTCAGTTAGGAGAGAAGTATTGTACAATATTCTGATAAGATTTTGGGATACCCATGAAACTAGGTAGGTTGATTAAAATGTGCTTAAACGAAACATACAGTGAAGTCCATGTAAGTAAACATTTGTCTGATAAATTTGCTATCCATAATGGTCTACAACAGCCATGTCAAACATGCAGACCCCATAGCCACAAAATGCGGCCCCTCAACTTTTAGAGCTGATTGATATTAAAATCAATATTAAAATTTTAGTAGAAATATTTTTTGTAAAGACAATTTTCCAACAGACCAGAAGACAAGAAGTCTCACGCAGACATAAATTAGCAGGCTGCAGGAAAAGTGATTCTGAGAATTGCAGAAGGGTTTGTCCAACTAACGGTTTGTAAAGTTCGTGAAGGACAAATTGTATTTCAGAAGGTTAATGTACTAAAATCTGCATAGTCTCACCACCCCAAGTATTTCCAAGAATCCATTTTGGAGGCATAGTTAGAATGCAAGGAGGGTGGCAACTGCAGACAAGTGCAAGGGATTTCTACCTTCAAAACTAGCTTGCAACCCCCAGTCATTGTCTAATGGGCTGCTAGCAAACTTTCACTTTTATGACCATTGAGACAAGATACACCTTCCTACTAGTCTGGTAATCTCTTGTACATTGTCATTCAGTTCTTTTTCACACAGCGACAGGCGCTGATGTTATATTGTGATGAACGTATAAAGGTTATAATTAAACATTAAATTATCAACTACAAGTTTTCTTGTATATGTACAGTAACTTTCAAAGGGCAATGTCGCTTTCAAAAAATTCAAGTAGCAAGAAAAGAACTACTGAAATGAGCGCCATGTTTTTCAAGAAAAATGGGAAATCGCTTATTTCTGTTGTGAAATAGAATGTAAAATTACATGTTTGATTTGTGGACAAAATATAAGTGTTCCACTTTAGGTAATTATACTGAAATTATTCCTAAATAATAAATAGAATTAAATTTCCTTGTATCAAAATATAATGTAATTTCTATTTTGAAGTGTGGCCCTCAACTATTATTTATAGAGCTGAGGTGGCCCTCTGTAAAAGCTGAGTTTGACATGCCTGGTCTAAAACAAGGAGCTGCTTTATCGGCACTCCTTTTCAACTTTTCTTTAGAATATGCTATTAGGAAGGTCCAGGGAAACCAGGTGGGACTGAAATTAAATGGGACACATCAGCTGTTGGCCTATGCCAATGATGTGAATCTACTGGGTGATAATGCAGATACCATAAAGAAAAACACACAAACTTTAACTGACGCAAGTAAAGAGGTTGGTCTAGAAGTAAACACTGAGAAAACTAAGTATATGTTACTGTCTCGTCACCAAAGTGCAGGGCAAAATCATGACATAAAGATAGGAAACAGATGTTTTGAAAATGTGGCACAGTTCAGATATTTGGGAACAACGATAACAGATCGAAACCTGATTCAGGAGGATATTAAGAGGAGACTGAACCCAGGTAATGCTTGCTACAATTCAGTCCAGAACCTTTTGTCTTCTCGTCTGCTGTCCAATAACATAAAAATTAGAATAAACAAAACTATAATTTTGTCCGTGGTTCTGTATGGGTGTGAAACTTGGTCTCTGACATTAAGGAATGAACACTGACTGAGGGTGTTTGAGAACAGGGTGTTGAGGAGAATATTTGGACATAAGAGGGGTGAAGTGACAAGAGGTTGGAGAAAACTGCATAATGAGGAGCTTCATAACTTGTACTGTTCTCCAAGTATAATCAGAATGATCAAGTCAAAGGGCATGAGGTGGGCAGGAAATGTAGCACGAATGGGGGAGACGAGGAATGCATATAGGATATTGGTGGGAAAGCCAGAAGAAAAGAGACCACATGGACAACCAAGGCGTAGGTGGGTGGACAATATTAGAATAGATCTTAGAGAGATAAGATGGGATGGTATGGATTGGATAGATCTGGCTCAGGAAAGGGACCAGTGGAGGGCTATTGTGAACACAGTAAAGAACCTTCGGATTCCATAAAATACTGGGAAATTCTTGAGTAGCTGCAGAATTGGCAGCTCCTCCAGAATGGCTCAGCTCCATGAGTAAGGAAGTAAGTAAGTAAGTAATAACACCGCTCTTTTCCAACCTGCCTTTGCTTGTATCGGCGCAGTCGGAATGGTGCTATCCCTGCTACACCTGCTTCTACCTTAGGACAGTGTATGATGGCTACTGGAAGTTGTTCACAGATCAAACTAAGGAAGATCGGTATAGGTTTGGGAAACTAGCTGGGTCGGTTTGCATGTGTCTGAGGGTAGCGATGCCGAAGAAAGCGTTTTTCTGAGAGTTGAGCCAATTGACGTTTATTCACCTGCTAATTCACCACACTGTTAAATTAATGTATTCTTAGCTTTAAGTTACAGCGTTACACTATCGGCAAGCTACGCCTCGGAGCGTGCAAGGGTCACGTCCGTTCAGTTCGGAATATTGTGAAAGTCTCCTTTTTGTGGAATGGCTTGCACCCCCACGCCGGAAATTCGAAAGATGGTGTTGACATATACATTTTCATCCCATCTTCCGTAGGAAGCTTGAACGAGGCAACCCAATCATACTGGCCCTCATTCACAGGCAATTGTAACAAGCTCTGACCCGTCCTTTTCATTGACCTTCCCTTTTAGGCGCATCCGGTTCCCTGTACCCAAGCTAAATTTATGACTGATCGTAAATGTCATAACTCCGGACTTCTTGTTTCTGCCAGAATCTAGAAATTTTCAACATAAACACCGTACTGCACGTCCCAGACAGTGAAATACGATATTAAAGATCACAATACATTTCCAGTAATATCGAAACATAAGACTTTTGAAATTAAAATTACCGAGAATTAATTAGAAATAAATTTCATGGTCATCTATAATCATCAAAATAAATAAGGGCTCAGAATGATCAGCGTCAGTAAGTAATTACTATGGATCTTCTGCATACACATAAAAAATAATAACTACACCTGCTTCTTTGTTAATTTCTAACACTTACCTTGAATTTCTGCAATTCTGTTTTGGATATAGTATCAGCCTTGGCAATAATTGGGATGATATTTACTTTTGTATCTAGTTTCTTCATACAAACCAAGTCAATAGACTTCAGACTAAAAAGACGAATAAACAAAACTGTCTGTTAGCTTCAACCAGTGCTCCTCACATACATGTTCACACAGACTAGGCCCAGCGTCACATTCTGGCTGTATACTACACATCATGCCTACACTCAGGTTAGACATCTTTCATAGATCAGCAGAATTGTATTAACCTAGGACTGAAAAAAGTGTTACAAGGACTGAAGGTGAATCCCAAAGAAGTGAGACAATATATTTTGGAGATTTTCTCCCTAAACCCATTCCTTACTGGAAACAGTACTAACACAAGGCTGGACTTATACGTTCTGACTGAAAGGTGAGCCTGACATACAGCATACACCATACACAGTGTGTCCAGGATCCGTTAGGACTCATTTTTTTAAATTTTGCCCTGCAATGCAAGTTGTGGTGTTAAGATTCTTGAAGTTTCAGCGGTGGCTGTCTATAATTTCAAAGTGCAAGCATCACTGCATCATGTGTTCTGACCTTGAATGTAACAGTACTGTTCTGACGCTCGTCAGAAAATGGTGGTTGAACATCAAATTTTGTTTGAAACTAGGCAAAACAGCCGAAGAAGAGTATGAAATGATGAAAAAGTGTGTACGGTAGTGACTGTTTGAGTCACTCGAACATTTTTTGATGGCATGCTGTATTTCGTGACGGCAGGGAGGACACTGAAGACACTCCACGTCCATCAAAGCCGAGAACAAGTTGCACTGAAGAAGATGTGAAAAAAGTGACCGAAATCCTTGCATCAGACAGATGTGTTTCTGCAAGACTCATTGAGGAGCTTTCAGGAATACCAAAAAGTACTGTGCATCAAATTTTGACCGAGGATTTGGGCAAACAGGTCTGTGCATGGTTTGTACCGAATGCGCCGTCAGGTGATGAGAAACATGCCAGAGTGGAACACTGCAAAGACATGTTACGGTCAGCCAAAAGTGATACAAAATTTACAAAATTGATTGTTATTGGTGACGAGACATGGGGTTTTCAATATGAGCCTCTCACAAAGCGGCAGAGTGCAGCATTGTTGAGCCCAAAGAAGCCAGCCGAACCAAAGAAGTGCACATGCAAAAGAGTTGAGTAAAGACACTGCTAACTGTTTTCTTCGATTCCAAAGGAATCATTCACAAGGAATTTCTGCCAGAGGGTCGAACAGTGAATTTTTATTATTATCTCGGAGTCATCAATTCTTCGAATTCGACCTGAATATGGAGAGCAAGGTTCCTGGTCGCTCCTCCACCACAATGCCCCACCCCACAAATCGAAGATCGTGCGCGATATTTTGGCCAGAAAAGGAGTCACAGTCCTTGACCATCCTCCATATAAGCGAGATTTGGCTCCAGCAGATTTCTGGTTGTTCCCAAAAGTTAAGTTGGCAATGAAAGGAGACTGTCATGACACTATCCAGGACATCCAAAGGGAATGTACAGCAGTTTTAAATGCGATTCCACAAAAGGACTACAGTGACTGTTTTTGAAAACTTTTCAATAGATTCCAGCTATGTATTAATTCAGGAGACTATTTTGAATAAAGGAGTGAAATTTTGAAAATAATTCAAGTCTTGTATTTTTATTGAACACAGTCCTAATAGAACCTGGATACTCTGTGTACCTACAGAGAAAAGCACATTTCCAACCTGTCCCTAATTTCATACAAATTCATCAGTTTGTAGCCTCCACTGAGAACATCCTCCCTGCAAAAGTTAGTTCCATATGTCCACAGTAAATCAGCAACAAAACTTCAAACATTACAAAAGAGCTGACATTTTTCTGTGCGAAATGCTATGCTGTAACTTCAGCTTTATGGAGACTAGAAGACTTTTCTGAATTGTTTCGTTTTTTGAATTGTTTCATTTTTGGTCCGTTACACTATCAATCACAGAGTTAGTAGAGAGTCCATCGAGTGTAACAATTTGTAGGTCACTTTTTTAATATCACTTCTGCCTTACATGTTTCGGTTTGATACAACCATCATCAGAGGCACTTGCTATAACTATGGAAACACTGTCGTTGTTTATGATGTTCACAGTTATGTTTGTCGTGTAGACCCTGCTACAATATGCTGACGTGTAAAAGCACAAAACTTACTAAGATAGTTGAGTACACTATCAAGTTCTCACTTTTCATCCGAAATTGTTTTAAGTTAAAACGCTAAATGTTAAAATATTTAATCTAAAATGCTGAATTCCTCCTTGTTAGTTCATCCCGAAGATGGGAGATGTCAGCTTGAAGTTGTATGGCTTATGTTTTGATATTTCTTATGTGCTGTGTGTTGTGTACTTTTCTGAAATTTAATCTTATTCATAGTGCTGTATAATACTTTCAAATTCATCACAGCTTAATTTTCTAAGTCATTTAATTAAACTTTTCACCTAGATACTTGCAGAAAAAAGTATATGAGATTAGTCTTACCCATGTCCAGTGGGACAAATGAAGTACAGACACACATGAGTTCGACTGTCATGATAAGCTGAAAGGGATCGCTTGATCTTTAATTCTTCCTGAAGATATGCTTCAAACTGTGCATCAATGTAATCTACTACAGCCTTGAAACTGTCTTCCTTATTTATCTGATCACCATAGCCAACAGTGTCACATATAGTCAACTGCAACAAAACATTTCAGAACTGTTAAATATATAAATGTAAATACTGCTGCCTAACACCAACCCTGCTACTGGCCAAACTGTACATTACCTTCAACCTCACATTGCTTTCCTGCAGTTCGTATGTATGAGCTTTCAACTTTACAGTAGGAAGATTATGAGGGCTAGGAGTGGACTCAAAGCTGGTATTAAATAGTGAGTCCATCAAAGTAGACTTCCCAAGTCCTGTTTCACCTGAAAATTAAATGTATAATTTTTTGTTAAAGGAATATTTATTTACGTAAATCCCCATAAAATTAAAAAAAAAAAAATAAAATGAACAAAGAACTGAGATATAATAATTACCAATGCATAGTATGTTGAAGACAAATCCATTCTGCACCGATTTATTTACCAGCTGATCTGGTAGACTGTCAAAACCAACATGGCCTGACAACTTCAAGTTGCGAATACCAGCCTCAACCTACATCATCGAATGAAACAAACTCTATGAGTTGAACATGAAATGAGATGGCAGAAAACAATGGCTAACATTTAGACGACGATGACAAATACAGGTATGGGGACCTCAACGTAATATATAGCAACAATTACAAATAGACTTGAAAGGATTCTGATGATGGTGTATGCTGTTCAGAACTATTAGGCTTATTTTGGACTCTATCCATCGCCGGGTATATAAAAGACCGGTGACTGAGACTAGCTCTTTCTAACGGGCCCAACTGAGTAGGTTTAACCTGCCCCATCCACACAAAGACGGAGACAAATCCAGTATCTGAAACGTTGTGGTTTTATGTCTTTTCTATACCAGATGATGGATAGAATAAAAAATAAGCCTAATAGTTCTGTACAGCAACAATTACAGTTTCAGTTTTCACTGCACGATGGTGGTGTTTTAGTACAGCATAACATTCACCAATTAATTATTACCTTTCATTGCTTTATATTAGTACTTTAGTTTGAGTTTTGGTATGGCAGAGAATAAAATTCAATAATTAATAACTGGAACATTTCAGAATAAGAATGTCATATGTACAATAGTACACATATGTCGAAAATGTCCAAAGAAATTATGGCTTCAAAAAGAAGCACACCTAATATATTGACAAAATATCATCTTATTCTCATTTCTTTGTCTACAATTCCTCCAGTATCCAATTTCATTAGGATGATAACAGGCTTGATGATTAATGCATGCATACAGACGCAATTGAACAAACTCTGCTTCAACGTGAAACACGCTTAATATCAGTTTAAAGGTCATATTAATTCTGTATTTCAGCATCCTGTTGCAGTTGTTTAACTTAACGTCCGTGAATTTATCATCCGTCAATATTGAAACACTTGTTTATTCACTACTTAATCTTAATCTTAGTTTAACATTTTATACTTTGACACATATTTCGGCCCCAAACAGCCATCTTCAAGTGTCTTGATATGTTACAAATATTTTATTAAATTATGTTAAAACTGCTACACTGTCTTAGTCCATGTTACAGTGTGTGTGATTTTAAAACCGGCTAAGACAGTGTAGCAGTTTTAACATAATTTAATAAAATATTTGTAACATATCAAGACACCTGAAGATGGCCGTTTGGGGCCGTAACATGTTGTGTCAAAGTGTAAAATCTTGAATTAAGATTAAGTAGTAAATAGAAGTGTTGCAATATTAACGGACGATAAATACATGGACATCACTTTAATTCGTTTTTATTTATTGATGAATTTAAGCACCAGTATCTTAGCAAACATCATCAAGAAATGGGAAAAGTAAAATTGGAGTGCCTTAAAGCATTTTGCTTTTTATCTTTTATCAATCTCTTTTGGGATTACAGAGCGCTGAAAATCATTTTCGTAACCTGTGACATTTTAAGGGATCTTCGTACAGTAACTGCACAGCCCGGCTGTGTTTACTAACTGAGATAATACTTTCAACTTAACAACTGTATTTGAACTTTACATCAATATATGACTGTATACACACCAGGTGATGGCCGTCAACAACTACAACTGCAACAGTCCGTTCAATCTTCAATATATTTTGTTTCATAATCAGTACACAGCGTAATCCGCCGAGTTATAGATACATAAAAACAATATAATTACCTGTAAAATCAACATTTCAAATCTTAGGTAATTATTTATATAAATATATCAAACTTACCCTAGCCCTTTCAACATCAGCAGTCGCCATCTTACTTTCTACTCTCTGACTAGCAACGACACCAGCACAGAAACCAGCAGCGACCAGCTTCGACCAGCGGTATCTACTTCTGATTGGATGATGAAAGTAAACTGTCCAACCATAACCCAGTGGTATTCAGAAATAGCAGCGGTTACGTTTGATTACATAAAAATACGACAAAGATCTTGACAATTTCAAGAATTTTGAGTGATGTTTCTTTACATGGTAAAAATGCATTACACTATTCATTACTTCTTGAATTTGGAGTTGTGATTGGGACATGTTCTAGTGCAAGCTCTTAGGTCTGCATGCTGTTTATCAAATCGCCTAAAAAAATATGTTCGTGAATGCAACTCGATCTGACGGACTCGTTTCCCGTTTCTCAAATGAAGGCGACAACTACAGCGTTGAATTGCAATCATACAATGAAATTTTAAAAATGATAAATCATAATCGTCGGAAGTAAGACAAAGGACGTGACGACGGCTTCCTAGACTCTTACGGTGTTTTATTCCGTAATACACACATTCTCATTGGATGCTGAGCAATTTTTGTAGCTGTTGAACCTTCTCCATGTAACTACGACTATATCACCAAAACTCACATTCATTTTGACTTGTAGAAATCTTGATGTACACTGGGATTATTGTGAAGGAGACAAGATGGGGAAGGTGGTAGAGTTTTATTTCGGCAGTAACTGCAAGAGGTCATAGAATTCAAATAACCATATTTTGGAACCTTATCATGAAATTAATACTTCCATCTCTTTTACTAATACCAAAAATAATTTCATAAATATTGCGTAAGTACGCTTATTTTTTAGGCTTTTACAGTTTTATTACTCTAATGAGATGAATGTCTTGTGATTATTACTAATACTATTACAAACACGGGGGAACGTGGTAGCGTAGTTGGTTAAGGCACTATGCTACAAGCCGGAAGGTCGCGGGTTCAAGTCCTGATGAGGTCATTGGATTTTTTTCAATTGACCTAATCCTTCCGGCCGCACTATGGCCCTGGGATCGACTCAGCCTCTAACAGAAATAAGTACCAGAAATTAATTAAATAATTTTCCTGGGGAGTAAAGCGCGGCCGGCTCGTCAGGCTAACAACCTTACCGCCATCTTTGAGCCGACTGTCTAGATAATGTGGGACTCTCAACGTCTCACAACCCTAAGGGCCTTCACGGCCTGTTACAGGGATAGCTTTACTTTTGCTTACATTACTATTACAACCCTCATCACCATCAGCTTTCTTCCATATATGTTTGCCGGTAGTCTCGTGCATCGGTTTTAGCCTCATTATGGAATGATACAATGCACCGGCCGATGTGTGGCTCTTGCAATTTTGCCGGTACACATAAATTGTTTGCTGGTATTTGTACAGGAGCAGACTTGACTGGAAAAGCTCTTCTTCTTCTTCTTCTTTATTATTATTAGAGTCCCATCTGCACAGTCGTGGAAGAATTGAAGAATTCAAGGTATCTCACTTTGTTATTAACTTCGCAGTGTATAAAATAATTTCTATGATGCTGATGTCGCCGAACATAAAAATCTATAGAATGCTGCCATCACATACTACACTGTCGTTGAGTTTATAGTAACCCTCTTAAGTTAATTTAATTTAAATTGGTCAGAAGTTTTTGTTTTTCCCATATATTATAACACCAGAGACTCTGCATGAAACTAGTTCATTTTCCTATTACCTTAGTTGCCTGAAGAATCATATATGTAAAATAGCGTAAAAACTTAAGAGGACAAACCATGATGGTCGGTCGTAATTTATTCACCATTTATTCTAACGATTAAGAGCCAAGTTTCAATCGCGTTCCGGCCGGTTAAAGGACGCTGATCTCAGAGCAGTTGTAATAGTGGGGTTTAATAGAAATATTCCCAATCATCTCTTAGCTGGTTCAGGGTTCGTTTCGAGATACTCTGTTTGCTGTTGACTAGAGGTTTTAAAGTATGAGCTCAGGATGGGCACCGCCCTTTCCTTAAATCGAATTGGGTACATCCAAAATATGTAAGTTACAAATGAAATAATGAGCTCGGTTAAGGTTTGATTTTCTACAAGTATATAATTAGTAATTTAACATTATAAAGGCTAGAATTCGGTTTTCGTTTTTGTGGTTTTCATAGTATTGCTGCAAATAAATGTCGGTTTTATAACAGAAAATCTGTAATATGTAGCGCATACGTCAATTACTCCCATACATGCAGGAATTGAACTTGAGACAAACGAAAACATTCTCCCCGAGTTGTCGTGAATGTGGTTTGTGTCGTTGGTAGCACTGCCGCCTGAGTTTCCAACATGGTAGTTGTGTATCGCGGTATGATCATGTGATGTGGAAGAAACTGTGTTAAGTCTAAATGATATGTGATTAAGATAACCGTTTATTGTTGTAGTAGATATTAACATTTCCATAAACAATGGCGGACCTTCAGAACCCGCCCCTTAGTGAAATAAAGAGACCCGAAGAGGTAGTGAGAATGGCAATGAACGACAGCTTGAAATTTGCCGTCCTCATCGGCCTGATCGAGGTGGGACAGGTGTCTAACCGCGAAGTTGTAAACACCGTACTTCATTTGGTAAGTACTATCACATTTTTCAGTACAGAAAACGATTTTCCGATTGATTTAAGTGCTTAAGACGAATAGTTGCTTTTGCAAACATTGTCAGAATTATAATAGTATATCATAGTTATTTAATGGGCGTGATTATGAAGCAGGTTGAACTATTATTGTCGTCGTTTAGAATTATGAATGAAATGCCTTGCTTGTGTCATCTTTGATTCCACTCGTTTTCTTTATTGTGCTGTCAGCGAAGTTATTGCCGTGAATATATGAATTGTTTATATTGTCAATNCCCCACCCCCCCCCCCCCCAGTTGTTTTCATTGTTACGTCAGATATGTCGCCTGGTTGCGCCTTAACTCGCTAAAGAATTATGGCATATTATAGCTTTAATATTATTTTGTAAAGAAGCCGGAAGATCTATTGATGTCCAATGTGGACATATAAATTCCACGTTGAAATTTATATAAGTGATTAATAAATTTGAAGTTTCTGTAGAAGGTAGTTCTGTTTAGTAGGCAGCAAGGGTGTTCCAGACATCCATTTGAATTTACTGCAGATCACATAGATAACATAATAGTGCAGCATCTTTTTGCAGTGTGTACTCTAAATTAGCATTCTTGCAAACTATTAGAATATGAAAATATACCAAAGAGAGTCTAGGTTATTATGAATTGAAGAAGCATAAGCCATGGTTTGATGAAGGATGCCCAGCATCGTTAGACCAGAGAAAACGAGCCAAATTGCAGTGGTTGCAGGATCCAAGCAAAACAAATGGCAATACTCAGAACAGTATAATATATGAAACCAGCAGGCATTTCAGGAATAAAAAGAGGGAATATCTGAAAGACAAAATTTATGAGCTTGCAACAGGCTGTAAGAATAAGAACATTAGAGACCTGTGTAGAGAAATAAATTACTTTAAGATGGGTTACCAACCTAGAAGTAACTTAGTGAAGAACGAGAATGGTGATCTTGTAGATTCCCACAACATTTTGAATAGGTGGAAGAACTACTTCTCTCAGTTATTGAATGTACATGGGGTCAGTGATGTTAGTCAGATAGAAATACATACAGCTGAGCTGTTAGTACTGTAGCCGACCTCCGACGTACAGCTGTACATCGCTGGAGATGAGATCTTTTTCCCAGGGATACAGGGGCTTCGAATACCGGAAGGGGAACAAGAGTTTATGATCTACAGGGTCTCCAGAACCAACACTGTGTATTACACTTTTACATTAAAATTGCATACAGTTATTGTGACTCTTTACATAAGTCCTTGAAGCTAACCGCTCCGTCCCTCTTAACCTTTTCACACCAATTCGCTCGCTGACCGTACACACCACTAGCTAGCTACCATTCTGTAACTCACTTCCCTGTGCTGTGTCTATCTTTTCAACTGTCTACTGCTCCCTATAACCGACTGCTTTTCTTTACAAGTCCCCCAGTGGGTATAAAACAAAAAACAAGAAAGAAACTAGAGAAAGCCAAGGGTTGAGCCCTGCATCTGTCCTACATTCGTTTTTTTCAAGATGTCAATCATAAACCTTTTCTGGTCTCCAAGACACATGAGCAGGGAACCCAAGACCCTGCTACTGTCCCGATCTCCCACAATGTCAACCCATGGATTTATGACACTAGGAGCAAACTGGCAACTTTAATGACAACAGTGACACCCTAAGCTTAAGGAGGACAATGTTGATTTACCACTATAGGAGTCCCAGAATGATATCTCACAGGAGTAGGTGCTCTCAGGGGGCAAAAACAATTTTCAGCGAGGGACATAAGGTTACAGTACCTGATCCTAGCACTTTTGAGGTTGAAATTGCTATTGCAGAATTGAAAAGGTATAAATCGCTAGGTAGTGATGAAATTCTGGCAGAACTGATTCAAGCAGGAGGTGAAATATTACGCTCTAAGATCCATAAGCTGATTAATTCTATTTGGAATAAGGAAGAATTGCCTTATCAGTGGAAGAAGTCTGTTATTGTACCAGTCCATAAAAATGTTGATAAAACTGACTGTAGTAATTATGGGGGGATGTCACTGCTATCAACTAAATACAAAATTTTATCCAATATTCTTCTCTCAAGGTTAAGTCCATATATAGATGAAATTATTGAGGATCATCAGTGTGGATTTCGATGTGACAGATCAACTATGGATCAGATCTTTTGCATTCATCAGATACTGGAGAAAAAATGGGAGTACAGTGGGACAGTACATCAGCTATTTATAGACTTCAAGAAAGCCTGTGATTCAAACAGGAAGGAAGTGTTATACAGTATTTTCATAAAGTTTGGGGTACCCATGAAACTATGTAGACTGATTAAAATGTGTTTAAATGAAACGTGGTAAAGTCCGTGTAGGTAAATATTTGTCTGATGATTTTCCTATCCAGAATGGTCTAAAACAATGAGATGCTTTATCACCACTCCTTTTCAACTTTACTTTAGAATATGCCATTAGAAAGTTCCAAGGAAACCAGGTGGGACTGAAATTAAACAGGACACATCAGCTGTTGGTCTATGCTGATGATGTGAATATACTGGGTGATAATGTAGATACCATAAAGAAAAACACATAAAATTTAATTGAGGTTGGTCTAGAAATAAACACAGAGGAAACTAAGTATATGTTGCTGTCTCGTCACAGAATTCAGGGCAAAATCATGACATAAAGATAGGTAACAGATGTTTTGAAAATGTGGCACACTTCAGTTATTTGGGAATGACTATAACAAATCAAAACCTGATTCAGGATGAAATTAAGGGAAGGTTGAATTCGTGTAATGCTTGCTAGCATTCAGCCCAGAACCTTTTGCCTTCTTCTCTGCTGTCTAAAATCATAAAAATGATAGTATACAAAACTATAATTTTGCCTGCGGTTCTGTGTGGGTGTGAAACTTTATCTCTGATATTGAAGGAGCAACACAGACTCAGGGTGTTTGAAAACATTGTGCTGAGGAGAATGTTTGTGTCGAAGAGGGGTGAAGTGATGAGAAGCTGGAGAAAAATGCATAATGAGAGCTTCATGACTTGTACTCTTCCCCAACTATAATTAGAATGATCAAGTCAAGGAGGATGAGGTGGGCAGGGTATGTAGCACGAATGGGGTGGAGAGGTATGCATATAAGATATTGGTGGGAAAGCCAGAAGGAAAGAGACCACAGGGAAGCCCAAAACGTAGGTGGGTGGACAATATTAAAATTGATCTTAGGTGGGATGGTATGGATTGGATTGATCTGACTCAGGATAATGACCAGTGGAGGGCTCTTGTGAACGCGGTAATGAAATTTTCGTGTTCCATAAAATGCTGGGAAATTTTTGAGTAGCTGCATAATTGACGCTTTCTCAAGAAAGGTTCTGCACCTTGAGTGAGTTATTTATCACCGTTCCTGTGCAGTTTTGTGGATGTATTAATATTTACACCTCAGAAGCATTCGTCCGTTTTTATTACTCGACCACCACATGTTTCGACAAAAATGGGCATCATCAGGTGCACAAGTTGTAGAGGCAAGTGCTGCCTCATTGTCGTGCTGCTACATTTTGCATTTTAAAGGTATAAAATATTTATAAAAGCAGAACCAAGTAAATGAAACATTCAGAACAACTACACACAGCACGAAAGGAAAACTAAGACACCAACAAAATGTAAGTAACATTACAACTACAGCGATAGAACAACGGTACGTAACATAAAATATTCACTTCGTAAATGAAACACCAATATTATTATACATGCATACAACAAAATAATCGCCGCATGATATTTTAAAAATAACTTTAAAACTTTTTATATACATTTTACACTTTTAAAATGCAAAAATGTAGCAACGTGACAACGGGACAGCAGTTTCCTCTACAACTTGTACATCTGATGATGGTCAGTTTGGGCCGACACATCTGGTGGTCGAGTAATAGGAAGAAGCTTTTGAATTGTGAATTTTAATACATCAAGGAAGTTGCACAGGAACGGTGAAAAATGCCGGTGCTAACTTTAAACACATAAGGACACGTTTTGTTTTTTAGCTTAATCACAACAAATCATTGATCTTAGAGAATTTAATCATACTTCTACCACCCTTACTACATATGTATCACGTGTTAATATTCCGAAATTCAGGTCACACTTTTCTGCTCCCATAAAATTTATTAAATTTTTCTGGTTTTAAGAGTTGGAATTTTTTAAGCATCTATTATAGTTTTCTTTATAGAAGTGACACCCGTTCTTTGCGATATTTGCCTAATAATCTGTGAATGTGTGGGGACTCACTTGAACTCCTAGGCATGGTGCCTATAATGAGTGGTAACTCTGCTGCCAGTAATACAACAGAATGATGTCATTCAGTGAAGATGTATTTATCTTATCGTACAGTATTTATGCAAAGCTGAAGATTACGTGTCATAAAAATATAGTTCTCTGTATCTTTATGAATGTGAAACTTTGTCCCCAGCTCTTAGGTAAGAATGAAGCGTGGTCGAAGATAATATATTTTGTTTTTAATTGAGGTGAATAAGGAAAATGAAGGAAACCACTTAAAGAGGAGCCATCGAATCTAGGGTGTTCCGATGAAAGGCATTCAAAATAAAAGAAATTATATCTCGGAAAGTGTTTATTATACACATTATGGGTTACACCATTACAAAAGGAAACTATAAGTTTTAAATGAATATATAACTTTCTCAGTAGAGGTCAGTGTGGGTTTCCTTGGCGGCACGACAAATATCCAGACGATATTCGACCTCGTTCCACGTTGCTCGAAGCATGTTTGGTGTTACTGTAGCCACAGCGTCCCTTATGCGGGCTTTCAGGTGTTGACGGTCTTTCGTCTTATCCTAGTAGACAATGTTCTTCACATAAACCCAGAAGAAAAAAAAATCTAATGGGGTTAAATATTGTGACGTAGGAAGCCAAGCGATTGGTCCACCTCTGCGTGCCTATCTCCGAGCCATCTATCTGTCCAGGTGATTCCTAACACGGTGGCAGATATGTGGCGGCACCCCGTCTTGTTGGGGGATAGTTTGAGGTGGTAATTGGGGCTCCAGCATGCCCAAGTGCGAATGTCCGGTTACAGTGGTTTCCGAAAAGAAAAACTGTCCAGTCAGCTTGTCGTGCATTAATCCTGCCCACACGTTCGCTTTGGGCTGCCTCTCTCCAACTCAAATGTGGTGTGTGGATTTTTGACTGCCCCAAACCCTGCACTTGTACATGTTTACAACTCCATTGACAAGGAACGTCGCCTGTTCCGAGAAGCACGCGTCAGTTCTGTGTAGCATGTCCACAGCGAATTTTGTGCGTTCTACTTGGTCACTCGGTTTTAGTGCATGAATCATTTTAATCTTGTACGGAGCCTTTTGTGTAGCACATCGTGCACTGTTGATCGTGGAATTTGTAACTGCAAGCTAGCAGCACGAATTGATTTACCCGGACTTCGCTGGAATGCCTCTCTAATGCGATTGACATTTTCTTCAGATGTCCGTGTCTTTCCAGCAGAGTTTACACGCACCAGACTACCCGTAGCCCTCAGTTTGTTGCCCCAGAACCGAATGCTTTTCCGTATAGGAGGTTGACGTCCATATTGCATTAAAAAACGACGCTGGACAGACGTAAGAGATTGCAGCTCTGCTAGCCACAACGCACATTGAACCTGTTCCTGTGGTGTCAACATTGTTACTGAGCTCGCCGAAGGTCACCAGCTGGCGCATGTGCTTAAGCCGGGAATGAAAAAGAAAATTTTCGGAGTCTTCTTTTTCGATGACATAAACGGGATACGTGTATGACAGTTAGTTTCAGAGATATACATATTTTTTATATTTTGGATACCTTTCATCCGGACACACTAATTTATAGCAAGGATGTTGCTATAAGTGGGACTAGAAGCATACTGTTGGAGAGATGAGAAACACATGATATATTTTAGTTGAAGGAACCTTACATAAAGAGACTTATTGGGAGACAGAGACATAGATGTAACATTAAAATTGAACCGGAGAAAGAGAGTTTCACGACTCCCAAAGTTGTGAGACAGTAAAATATGGTCATAAGCCATGCAGGACTGGGAACCACGACTGTCTGTCCTGGCGAGGCCCAGCGACAGTTTACCTGACCAACCGGCCGAGCTGGAGAACTAGGTTGTAAGGATGTGAACTGAATTGAATTAACACAGGATGTGAAGCATAATGCCTCGTGAGATGTGATGCCATGTAAGTTACTCTTCCATCATGAAGCTGGAGGTGTCAGTTCCTCTGAAACGCAGTTCACGATCTATCCTACAACACGCATTAAACCTCAGACGTCACTGCTTTGAGAACAGCTAGTCCTGTATTGCTCAGAATACTGTATGCTTGTTGAGTGCTAGGGGAAGCAGCCCGTTTAAGTGTTTCATCAACTGCATGTAGCTTAATATTATATGCAAGCATTCTGTAGCATTGATTTTTTAATTAGATGTTTATATCAGTATTATTAATGGATCTTGCGTAGATGTTCAGTGGCTGTGTGTTTGTTGCCACACTGTCATATGTCACTCATTTGTTCATATAGCATGTCATAAGTTATTTTACTGTATTTGATTTGTTTCATTTTGGTCTGTCACACTAACAGTTACAATTACAAAAGACAAGTCCGTCCAATGTGACTATTTCAGTTTTCTCACTTGATGATATGAGAACTGTTGTGATAGTGGTTTCTAAAAAGTGTTTGGTGCCTCTGAAGATGATCCAAATGGATCGAAACATGTAAGCCTAGTGAATCATCAAGTGAGAAAACTGGAATAGTCACATTGGACGGACTTGTCTTTTGTAATTGTTATTTTACTGTGTTTTCCTCTTATTGAATAAAGTACCAGTCAAATTTAAAATTGAAAGTTGAAAGCCAACAATTTTCTAAGGTTAAATAATTATGAAAATTGAAATAGATAATTAATCAACGGATTCCTTCTGATGTAGAACTCACTCGTTGTATGTGGATATTACGTGTAATTGTATGCAGATTTGAGGGGCAGTTATGTTGTCATTGGTCCCCGTTTATTGGATTTGGTATTCGTGGTTGGTGAGCGGGAACGTGTTGTAGTAATAACACGCACAGACGTATGAAATATGGCAGCGTGGCAGTAATCACGCAGCCATTTCACATAGACGAAAGTTGCATTAATGAGCCTGAAATAAACAACTAAGTAATGAATACAACGTTTTTACACTACCTGTCAATAGTGCATGTTAATTGACAGCAACTTAAGTATAACACTGTATTATACATCAATAGCAATATTTTTCTTTCAGTACAAATATATATTTATGTATTATAAATAATATCATTTACGATAACATGAACAGGTCAGTAAAAGTAAAGTTGTTCCTGTGCTTGATTAATTAAGCACTATGCCACGAAGATATGTTGGGGAGTGCAGGTATAGCTTCACCATTCTTGATCTCTGCACGAGATGGAGATGAGTGGTCAGCTTCACGCCCCGGCCGCTTTACCCCCGGGGAAAGAGCCCCCGTACCCATTGATTAGGCTGGATGGGCCTCAGAGCTGGTCTGGACGCTGTGGAGAATCATCCGTTGCCGGGAATCGAACCCAGACGTTCAGCCCGTTGCCCGTCTCTATACCGACTGAGCTGTCCCGACTCCCTCATATTGCAGTGCAATTGGAATTTTAAACAGTTTATTCAGTAAAACTTCGTAATAGTTCATTTAATTAGGCAATGTATAGACAAGTGCAAAGAAGGAAGAGCGCTGTACATTAAGGCTGCCTCTATTTTTCCATCTATCCACATGTTTCAGCTCCGAAGTTACTTAATGGTTTTGAATCTGAGGGCATAAATTGATTGTTTTCTTACATTTCTCTCAATGGAATGAAATTGGAATGGTGCTGTTAAGAGATTCTGGTATCGTATTGCGCTGAGCACTGCGTATGCTGGTTGTAGGCGGTATTAAT
>NW_019725844.1:1270210-1295730 GCF_002891405.2 Cryptotermes secundus
ACCGGAACTTGTGTGTACGGCTTTGGATTTCTTCGGTGGGGGAGAATTCACGTGTTTCTAGTGTTGGCTCTGCCGTTTGCTCTCGGGTTCAAAATGGTGGCACCAAGTTTCGTCCCCAGTCGCAATACGGGACAGAGCATATTCTTCCTCAAGGTATCGTTGCAAGTGACCCAGTGATGCAGCCATTCTCTGAGTCTTCTGTTCCTCCGTAAGTTGATGTGGACCCACTGCGTGCAGATTTTGTGGTACAGCAGGTGTTTTGTCACAATGGCGTGTACGGAACCGTGACTTATTCCCATCAAAAGACTAATTTCTTCCACAGTGATCTGACGGTTTGCCCGGATATGACCATCCAACCCAGCAATAACATAAGGAGTGTTGACACGATGAGCCTGTCCTGGTCGAGCGCCATCTTGCAGTGACACACGTCCCTCTAGGAATCTCTTATGCCACGCCAGCACACGCGAACGTGACATGCTGTGTTCGCCGTAAACAACAGACATACGACGATCAATTTCTCGTCCTCCTACCCTTTCAGCAGTCAAAAAGTGCACCACACTTCGCTGTTCTTCTTTATCCGACTCCGTTACCGATGTTGGATGACCACACGTACCGCTAACCTTACTTCCAGCACAATAAACAAATGACTAGTGTGCAAGGGTACGTTGCCACTGTGCTTTCTCGAGTCTTCACCAGATTATCGTACCGTACGCAAATTCTAGTGTAACCACCTTGCGCGCCATGTGAGTTATGCGCTGTGACCCGTTTTCATTTGACTGCCCCTTATATTTCATCCCAATTACGTTCAGTACCCTGTTCTGAAACACCCTACACGTTTATCCGTTTATACAGTCTAGTACCTTTGCAATTAATTGGCCTTTTCAGTGATAGAATTTATAACTGCTGTGAAGTATCTTACTATCGAGTAGCTGTCCACAAATAGATTTGTAAATTTGTAAATGAAGGTTAGGAACAGTAAGTGAAATATGTGTACAGGATATTCTGTACGTCATTTCTGGGCGCGTTCGCTACCAGTGGCGTGCATATGAAGTTCCCACAATCCGTCCGTCCGTCTCTCTCCGCCTGTCTACGCGCGAAACAGCTCGAGCGCTGCTGGACGCATGTTCATGGAATTTTATATTGGAGAATTTTTCGAAAAATTGTCCGTCCATTTAGATTTTTATTTAAGTCGAACAATTTTAACTACCTGGGCTTCGGAACCCATTGTACAGCAGGCTGGGAACACCCCAGAGCTTGTCTGGACGCTGTGGAGAACAGAGAAATCTTTTGCCGCCGTTTCGAATGGCCGTCCAGCCCGTAGTGTGTCGCTATTCCATGCACGCGTTTCTGCGCGTACCGCGAACTAACTCGATAAATATTTGTCGATCGAAAAATGTTTCGAACAAAAGTCGTAGAGAAGAATGAAACACGTTTTATGTAGATGCATTTACCTTTTTCGAGATAAGTAAACAAATCGGATTATAATCGTCCATTTCGAATTTCTGTATTGCTTTTTCGATCACGTCGGATTTTCGGTGTTTTTCGATTTTTCTTGCGTCTTTTCTCTTTAACATAATATATGTATATATTAATATAATATATTGAACATCTTGCCCATTGAAATGGGGGTAACAAACAATAAATATGCTATATAGCGTTAATGATAGATTATTTATTTTTCAAAACGCAACGTTTCGGAGATTGTATTCTGTCTCCGTTTTCAGGTAAAAACTACTCAGTTGCGCTCAATCGATAGAGCTAGTCCGGAGATTAGAGACTAGCCTAATCGAATGGGCCCAAATGAGCAGGGTTTACCTGAAGACGGAGACAGAATCCAGTCTCCGAAACGTTGTATTTTGAAAAATAAACAGGACGGTTTTTAAACAAAGACAAGAAGATGGATAATGCCCAGAAACATAATATTTGTACTGATGTAGCGTCATCATAAATTTTTAGACCGTATCCACGTTTCAGTGTTTTTTTCATATAAGCCAGGAGGGCAAATCCAGCCATGAATCTCAGGAACTTCATTACAACTGATTTGTACATGCTTTTATGCAACTGATTCGTTATGCAGTTTTTACAGAAATAATTCAACATAGGTACCGCAGTCACTGCGTAAAATTTCTATTGTATATTTTATAATGTTTTGTCTCATAGTTCTTTTATTATTTTACCACATCCAGGAACGATGATATATAATGAACTTTTCCAGATTAATTTCTGCGAGTTTCATTCAGTGCACTATAGAATAAAGTGCTGCACTGCTCAATATATGTTTCTCAACCGTGTACCTGAATAATAATATGCAAATATGATATTGTACATTGTTACAGAAACAAAATAATGCACTATTGGATGAGAATGCGCCTCCTGACATTAATACCAGTATTAGGATGACTCTGATAAAACAAAAAAGCGTTTCAGATGAACGAAAATAAAAGAGATGGTACATTTTAATTTCCTTTGGCTTTGTGTCTTGTGCACCGCAGAAGTCACCCTGTTCTGTGTTTCTGTGTAATATGCAAATGCTTCTGTATTTTTTTGTTTGGGGTTCTGTCACATTTTTTTGAGTGAGAAGTACAGTACCATATGAAAAACACGAATGCATTTGTGTACATATTACATGGCCGTGCCATATCTCAGGCGGTTAGTCTCTGACTTCCCACGGCGGTGGCCGGGTTCGAGCCCGAGTCAGGTCATATGGGGTATGTGGTGGACAAAGTGGCACTGGGGCCGGTTTTCTCCGAGGACTTCGGTTTTCATTACCAATCTTCATTCCACCTCCACAGTCACCTGCATCTATTCGGGGCTGGTACGATAGGCCAGTAGTTGCCGCAGTACCAAGTGGACTAAGTGTCAACCTACTAAGAAGAATAAAAGAATAATAAATAATACATATTACATCAAACATCTAGTTACATTAAAGTGCTGAAGTAGATTAATTAAGTCGGGTAGAAATGCTGTGAGTAATATAATTTTGTTGTTCTTATTTCCCTGTTGGCCTTTATATTTTCCATTATTTTTGGGGGGGGGCTGGTGGGTTATTTCCCCATTGACCTTCATATTTCCCATCCTTTGGGAGGGCGCGTGGCGTGGCTACGCAGGAGTCCTTTTGCTTCTCATCAAGCATTCATGCTTTGTTAGTTTTTAAAATTATTTTCGACACTTTGATTATTTTGCTCCGCAGATATGTTCCTGACAGCAGTTAAAGCTTATAGCTTTTAGAGGAAATAAATCCCACAAAAAATCGAGATTTAGCGGTTAGTATTCCTCTTTCGTGTACGGGAAGATGCATGTTCCATTCTGGAACCGGAGACCGGATGTCGCGACTGATGTTTCCTGGTTTTCTTCAGCCCTTGCATAAAATGCTTATTATATTCAAATAGATCACAACAGCGTCATCATGATTTGTAGTTCATCCCAGTTACCCTCTCTTTCCACTCCATAAAGCCCATGCAGTTGAGAGAACACTGCCAAATAAAATTGTAAACGTACGTAAAGAAATATTAAGACGTTATTTACTTTTTGTAACAGTTATTTTCAGCAGCTATGTCGTCTTTCTTTTTGTTCTACCTTTATGGACTAGGCTCATTGACCTATTCAAATTAAGGATTAACTTCTCAAATTATGAATCCTAAGTAGTGTAGTCGTTATAGCGACTGGCTACGAGCTGCACGACTGAGGGGTCGGAGTTCGAGTCCCGGTAGTGTCAAGAATTTTCTCCAAATCGTCCATACCGGCTCTGGGGTCCACCCAGCCTTTTATCCAATGGGTACCGGGGACTCTATCCAAGGGGGTAAAGCGGCAGGGGCGTGAAGCTGACTCCTAACCTCCAGCTAGCGCCATAGATCAAGCGGTTAGTCGCTGGCTTCCCACCGCGGCGGCCCGGGTTCGATCCCCGGTCTGGTCAAGTAGGATTTGTGGTGGACAAAGTGGCGCTGGGGCGGGTTTTCTCCGAGTACTTCGGGTTCCCCTGCCAATCTTCATTCCACCAATTTTTCCACAATCACCCTCGCCTCTCATCTGGGGCTGGTACAATAGGCCAGAAGTGGCCGCAGTACATGGGACTTAGTCCCACCACACTAGCGTTAAAAATACTACTCAGATATAGGTGGCTTACCTGTCGGTGAACTGATCTAGTCGATGAGGTAGCAATGATCCCATCTGATCATGCGGAAAGACTGGTTTCTGGCCTGACGTTTATGTGGCCGTTCCTCTTAATAGCGTCTGAATTAAGTGACGGATATTCATGAAACTTGGTATGAACATCATGCTCCAACTAACCATCTCGCTCTTTAACGTCTTAATTTATTGTCTATAATACGGACTGAAGAGCCGGGATAGCGCAGTCGATATAGAGACTGGCTACTGGCTGGACGGGTCCCGGTGGAGGCAAGAATTTTCACTTACCCGTGTCGTCCATACCGGCTCCGGGGTCCACCCCACCTCCTACCAAATGGGTACCGGGGGCTCTTCCACAGGGGTAAAGCGGCCGGGGCATGAAGCTGACCGCTCACCTCAAACTAGTGCCGAGGTCAAGAAAACGTGGGTCTATACATCCACCCCCCATACACCTTCATGGCTTAGTGCTTAATTACTTAAGCACAGGGACAACTTTACCTTTTTTTTACCTCTAAGTTCGGTATAATGTTTTTAAAGGTTTCTTACGTTGTACCGATATTGCTTGTTATCATGGAGTCATATTAATTTGTATTTGTTAGTTGTCTCCTGAAATCAATGAACAATTACACGGAATATTTAGTAAGCGCAGTTCACAAATTATTTCGACAGACTGGCCGCCGTATTGAAAGAGAAGGGAAATATTAACTCATATTTTGGGAAATGGAACTATATAGTCTTGGCGGGCCGTAAAAATGCAACTGGTGGCCGCATGCCGCCAATTCTAGTGCCCTGATTTACATGGATAGTTCACATAGGCATACTACTGGAGATCGAATGTATAAAGTTGAAAAAATCAGCAGTGTAAAGATGCACAAATTCATAATGNTACATAGCCAGCATATGGATACTGTAACTTTTTCTTTTGAAGCATTATTTGCACGAATTTCGTAAAATGAACACATGATGGGGAAGTCGTGTCTACGTCCGACTGTACGGTGTATGCACGTTTTCTAAAACTATGTAGGAATTTTTGATAAGACTCGTTATTGGGAGAGGAGTGGTCTCCACCAAATGTTTTGGAGTACAGTCCAGTTTGTTCGTAAGATTGTCACCAGTTTAGGTTTTCTGTTCTCTTGTAACCGTATGAAGTGTGTTCCGGTAGCTGAGGTTCCTAACGATGGTTTTGTAAAGCGTTCAGTCACATGTGCGTATAAGCAAAAAAAAAAAAAAAACAAACAAACAAACTTTCTTTTGAAAGTGCATTGAAAGAGAACATACCCTGAAGGATGTATGTTGTACAGAAACTCCATATCTATCAAGAGATTCAGTTTTCATATGACTTCAGTTGCCGTTTTCTCATTTCTTCGCACAACATTAAATTTACTAGCTGAAGTTAAGGGGGAGCCATGAGCTGTGATAGCTCACGGTCGGTATAACGACAATGCTACTGGCTTCACTGATGGATCGGAGTTCGATCCTCGGCGGGGGCATGACATTTTCTCGTGACAACGTCCACACCAGCTGTGAGGCTTTCCCCAGCCTTCTATCCAGTGGATGCTGAGGGTTCCTTACCCAGGATAAAGCTGTCGGAGCATGAAGCTGATCCCTTATTTCCATGTAATGCCGAGGTTAAGAACAGTGGAGCTGTACCTCCAATCCCGGATGTCTCCGTGGCGTAGTGTTTAAATAGTTAGGCACAGGGATAAATTTTCCTTTTTACCTCAGGTTGAGCCAGATTGGAAGCAGTAATATCGGTGGTTGTGATATAATATTAGATTGTAACATCCTGTTACACTTTTTACGTTGTATCAGTCAGTCCCACAGTCTCACATACAACACTAATGTTCTGTAAAACTTATTAAAAGCTGTTCGCTTTGTAGTTTTACACTACATGTTTCGACCAATGTTGTCATCATCAGGTGTTAGAAAATATGGATGAGGAAACTGCTGCCTTCTGTATCGTTGCTTAGATTGGTAATTGGATAACAAGACACGCAACGTGACACAACCCACCACCTCTAACACATGCGCGTTGAGGGGACTGTATATTAACCTGGAAGATAGTTGTGAAATCCAGGTAGATCGAGGGCAGGTACGACGGGAATGGAAGGGAAAGAAAGTGTTGAATGGTAGAGCGTGGGAGAGTGATGGATATTAGCCGTGNGTGGATAAGGAAACTGCTGCCTTCTGTATCGTTGCTTAGGTTGTTAATTTGGATAACACAACCCACCACCTCTAACACATGCGCATTGAGGGGACTGTATATTAACCTGGAAGATAGTTGTGGAATCCAGGTAGATCGAGGGTAGGTTACGACGGGAATGGAAGGGAAAGGAAGTGTTGAATGGTAGAGCGTGGGAGAGTGATGGATATTAGCCGTGTAATGTACTTGGGCGAAATTGATTATCCCCTTGCATATTACAACGCAGTTAAGTTCCGTTTATTATGAGATCGAGGCTTCGGCCTTCGTCAGTTAGGGCCGTAGACTGTTACGCCATCGTTACAAAGGCACTAGATTCTATACCATCCCATCCTATCTCTCTAAATATTGTCCACCCACCTACGTCTTGGTCTTCCCAGTGGTCTCCTTCCTTCCCCCTTTCCCAGCAATATCCTATATACCTTCCTCTTTTCCCCCATTCTTGCTACATGGCCAGTCCATTTCTCCCACCTTGACTTGACCATTCTAATTATACTTGAAGAGTACAAGTTATGAAGCTTTTCATTATGTAGTTTCTTCAAACCTCCTATAACTTAATCTGTCTTCGGTTCAAATATTCTCCACAGCACACTCAGACTGTTCTTCCCTTAATGTCAAGAGACCGAGTTTCACGCCCATAAAAAACCACAGGAAAAACATACCTTTGTGTATTCTGATTTTTACTTTTTAGGCAGCAGACGAGAAGACAGAAGGTTTTGGACTGAATGGTAGCAAGCATTACCCGAATTGAGTCTCCCTTTAATTTCCTCCTGAATCAAATTTTGATTTGTTGCTGTCGTTCCCAGATATCTGAACTGTGCCGCATTTTCAAGGGATCTGTCACGATTTTGCCCTGCATTCTGGCGACGAGAGAGCAGCATGAGCATGAGTTATAATGATAACTCATGCCCATTTTCCTTAACTTTGGTCGTTTATCCAAAGAATCAGTTAAGGTCCGGGGCCATTTGTTATGTTTCCTAACAATCTTTTTTTGGGGTGAGTTGTCAGCCTTACGCCCAACCACCAACCACCAAGTTCTAGGATCACTCATTGTCCTCTGTCCGCGACTGTTTATTTAATATATTCGCAGCTACCCTTCATATCTGGAGGTCCTGTTCTCCATCCGCAACCTTAGTACCGGGCATGCCGTGGTGATAAGGGACTGACCTAACATGGAGTCTAAACATACACTGGAGTGTTCTTCCATAAGTTTGCGTGCACAAGACGGACTTTGCCGTAAGAGCAGTACTGTATTACTGGTTTAAGTTTTTACATTTAAATAACAAAATGCAATTGTGACCAGGCGTTGTGGTTTATCATTTTCTGACGTATTGTACATCTGGGAATTAATAGTAGTGGGAGCAATTATTATAATCTCATTTCCCGCATTTCATTGGAGAAGTATAGTTTGTAGTGTCATGTTGTGTTTGATAACGTTTATACCCGCTGAATAATGATGAAAGGTAACAAGGCGGAAAGCATAGTCCGTCCATCCATAAGCGTTTTATTTTGAGATTTATAGATTTTATGTTGTCACGAAGATTGCTGTCTTGTGGGATGTGGCGCTGTGTGGTCTGGTGGATGTTTACGAACATAATGGAGGAACCTGTTGCCTCCATCATCACGGTTGAAGAATGGGCCAATCGTGGGACAAAATGATACGGATATTAAGAAATGCTTGGCCTTGGGGGGGTGGGGATAAACAAACCAGTAGGAGTAAGAACTGAATAAAGAAAATGGGGTTTTTAAGTGGTCATATACAAAGGTCACGAGTGAACGGGGGAAATACGTAATAGCGCTCATTGGATCAGGGAGAGGTTGCCGGAAGTCAGGAGACATGGTGTAAGGGAACAGTGGCCTCTAGTGGGGCATGTTTTCAGGATGTCGATGACATTTTGTTGTTATTCACGTTATGAGAATCCAGTTGTCTAGCATCATTCGCAGTATAAGAAGAATGCACGACAAATATTTGTCGGTATATAGCACATCACTCGGTGGGAACTGTGTCCTGGCAACTCACTGTTGTCCCCTCCAGAATACTGCAGTATCTCGCACTCTTTTCCGACGTATGCGTTACTCCCGCGGAGTTTGATCAGTAACCGAAATTAAAGAAGAGTCTTGTAGCGACGGACTACTGACTGGATGGCCGGGTTCGATTTCCGGCAGGTGCAAGAGACTTTTCTCTTCTTCACAGCGTCTGTAACGACTCTAGGGCCTAACCAGTTTCCTGTCCAGTGTGAATCGGAGGCTCTTTCCGCGGGGGTAAAGCGGCCGTTGCGTGAAGAAGACCACGCATTTCCGTCGAATGCCGAGGTCAAGAATGGCGGAGCCAAACCTGTGCTCCCCCAAACGCTTTCTAGCCATGGTATTTAAGTAATTAAGCACAGGGACAACTTTTCCCCCCCTGGCACTACAGGCCCAGTGGGCCTAGGCCTACTTTCTTGAACTTTTGCGTTCACTTCGGTTTTTCTAGATCTTATATATTCGGTAGGACTCCTTGGGCGGGTGATCAGCTCGTCGCAAGGCCTCTACCTGTACAAAACGCATACACACAAACTGAACATCCATGCCCTGACTGGGATTCGAACCGACAATCCCGGTTTCCAAGCGAGCGAAGACAGTACATGCCTTACACCGCTCGGCTACCGTTACCGGCCAGGGACAACTTTACTTAACAAAAATTAACGTCCCTAGTTATGCGTCCGGTACTTTAGTACCGTCGCTCGGTCGGTACATTTCGCTTGCTGCTACAGACAACGGAGTTTTTTTTTTTGTGCTTTAGTGCAGGCTTGATCATCCTAGCCGCAATAGTATTTGAAAAGGAAAAATCATCTTAAGGAGTTTTATTTGATAATCGTAAATTCAAATTTCGAGGTTTCTGGCTTTAAACCCACTCACATTTTCGAAAACTTGAATAGCGCTTAACAATCGCAGGCACGTATATTACCACTTTATTCACACTTAATGATAATTTTCGCAGTTTAAGGAAGCAGAAATAGGAACATTCTTCTCAGTCACATATATTCTAGAGAGTCTGAAAGAACTGCAATTCTTTTCGTATTTTTATTGTGTGAAACGCACAGGAAGCGCCCTTTTCTATGTCGTTTTTCATCTGCTGCTTTTCCAGGGTATTTTTTTTTAGTTTTGTCACTTTTATTTGAAACAGAAAGCGTTCCGCGGGAAATAAATTTGGGAAGAGTCATCCCTCTAATTGAGTTGGAATTCGTTTTACGATCCTGTTGAAATTGCGCTTTCATATGGTAATGATTGATGCGAGTTAGAATTTCTAACACAACTGCAGCTGCATGTTAACGAGTGAGCATCAGTCCGCATATTGAATGGACAGGAAGATATAAAAGCTGTACTACATTTTCTCACATATCCCCTGACGTTTCTGAATGGACTACCAATCATCTGCCTGTATTATTTTTCAGTATCTTTGTAGATAGTTTATCAGAGCATTCAGCTCTTTCCAACGTTCTTTATAGACGCAATTTCAGTCAGCTTTCAGTGTTACTTGGTGTATCCGGGTGATTAATATTGTAAGGCTATGAAACAAAATCCTGCCCCTAACACCATAAGTGAATGATTACAATAATGAATGATTATTGAAGCTTTGTTGCAAAGCAGCTATCGTAACAGGAGTGGAAAATTGTACCCTGATTTGAAGTATATGTATTTAATAGAATTCCGTGCGTAATTCATGAAGTCTACTTTCCTGCTGCGCAGATTTTCAGTCCTACATATCTTATATTGTATATGTAGATGATATATATATATATAAACGTATATAAGCAGTAAAATGTAATTTAGCTCGTGGTTTTCTCTGCTAGTCTCGTGCACAGGTGATCAGAACTTCGAATTCTACTCAAGTGACAATTTTTCTCGAAATTATAAGTGTTTGACACTTTTATCATCATCAGTAATCTGTCAGACGACAGGTCCACAGTCTATTCCAAAACAATTCCTCCAATTAATGCGATCTACAGCTTTCTCCTTCAATGAGAATATCCTCTTCTGTCCCCAAGGTCATCCAGCATCTTACGTACTCTTCCCCCCCGGAGATCCGATTGCGATGGTAGATGTTATTCATCTACCGGGCTGCACGGTCTCATAACCCAGAAGACCACATTTTGAATCTTGACCACCATGAAAGCCTCATATTTCTTGAATGTTATGTTGCCATTAACTAACTTCATGGGTAATCTAACAAATATTTCGTCTATAATGCAGCAATTAATAACATTGATTCACACTTTAATCCATACAGTGGTCGTTATGTGGATAAGATGTTATTAAAATATATGTGCATTGATATAATGCTACACGTTTCGGCCATATAAGGCCATCTTCAGGAAACACTTATATGAGGAACCCTAATGCACTGCGCACTAATCGAATATCATTCCTTTTATTACTTTCATTTCGTTTTTGATGTTTTCTGCTTCACATCTTTGATGTAGTGCGACTGTTTCTGTATTTCGCTGGTGTGCTCGTGATTGTATGTATCAAGTGTGCCTTTGAGTTCACTGTATACATTACCATGTTCCCAAAAGCCCTCGACTGGTCCCTATCCTGAGCCTGATCAATCCAGTCCATACCACCCCATCCTGTCTCTCTCAGATACGTTTTAATATTATCCACCCATCTAAGTCTTGGTCTTCCTAGTGGACTCTTTCCTTCTGGCTTTCCCACCAAGCCAGAAGGAAAGAGACCCCATTATCATTATCATCATCATTTTGGAAAAAGTGCCGTTTTGCATAAATACTGATTCTGTCTACTTTAACTTTGTTGGATACAGCCTCTACGTTTCGCACCGTCGTCATATTTGTAATTGTTGACTATGAACGATATGTGTATAATAATCTTATTCGAAACTTTATATTCCTAGTTCCTGTGATCATGCGGTTTTCGCTATGACAGCGAAATCTAAATGAAAATTTCGCACGCCTGCCATGTTATTGTTCTACCTTTTACAAACTTACGTACAAACTCCGTGACCTGTATTCCGCACGCGAACTGTACCGACCGAGCGACCGCCGCTTTTCGGTGAAGTTAGTGCCAACTTTTGTGGCTAGAGGGTGTTACGTGGTCAGCACAACGGATCCCCACGGCCGTTAATATCGGTTTTCTAGACCGGAGCCGGTACTTTTCCATTCAAGTAGCTACTCAGTTATTCTCACGAGGCTGAGTGGGCCCCATTCCAGACCCACTACTTCTCAGAAAATCTGGTAGCGCCGGGAATCGAACCCGGATCTCTGGGTCTGCAGCCAGGAACTCTGAGCACTAAACCACGGAGGCGGTCCTTCTACAAATTTATTACCTTAAAAGAATCGTACCTTCTGCAATGCATCGTGGTATCGCCGTGTAGAAGTCCACCCATGTTCCGTAAGAACCGACTGCATGCATCTTCCGGGTCGAATAGTAAGAGAAATAAGAAACAAGCAAGAATTCGCCGGTTGACAGAGCTTGTTTCATGTTTGGCTTGCTTTTCGAGCCTGAAGATGGCGGTACCGGACTTGTACTGGACTGCACGACGGTACATCCTAGAAGATAGCGCACTACACAGTCACCACCGAGAGGAGAGAGACGGTCAGTGCTGTTTAGAGTATCTGTCGGTCTTTGTTGTAAGAATCACATGTAACACAGAAATACGATCCTTGGGCAGAATGCATTGCTTTTTGATATTAACATATGTGGTACACACAGTAACTAGTGTTCGTCAAATAATTAATGTAAAACTATGCAATTTTGTGCGTGATACATTCTCGAAGAATGTGCAATTCTTGCGGAGTCCTCTGCATTCCACAATCTAAAATTAAAACATGTCGGCCTCACGATATTTGTGGCGAGAATTAATGATCCATTGTACATGGGTAGAGAGAGATTATGAACAAATTACAATTTTGTATGAAGACTTTTTATCTCTAAGAATTGCAACATCGCAGCTGACCTAAACATCTAGGATAGATGTCTGACATTTATGGAAATTATTCAGAGAAGTATGTCAGTAATATGTATAATTATTAATTTGGAATTTATTCTGTCTTGTATATGCAGATTCACGCAATTTTGAAAGTAAGCTTTCAGTTTCTTCCAGTGACTTTCATTACATTTAAGATTTTCTCCATGCTTGATTTATTGAGCTGCTGGTCGCGTTTGGAGGCAAACTGATACGTGCAACGAGAGTGTAGTAGCTTAGTGGCATCTTAAACTTGACATATAATTTGTTACTTAAATATTTACATATTGGTATAAAATTAATTCGCACATCAAAGCAAGTAATTAGTTATGTGTGTTGTGTTTGTGTTCAAAGTGTATTTAGCAACACAAGGCAGACTTCCTGCCACGCACGAGAGCTCCGTGTATTATCTGCATGGTTGACGCTCCATATTTCATGCAGAGATCATGGCTTACTAGAGGAGCTACTATTATGTAAATAACGTTGCTATACTGTGAAGCTTACAGAATTGTTACCTTTGTCATCACTAGAAATTTCCCGCTTTTTATGGAACTGTCAGGTTTATTTCCATGTTTACAAGAGCCCGACACTAAACACTATCCTAAGCCAGATAAATTAGTTCACATCCACAAACTCCATTTCTTAAAGTTTAAATTTTTATGTTAACTTCCCATCTATGCCTAGATCTTCCAAGTGGCCTGTTTCTTTCGGGGTTTTCTAGAAAATGTATGCATTCTTCATTTCTCGCATGCATGCTATATGCCACGCCGAACTCACTCTTTATTTTTTCTCCCTAATAAAATTTGGTGTAGAGTCCATATTGTGGAGATTATTGTGCAAGTTAAACTTCCTGATATTTCCTCTCCTCAAATGTTATATCTGAGAGTAGTTAGGAGAATTAAAGCATGGTGCCATTAGGTTTCAAAGATGCAGTTATTCTGAAGAGCTTTATGGTGCTCTTACTTAAAGATATTTATTGAGGGAAACATCGTTCCTTAGGAGTTTCCTGATTTTAATAGGTCCACCGTTCCAGTAATGAATACATATAGATCAGTTGAGTTCCTTTCAAATCCTATTCATCATTTTCTTTCTTCTCCTTATTACATCCTTAATGATTCTCGTGCTTACTCCTATTCCGTAAGTAAAGTAAAGTAAAGTAAAGCTATCCCTGTAACAGGCCGTGGAGGCCCATAAGGTTGTGAGATGTTGAGGTTCCCACATTTTCTAGACAGTCGGCTCACAGATGGCGGTGAGATTGTCAGCCTTACGCGCTGGCCGCCCTTTACCCCCCCTCCCCAGGAATATTCCTGGTACTCATTTATGTTAAGAGGCTGAGTCGACCCCAGGGCCATGGTGCGGCTGGAAGGATTAGGTAAATTGAAAAAATCCACCTAATCGGGATTCGATCCCGCGACCGTCCGGCTTGTAGTATAATGCCTCAACCAACTACGCTACCGCGTGACCTCCCTCCTACTCCGTAAGTAGTGAAAAATATATGCGGTGGGAAGGGTGGTAAAACGCCCCTTTATGAAACTAACGTTCCTAGTGCCGAGTTCCAGAAAGAGTGGAGCTGTATCTCCACGCTCCCTTTACAGCGTTAAGCACATTATCAGCGTTGCCTTTAACTTTACCTTTATATCATGATGCATTTTTAGTACGATGAAGCGCATTGACAGACACAGCTGGTGTAGAATGCCGGGGAACTCTAAGTATGCTCGCATTGCGCCCTTGTGAAACCCTCGGATTTCGGTGGGGCGAGGAAGCTGGTAATTAGCACCTCTGAACCATGAGTCGCAAACTGTGTATTATAAAAATTACATCGTCTCTTTTCAAGTTTCTGTGTGTGTGTTCATACAGTGCGTCTCCGTTACTCATCGTCTTCTGCTCCATATCATGTTTATTTCTTTGTTATGTTGAAACCTTTCATTTACTGACATGACGTTGCCACTGTCATAGCCTCCAAGCAACCATCCTGCTTGCCCATCGCCGCAGAACATGGGTCTGAGCCAACCGAATCGAGTCCACATTCTCACAGCATGTTTCCACAAGATCAGATGTCAGGATGCTACCGGCGGGTCTCTGCCGGCCAGTGAAAAACGCAGTCTGTCTCTTGGCATGGATCATGTGCCAGTAATGTGTATGTAAAATTGTACCAGTGCTTAATTAAGTACGACGTTTTGAAGACTTAAGAGGAAATGGAGGTGTAGTTTAACTCATTTGTAAATTCGGCGGTACGCAGAGGTGAGAGGTCTGCTTCAAGTCTCGGGTTTATTTACCCCAGGAAAAGAACCTGCGGATCTCATGGATTAGGAGGCTTGGTGTGCTCAGTGCCGGTTTTGTCGTGGTTACAAAGAAAACTATCTCTGAGGGTGCCAGTAATCGAACCATGGTCATCCCATGGCATAGTCAGTACACTAACTGAGCTGTTCCGACTCCATATAGTAATAATATTATCAATAATGAAGATATACCCGACCGTGACGAAGTTAATAACAAATTGTTGATAATAAAATTACTTCTGAATTTTGAAATTTTCGNCTTACAGACAAGATGCCTCATAAATGGTGATTTATTTCCGTGGGACATTTCTTCATTGATCAGACTTTCATTACCCGCAGTTCTTCTTGTTTCCCTTCGCTGTAATGTCTCCAGGGTCGTATTTAGGTGGAGGTGGGGGTTTCTCATTCATCCCTTACCTCTCATCTGAACTGGTGGAACGAAGTGAAAGGAGCGAATCTCTTTGTTTCAGAATGTAGTTAAAAGAAAGCTTTGGCGATGGGCTGTCTTTTATTTCGGTAGTATAGTCGGTATACATGATAGCATTTAATAACTTTGTATTCAGGCGTAATTTATGTTGTCTAATTATTGTATGTTCTTTACATAAAATGCTCATAGTAAAAGAATATAGGTTATGTATGTTTCATTGTTGAAGGTCCAGGCTGGGTTTCAGTGAATGTGTGTTTAGGTGATCTATGGATAAAGGTAACGGTGAAGTTTTTCGTCTGATTAAACTCGGGACCATGAAGACAAGGGGGTTGGAATTATGTTTCTATGCAGTCTTACCCTCAGCACTGGATGGAGTGAGTGATCAGTTTCACCGCAGTCCCAATACGCACTGGATAGAGAAGGCTGGGAGAACCTAAGAGCCCTTTTCAACGCTGGGGAAGAACAGAATATCTCTTGCCTCTCTCAGGAATCGATTCCTTGGTTGTCTGCCCGTGGCACAGTTGCTATACCGACTGAGCTCTCTGAGCTCCCGGAAATCTACGGGGAAAATTTAATTTTGTTTCAAATCTACTTAGTTTAACCCCAACCAATGCTTTCAGACGGGGCTCAAATCGAACATATATCAGGTTTCTTAAAAACGTGTCATCCTGCAGAACTTGATACACGTTTTTATGTAGCTTATGCAAGAACCGTCCTTCCATTCTGCGTTTCTTCACCGGCCTCTCCGTCTCTGTTCTGGTTATTAGATGACATAGCCAGTTTTTGTAGCATAGAGGCTATCAGGTTCACCGCCTTGCGATGTATAATGCTTTTGCTTTGCTGGGGCACGGCCGAGAATGAAGCAGTAACCAACGGGAACATGTGATATATTGATAAATAGCGTCACAATATATAACTGGTTATATTATTTCAGTGCTTCGGTGTGTTTGAAGAATACCCCGAGAGGGGAGTTGGCACCTTCGATAGAATGTTACGCAGATCCTCTCACTGAAACCGGTTCTCACGGTCTCTTCGCTAGCGGATTTCTTATATTTTTCCTTCTACCCCGAAGATGGAGGCGATACGTTCCTCCGAAACGTCGGTTAACACCACATATACACGGTGCCAATTCCCAGAAAACTGCCTTCTTCATAGTAACCGCCGTGAAAACCTCAAATCTTACATGTTGGTAGAAGTCTCTCTGTTTTTTCCAACCAGATATATGTCAAACCAAGGAGCAGTTTCAAACCGGATAGGCATACTAGACCACGATGAAGAGATTATTGTTGATTGTTAGCTCGCCGGATGGCATTTTAATCCTCTAATGAACCGATTGTTCTCTGAGTGTCTGGACCAACATTGTCAGTTAAATCGTTGTGTTGTACGGAATAAGGTTCACTTAGCGCTCGTTAAGGAAGTAGGAGCGGTACTTTGAGTAATTACAGTTGTAAAGTTGTACGAAGCATTTCGAGGTTTGTAGAAAGCTTGAAATGGTTTGTGACAGCAACTCGTTAAATAACGCGTAAATTCTTTAAATGGTCTGCCTCAAAATTTGATTTCATGTTTATGGTATATTTGAACCAACTTTTCTCTGAGGTCTTTGAGTAAGCAGGCTGATATAAAACTAGAATTTTTCTTATCAGCTGGACCAGTGCAGGCCGTTCGCGACCTGCGTCACTGATGAGTTTTCTGAAAATCGCATTGTCAGACGAATTGTCGTAAGCAGACTATCAGTTTCCCATAGACTTACACGTTGTAGTATATTGAGATACGTTCCGCGATGTTAGAAAAAAGTATATACCTAATGCAATCGGCCGAAATTATGCAGAAGAAAATAGACTCGGTTCATTGGGAAATCTCGAATATCGGATATTGGACGGAGGAGCGGTGTATTTTGTTGGAGAGAGGGTGTTTTGATAAAATGAAGACAATTTATGACAAAGAATTTGTAATAATATAAATCGGCAAATTTATTTATAAACCTTAAGCACTGGATTCCACATTGGCACTTTCAACATTTGTGTACAACACACATCTTTCAGCCGAATTTCCAGCATCAGTTTGCTCACTACTGTAAATTCATTATTATGAAGCCTGTGTTGTTCAGATGAAATTCGTGCCTCAAAGTGATATTAAGCATTTATGAAACACCTGCAATGTACTTGAACTGTATATTTGCTAGGACGCACCTCACAAACGGAGAAACAAGAAATACGCGCAAAAGTTTTGGCGGAAGACCTCCAAAGCGGGGATCACTTACGAGGCCTATAGGATTGGAGGATCATATTAAAGTGGCTCATAAGCGAATGTGGTGTGAAATTGACTGACCAGGAACTGGGATTTTCCGCTGACGAGATTTTATAGACTTAGAAAAATTCATAAATGCAGGCAATTTCTCTACCAACTGAATAACTACAAACTGCTTAGGAAGACTGTGTGCATGTATTTGCTTATTATTTATAGAGAGGGCCAAAGCGCGAATCGAGTTGTGACTCAAAGAAGAAAATTAACGTCAAGCTCCATAAACGTGGGAAGCTGATATTGTTCCAAAATGTATGCAAAGTTAGGTCACTTTTATCCTTCCTTTGGCGAAGGATTTGACCTACAGAGAGACGAAACGTGGCACCTCGTTTACGAGTACAATGAATTTATTCCGCCTTTACATATGTGTAGTTGCTGGAGTGTGCACTCGGATCATGGATCAAAGGCTTGGTAAGCATACGGCAGTCTGGAGTTTCCACGGTAGCAACTTATTCATAAAGCTCTTACAGCTGTTGTGCAACCTTCAGGTAGCTTATTGCAATGTCATTTTGAAAGTTCATTGCTTAGTTTAAGAAACGCTTACTTAATACATTTCTTTGTTAAATTAAACTACTGTTTGCTCTGATATTCTAGATGTCATTTGCGTTTAGCACATAGTGCATATCTAGAGTCTGTTACACTTGTGTCCTTCGTCAGATTTTAATGGATATGCGAGAACTCCGAATTCCACAAATTTTGCATTACTAGTGGAATACCCATTGATAATTCAACTGGGAGATCAGGAACATCCAGGTTTTAGGTACGGCTTCCACAGATAACGCCTCCACTGATCCGCTTTTATGCTTTACGTTATGGACTTTGAGGGACACTTTGAAATCATGGTTACACTGGATATGTGCGCTTTCAACATGGTAAAAATTCAAGATAGACAGCTTGGTAGGTTTTCAGCCAAGTAAATACTGCGATACCGACTGAAACGCTGTCGTAAATATCGTAAGTGAAGGAGATCACATCTCACGGAAATGACAAAAAGACAAATCGACACATGCTGCTTAAGCTAAACAGATGTCTACGTGGATTGGAATACTTATGTAACTTGTATATGCCAGGGTAGCACAGTCATTTTAGAAACTGCTTATGGCCTGAAGAGCGGAGTTTGTTTTCAGTCAGGGCTAAGATTTTTTTCTTCAACACCCAGCCTCCCGTCTAGAGGTAGCAGGGGTTTATTTCCCAGGTGTAAAGCGGTTGGGCGTGAACCCGACTGCTCATCTCCATCTGATGCCCAGGTAGAGAATTCATGGAACGGTACCTCAACTTCCCCATACGTTTTATGGCGTCATGTTTGATTGAGTATAGAGATAAACTAACACTACGGGGCCGAGCCCTTGTTGAGATGCCACCACACGCTCAGCTACTCTAGAATTTTCCAACATATTTTGGAACTCGAAGGTTCGGTACCGTGTTCAAAACTCTTCCACTTGTTCTTATCCTGAGCCAGATCAATCCAGTCCATAGCACCCCATCCTATCTAAGATCCATTTTAATATTATCTTCCCACTTACATCAAGGCCTTCCTAGTGGTCTCTTCCCTTCTGGCTTTTCCACCAAAATCCCCTATGGAATCCTTTTCTCCCCATACGTGCTACATGCCCCGCCCATCTCATTCTCCTCGAAGGTACAGAAATAAATTTGTCTTTACTGTTACCTTTTCATAATCATTACGTAACACGCATCCAATTATTTACTTGACTGTTGCCAAACCTATCCACGTTCCTGTGTGGATCTCTTGGGAGGTCGCTTGAATATTGGTGTCAAGGGTGGGAACTTCGCGGCGGGACTGGATGTGTCCCTGCGTTTTCCCTTGCTGCCCTGTCACAGTAGAGTAATTACAATGGGTTTTTTCCCCACCCGATGAATTATATCGTTTTTGTGACCAGGGTTTTTGAAAATGTCTGTAGCAGAGGAAACCAAGGGAAAGAAGTGAATTAGAAGCAGAATAAGAAGAGAACGAGAAACAAGGGGTAAAATGAGAAGACAAATGAGAGAAGGATTAGGGATGAAAAGGGAGATCTTAATTTATTCTTTGTCTTTTATGGTGCCTTCAGTTACCAGTGCTATATGTGCTCCTGCAATAGGATATCCCACATGACCTTACCTGGGCTCGAACCTGGGTCGCCGCGGTGGGAAACCGGCAAATAACCGCCTGAGCTATGGCACGGCCATTTTGCTACTTGGAATGTGCTCAGTTTAATGTTGCTTTTTCCTTCAATGGAACTTGCAGACCATTCAGGCCTGAGGCCCCTCATTCAGTTCCGTAATCATTTTACAGACGGTGGGACTCTTTGTACGAGTGATCAGCTCGTCGCAAGGCCTCTAACTAAACACAGGACAACACAAACACAGATTAAACGCATACATACACCAAACATCAATGCCTTGTTTGGGATTCGAACCCACGATCCCAGCGTCCGAGCAAGCGAAGACAGTTCATGTCTTAGACCCGCGCGGCTACTGTGCCCGGCATTGTGCGTTATACAGGATGAATTACTGACAGCGCTGTTAAATAAAAAGCAAATAAGTAAACAAAGTTCAAGGCACTAACGAGTTTGTAGGACGGTAATGATCCGCCCCCCTTGTGTGATACGAGACACAAGACAGTACAGCTTAAATTCTGTTGAATCGACGTGGTGGCTAGGCTAACGGCTGGACGACCAAAGAATCGAAATTCAGTTCCCGGCAGGGCCAAGAGGTCGTCATCCTCTCCACAGCTTCCTGACGGACCCTGATCCCACCCAGGCTCCTAGCCAGTGGACACTGGGAGCTCCTAACCCGAGGTTAAAGAGGCCGGAACATGAAGCTGATAATTCTGCTTGACATGAAGCTGATGGTGATAATGCTTGGAGCCATATCTCCATTCCCTCGTGTCATGGTTCTTAATATAGTGCAGAGAAAGCTTTACTTTCAGTTCCAGTGTTTAATATTCTGCATGTTTTTCTTTGTTTCTTTGATTGTGCGGATCATTCTTCGGTGCCATGTTACACTCACATATTGATCACGTGTTTCCGCCACACACGGCCACCATGAAGTATATTGTCACGTGTCCGGGGTTCCGTGACAAATAACGATGGGTTGCGGATTAGACGAAGCTTTTTTATTGGATAACTCGTTTACAATTACAATCACTATAATCACTCTGCCATAACTTCTTCCAGACGATGCGACCTGACTAGTCCCTCGTCTCTGATCTGGTCTCCTCTGATCTCAATTCTGATCTGGTCTTCTCCAATCTCATTTCAGATCTGGACTTCTCTTTCTGATCAAAGTAAAAGTCAAAGTCATATTGCGACTGACGGTCAGTCAGTCAGTCAGTCAGTCAGTCAGTCAGTCAGTCAGTCAGTCAGTCAGTCACTAAGTCTTGGTGTCGGACAGGTCTGTCATTTGTACACACTGCTGGTCCTTGCCAGCGTAGTTTTTCTCGGGTCCGAGTCCCATGGGATTCGCGACCATATTTTATTGCCTCAGGTTTGAGACTTCCCTTTTCGTCGCCTCGTTCGACTCGCAGGGTCACGATGGAGGTATTCGACCTTGCCTCCACACGGGACTCTTTCTTATCTGATCTCAGTCAGAGTCACGTTACCACTGACGGTCAGTCAGTCTGTCTGTCTTGGTGTCTGATCTGTGTTCCGTTTGGTTTCTTATCTTCCACAGTCGGACGGACTAGAGGACACCTTGAATGGTATTCGTTGCAGCAGGAACTGCAGTAACTTTGGCTTTCATTCCCGTGGTAACGTCTGCTAATGTACGTGCATAGGCAACGAGGTATTCACTGTTCCTTGTCGTATGGGAAACATAGTTACTGAGTCGTTGTCGAGCAATGGACGTCTCTGCGCTGTCTCGGGAACGTGTTTTAACAGCCGCTGTCTTGCAGTGGACGCCCGCTCAGATATTCTGGCTTTTAGGCCGCACACCATAATATTCTTTATGTGATCTAAATTGTTGCACTTTATTTTGTTTATGTTGAGAGGAGCTTCATTAATTTTTTTAACTAACGTTTGAATTAATTAAAAGATAGTTAAAATCCAAATGTTATTTTTTGGTGTTGAAAATGTGGTGTAAACTATCATACGCCTTGAAGTATAGTTGCATTGGTGTTATTTCTGTTTGTTTCATTTTTGTTCGTGGTTGATGGCTGAAAACTGAATTATAATATTAACTTTACTTTTGTTGAAAATGGAACCGATTAGCAATGTCAGAAGCAACGAACTGTCTGATGGTTTTTTTTTAGTAATGCAACAAACAACAGGACCAAGGGATGGATTGTCTGTCCGGATTTGTTATGTTCAGACACCTCTACTGAAGTTCAGGCCACTGTGCACTTGACGGGTGTAACCCACCATGTGTGACAGTTTCATTCATGCAATTCTAGATTTACGGTATACCACTTGCTGAAAGGAAGATGTGTAACCCTTTGAAGCACAGTGGCGAGTATACGTACTGCCTGCTTTAGTATTATAAACTATGTATTTTTTCCTCATAATGTATTTATGTATTTCATATACTACTCAGAACAAACAGGAACAGTATCGTTAATTGGCAAATTCTTTTAGAGGCAACGCAGTGTGTTTTCTGTGAAGTAGGAACTGCATTTCTAAACATTACATAGACAGATTTCGGGCTTCATGGGGTTAAGTAACCTATCAAGAGATCAAAGCTGAATATGTTATTTTATGCAGATTAGCTGAATTTCACATTCCTTATGGCGATTAAATAAAGGAGAGTGAAATTGTCGAAAATGTAGAGACGAAGAGAGACACGCGCTCAGAACCTTCTTCGGAAGATCTGCAAGGAAAAGAGCATATGGGAGACACAAGGTTGGGCAGAGGCATGTGAGGGTGTGAGAAAGAGGTTTGGATTATGCAGGTGCAGGATAGGGTCCAGCCTTGGTACTTTGTGAACATGGCGACGAACCTTTGGTTTTCATTACATTTCTCGATAGCTGAAAAGCTATGAACTACTTAATACTGCCATGTACCCATGGAGCTTATAGTTGGGAAATTGCATTAAGGATGAAATGGGCATAATGTGTAGCATGCAAGCGCAAATGAGAAGTATATTTTAATGCGAAATTCTCAACGGGAGGAACCATTTGTGCATCGTTTTACGGAACTGTGTTATGCAGATGGGCACCGGGTTCGACAGGTTTACAATGGATTACCAAGTGTAAAGGTTTAATGGAACACTGTTGTTTTATATTAGCACTGGCACGGGTTCGAGTCTATATCCAGTAATTGGTTATCCGGACTGAAATTTTTCACTGTTTTCTATAGTCTTTCAGGGGCAAATCCTTCCCAGTTCATCATATGACATAACCCGTGCGGATGGCAAAGCCAGTTAAGTAATACGGTGCTGTGGAGAGATTTTTGATCATGCTGATGATGGTCCTTCGTGCCTCATAACAAGAGGGCAACTGTTAATCAGCTTCTGTTATCCGCTCTGGGAAGACTGTATCATCGAGTTAATTATATTGTGTCACCGCATAGTCGGATTCTTCGGAGCGGGTCGTGGGAGCCTTCTGTCCACTCCCTGAAGGAAAGGAAGAAGGCTCTCTCCAGTGACAAGATAGTTACATCCTTCTGAGAGCACACCCCTCTACCCGTCACAGGGACCCTGGAAAGGGCCGTTTTCCTGTTCACTCATGGAGCTGAGTCCTTCTTGAGGAGCCGCCAATTCTGCAGCTACTCAAGAACTTCCCAGCATTTTATGGAACCCGAAGGTTCATTACCGTCTCCACAAGAGCCCTCCACTGGTCCATATCCTGAACCACATCAATCAAATCCATACTATCCCATCCTATCTCTCTAAGATCCATATGGGTTTTACCCTGTCTCCCACTTGTCTTGTAACCTGTCAGTATAACGAAATTGATTTCTCACTCTGAAGATGTGGACCCCCAAAATGGAGGCAGCGTGTATCTGCCTACAAAACTATGCAGCGTCGCAACTTGAGAGACCACACAATGTGAGCTAATTAGTTAATTGTGAAATTCTGACCTGCGCCAGTTTTAAACTCCACTGGCAGTTTGGACATTGGTAAATGAGGTGTGATATTTAAAAATCACTGGCGAGAAACCCCCAAAAGTTGTCTTGTTAATGAGGCTCCTTTCCAGCTCTGTACTTGGCAATTGTTGGCTTTACAGCACAGCATGAGTTCCATTCTGTCACGGCGTTAATAGGCATGGGTTGAGCACTGATGCTTCTGGTGCGTGTTTGTAAAGTTATTTTGTCACCGAACTAGGATTGTATTAGGCCGTCTTCAAACTGATGTCGCGGTTTGAATCCTGCTCGGCCATGGATACACTACCTTTTTTATTGTGAAGATACGGGTCATGGTATGAATTGAACCTTAATCAAAGACATTCAGCCACCCATCCGAATGAGACTGAATAAGTCTTTTTAAGGTTAGAGCCTAGATTTTGATCTGGCTGCAGTGTGAATAATAATAATAAATAATAATAATAATGAAGCCGATTTGCAGAAGACAGCCATGTTGGGAAGAGCTCAACTCTTGAGAAATATCCTAACGTAGCGTTCAATTTCATTTTAGGGCTGTTATGTTCCATGAATCGGTAATGCAAAATCTGTGTTGTATTTTTGTTTTCACACAGTGCCTTGAGGTGAAGTTCTGCTACTTGATGAACCTTAAGAACGAGCCTTAGCATGGGTCATGTAAAGGATATCCTGTAGTTTAGTGTGAGAATGGTAATAGTAATGGGGGCACTATGCTACAAGTCGGAAGGTCGCGGGTTCAAATACCAATGAGGTCATTGGATTTTTTTCAGTTGACCTAATCCTTCCGGCCGCACTATGGCCCTGGGTTTCACTCAGCCTCTAACAGAAATGAGTACCAGGAATTAAATAAATAATTTTCCTGGGGAGTAAAGCGCGGCCGGTGCGTCAGGCTGACCTTATCGCCATCTTTGAACAGATTGTCTAGACAATGTGGGACCCTCAACGTCTCAACCCAATGGGCCTTCGCGGCCTGTTACAGGAATAGCTTTACTTACTTTTATGGTTTTAGTAATAATAATAATAATAANCTTAAAAACCAGGACGATGGATAAAGTCCAAAAACCCAATATATCAGTGTAAAATATTTTGTTTTGCACACCCTTCATGAGGTTTCCAGTTCATTCTCCTTCGAAGAGAGTATTTCTGTTCCCCCCCGTATCCATTTTCGAAACTTTTTTTGTGTCCACAGAAAATAGACTGTAGAGAATGTAGGCTTGTGTGAAATGTATCAGTAATTTTGATCGATTTTGAATGCGATAACAACACGGAACACTGCACGTTTTGAGTGTTTCTTATGTCATCTAGTTATCTTTGTGGTCAGGTATCTATTTTGTGCTCTAACCCTTGGTAGATTTCGATTTTTGCACTCGTTCCCACTTGAGATTTCCATCCGGTTGTCCCCCATGAAGAATGTTCGTGAATTTTGAAAGTTTTTTAATGAATATTGGGAGAGCTATACGTTATACTATGTGTAACCCATAAAGAAGGTAGGAAACACGCACAGTATTTGGACATGCGGCCTTTGTACCCTACTGCATTGTAGGCAAAAGTGAATGTATTCCTCAGATTAAGCACAATGTTATAAACGTGTGGGAGCGTAAAGACTTAGGTTCACGCATTTTTACCGATTATCGGATGGTACAACGGTAAACAATTTTGCTGTGCATTCTGGAGGCTTTAGGTTCGAGAATATGACCAGAGACTAGTAGTCCTGTGGTGTTCTGCTGGTTATATCGATCACTACAGGGAAATGATATAAACGTATTTATTTTATTCTTAGTTCAACAAAACACTTTTTAGAAGATGGCGTTGCTGTCTAAGACGACCTGATTTTGTACAGGTGTTCAATTTTCAGTTACAATTAATGTATCATACACTAAGCGTTAATTCACATATAAGCCCAGTGGCTCCACCGGTGTTGTATATACAGGGGATGGACAAAAATATGGAAACACCCAACAAAAACATATTACCGTGACTAATATGGTGTAGGACAACCTCTGGCTTGCAGAACTTCTTGCAGTCTCCTTGGAATAGATAAATAGAGGTCCTATATGATTTGCAAGGGAATCTTGTACCATTCTTCCTGAAATACATGGTAAGTTCTGTTATTGATGATGGAGGTGGATAGCCCGCACGCAGATTGCTCTCCAAAACAGACCACAAAGGCTCAATAATATTGATATCTGGCGATTGT
>NW_019725844.1:1295952-1306779 GCF_002891405.2 Cryptotermes secundus
AGCAAACAATCTGGATCGTAAGCTTGGGATGGCGTTCTCCAGACGTAAACTCGGCCAGAAGTCGGAAACAGTGTGAAGGTGGACTCATCCGACAAAATGACCGTCTTCCATTGCTCCATGGTCCAGGTTTTATGACTTCGGCACCACACTGTCCTCTTAGTGGCATTTTGATCACTGATGAGTGACTTTGGAATTGCAGCTCGTCCAGAAATACCCTGCTTGTGGAGTTCCTTTCGTACTGTTTTGGTGCTGACAGGGTTTGTGAGCGTGACATTCAGTTCAGCAGTCACTTTTGCAGCTGTAGTCTTATTTTTCATCACAATCCTACGCAATGTTCGTCTGTCTCGATCACTCAACACACATTTCCGTCCACGCTGGTGTTAATCGGATGCGGTTTTTTCAGTCCTCCTGTATGCGGTCATAATCTTGGATACTGTGCCTCGCAAAACACCAAAAACTCGGCTACCTTGGTTACGGAAGCACCCACCATATGGGCGCCAACAATTTGCCCGCGTTCGAATTCTGTTAGCTCTGAGACGTGATGCACAAAAAATTGCACAGAACACTGTCTCGACAACAAATGAAGCTTGCAACGTATTGCGGAGTTTGTACAGGTAGTGGTGTTGGGCAGATACGACAGCGTGACCTACAAACGTCGCTAAAATAAACACTTCAATTCAGGCATGTATTTCATGAGGTGTTTCCATATTTTTGTCCATCTCCTGTACTATAATACACTATTTACTATATTACATACAGTGGAACAAACGATACGCTTGTAATGGACAGGTAGAGTGTGTTCAGTGGTGTACATTCACAAAGAATATTCCAAATTTGTATCGTCATCTAAAGCTACAATGTTAACCAATATAAATAAGAAGCTAGACAGCAAACCACTAATGTAGTGTCTAGTACGTAGCACGCTGGTGGATCTAATCGGCTTACATTTAAATTTCTCTGAGTATATGATACGTTAATTGTAACTAAAAGAGGACCTGAAGGTGGCACAAATGTGCAACCCAGCTGCTGAAAACAGTGTTATATTGGCAAAATAAAAATAATATCTGTAGTGAATAACACGACGCAATGGAACAATATAACTTATAAAAATAGGATATAGCTACTTCTCACCTAATTCAGAATAATATACGGGATTGATGGAACGCGGTAGCATAGTTGGTTGAGGCACTATGTTACAAGCCGGAAGGTCGTGGGATCGAATCCCGATGAGGTGGATTTTTTCAACTGACCTAATCCTTCCAGCCGCACTATGGCTCTGGGGTCGACTCAGCCTCTAACAGAAATGAGTACCAGGAATATTCCTCGGGGTAAAGGGCGGCTGGCGCGTAGGGCTGACAACCTCACCGCCATCTGTCAGCTGATTGTCTAGAAAATATGGGAGCCTCAACATCTCACAACTCTATGGGCCTGTTGCAGGAAAACCTTTACTTTTTTTTTATACGGGATTGGCCAGCAAGAGAGCAACAGTATCTGCGCATTTGTGAACTATGGTGTCAAGCTTACGTAGAAGATTGCACGAGTTGCGAACCTCTCCCATACTGTTGCTGTGGTTTCTCGGGTGAAATATCAGCTGGGCTGCCATTTACTTTGTTGTAGTTTCTTTGTGTTTTCCCCCCAAATTTCCAGTTGAGTATCAGGGTAATGCCTTGGAAAAAAGCCACGATTACATACTTCCAAATAATTACCTGCTCACCATTCTTGGTGTGCCTAATTTCATTAAATGTTCCACGTATGACTTCTTACAGCTGGTGCCTCGTCATTGGTAACTTAAAATAAATCTCATGGCTGGGTTGTCGACTGAACCGAGGTCTCTCGTGGTCTTCCTCAGTCTTTCCTGTCGAATGGTGATGTGATACCTTTAAATATAAAAATACTGACCACATGTATAACCTCTGCTGTTGATAAATGACTTAACGAATTAATCTGTTCTGAGAGCAGGTTTGCTGTGAACTTGTGCAGAACGAGCAGTTCACTGTCAGTTGTGCTGGCTCAGCCGGCATCGTATCCCCGGCACTCGATTAGCTTCCAGTTCGACATGAACGCTCTGATTGCTGCAAAACAACGGTCTGCGTCATGTTGAATACATTGGGTCGCCATTCGCACGTGAGATTAATGAGACCGCTTCATACCAAACACCACTAAGCAAACCACTCGTTAGCGAGCGGCGGCCTGTGGGCTGAACATCGCTCATCGGGTTAATTTTATGATGGAAAAATAAAAATAAAGATATTAATCAAGAAGTTCTGCGAAGAGCTGATCGCCTACTTTCCTTTGAAATTACACGCACCGCACAGAAAACGACGCACCAGTAATTCTATTATTCTGTGTGTTTTTTTCCAAGGTAACATTTTTACCGAGCCGTTTCCTAGCAACAGTAGGGGGATACACAGACTGGTGGGAGCGGATTTATGAAGTATGCCGTTGAGATCGGCTCAGGTGCTATGATATACACATCAGGTTTCATAATGATTGGTTCAGGCATTCAAAACTTGATGGGTGTGGATACACAGACACGCATAATGGTGATCTCATAAGCCTACTTTTATTTGTTCGAACTAAGGAAGGAGGTGTTTGAGAACAGGGTGTTCAGGAGAATATTTGGACCGAAGAGACATGAAATGACAGGAGGTTGGGTAAAACTGCATAATGAAGAGCTTCATAATTTATACTCTTCTCCAAGTATAATTAGAATGATCAAGTCGAGGAGAATGAGGTGGGCAGGGCATGTAGCAGGAATTGGGGAGAAGAGGAATGCATGTAGGATATTGCTGGGAAATCCAGAAGGAAAGAGACCACTGGGAAGACCAAGGCGTAGGTGGGTGGACAATATAAAAGTGGATCTTAGACAGATATGATGGGATGGTGTGGATTGGATTTATCTGGCTCAGGATAGGGACCAGTGGAGGGCTTCTTGTGAACAGGGTAATGAACCTTCGGTTTCCATAAAATGCTGGGAAATTCTTGAGTAGCTGCAGAATTGGCGGCTTCTCAAGAAGGGCTCAGATCCATGAGTGAGTGAATTAGAGTGAGTGAGGTCTCGATAGGTTTGGCCAGTCTGCACGCTGCGTGGGTGAACCACAATCTTGGTTAGGCTCCAGCTATGTACCAGCAATTACGCGTGCTAAAGATAAGTGAACTGTGATAGACTTGAAAAGATTCTGACGATGGTGTATACTGTACTTCTTTTGGCTTATTTTGGACTTCACCCACCGTCTGGTATATAAAAGACAAAAAGTTTTCTTCCGGGGATTAGTCTGATTCCCGGAAGTCGCCATGGTGGCACGATTCTTTATCCACGCAGATTAGGCATGCATTATCCAGTTTTTACTTTCTTTTTTAACTGAATTCATGGAATATAACCCATACTTCTGTTTCTTTACATTGTTGACAAGTGCATGCTTGGCACAAATTTTCTATCATGTTTTTACTGCGATTTTATTCCTTCCTCCCACTGATGGAACCGGTTGTCGGTTGTTCATAGGTTGTTCTTCTACAGATCGGGGTTTGTCCAGTGATTGAGACTAGCTCTTTCTAAGGGGCCCAACTGAGTAGGTTTATCCTTCCCTATCTACCTGAAGACGGAGACAGATGCAGTCTCCGAAACGTCGTGTTTTTTTTTGTCTTTTATATACCAGACGATGGGTGAAGTCCAAAATAAGCGAAAAGAAGTATAAGTGAACTGTGGTAACCCTGTCCATAATATCGACATGATGCTACTAGTATATTCAGCTTTATCGTACTTGGAGCAGAGTCCATTTGAGCATGAAAGCTACTGCTACCCTTGTGTGTAATAATACTGACCAGCCCTCTGTAAGTTGAAATTTGTGAATTCGCGATGCATACGTGTATGAAGTAGGATTTATATTAAAGAGGTACGGACCAACAGCAAATTCGTTCGCCCATATTTAGTTTGGTGTACATCGACAATACCAAAATCCAGTGAATCCTTTGAATAAGAAGAGTTCTCTCCTCTAGTAACACGATGTAGTCCGGTAAAAGACAGCCAAAGGAACGAAGAACCTCCGTCTTCATGGTCGAAAAGTAATAATCCATGCAAGAAACGAGCAAGAAGCAGACAGCTCCTTGCCGGTTCCTTGCTTCATTTCTTGTGCAGCGTAGGAGTAAAGCGTGAAATTTGGAAATTTAGAATTATTTACAATCATAATCAGGGAAAACTTATTCCGATTTAAAATATTTGTTTTGTTCTATTTATTGTGCGTATTCTTCAGTGCTGTGTTTGTTATTTATGTAGAATAGCAAAGCTAATTTTCGTCTAAACTAAGAATTGAACTTCTTGGATAAAGTTAGTGTAGTTTCTTCTTATCCCCAACATCTGGACCGTACCGTAAAGGGTGGGGAATATTATTAAACTTTGCAGTACCGAGAATTTCTCTCTCTCCCTGTCTCTTTGCATGTATATCGATTTTCTTGTCAAATGCAGAAAATTCGCCAGAAATGTGAACACAAAGGAAATATGTTGAAATCTGTGTAACGGCCAGTATTTCTACCTTGGGTTCCACTTGCTTGCCCACAGAAGGTTCTTTCTGTGTCAGATTAACAGCATATCATTTTAGGCTACCGCATCTTGGCACGTCTTCAGCCCCTGCATGAAAATAATACAAACGCGCATGGCGGGAAAGACTCTAGTGGAATTTGCCGTAGAGTCTTCGAGTTTGAAATATCGACAACAGTATATTTGCAGAGAAAACGGGGACTGGACGAAGTATCGTGGTTTGATGACGAATTAAATGGACTGCGAGAAATTTGTATTGTGGCGTAGGATAACCACATTTGGAAACTTTGTCTGAACTTTCTTGTTATCAGATTTGCTGTGCTGTGGTACGAACAAGTCATATGCTTCGGTTCCCTAACTCTTCGTTGTAGAAAAGAAAGTTTACTTACTACATTTGATTAAATATCAGATAAATCATGTTTTTAAACCTAACCTTCGGAATCCTAAAATGCGCCATCCCAGTGGCAGGTCGTTTCGTGTCATTTATATACCGTCTTTCGGGGAAAATGAGTGAAAGAGAGAGAGGACGGTTGTCATAGACACGGAATAGAAGAAATGGGTGAATGTGGAATCCGTAGAACATTACAGCATCTCCATCTTTCGTTACTTTATCCTTACAAATTATACAAATGGACCATTCATAGTATAGTAGTGTTACGTTTTTGAGATTGCATGATTTCATAATTAAGTACACCAACATCGCTCTGCCTTTATTAGAAATTGTTCTGAAATCATCTTCCCCTTACTGGGCACACTGGTTAGCGTTACGCTCTAGACTTGTCTTCGGTAAATATTTTTTTTTCCCCTTGGCACTACAGCCCCAGTGGGCCTAGGCCTACCTCCATGAACTCCGTTCACTTCGGTTTTGCTAGATCTTACACATACGGTAGGACTCCTTGGGCGGGTGAACAGCTCGTCGCAAGGCCTCTATCTGTAGACAAACACAGAAAAACGCACGCAAACATCCATGCCCTGAGTGGGATTCGAACCCACGATCCCGGCTTCCGAGCGAGCGAAGACAGTGCATGCCTTAGATCGCTCGGCTACCGTGACCGGCGTCTTCGGTAAATACTACTCGTAAATTCGAGATACCATTAATTCATTCTGAGGTTACTGGGGTTTTCCTAGTCTCACTAGCTGAATGCTGCATCCGTCTTCTTTAATTGCTCGCCATTCCTGATCATCTTCTTGCCTTATTCGATGGAGCTGAAACTGTCCATTTAAATAACCCGAATCTCATTAAACAACCAACACCGTAATGAAAGATTACCGTATATTGTGCAGGTTTTTGCATTCACCTTTTCCACTTCATCCTACGTTATACGCAACCCACCTTACTGAGCAGTCTGTGCAGTTGCTTGGTGTGTAGGCGGCCTACCAAACTTCCATACCAGACGATTAAATTGTGAGCTTGAAGAGGCCGTTTACAGCACGACGGTTCTGGTCAGGTCGTGAGTTACAGATTCTCACAGTTATTATTGCAGCACAAGAAAACTAATCGATTAGTTTCTTTTGAGAGGGGCAAAAACCAAGGGCATGTTCTTTGTTTTTAAAATTTCCCTGAAAGGATTTTGAACAAAATTTACTGCATCATGAGAGTCAGAAATTAAGCGATAGAGAAAGGCCGCGCCATAGTTCAAGCGGTTAGTCGCTGGCTTCCCACCGCGGCGGCACGGGTTCGATCTCGGGTCTAGTCAAGTGGGATTTGTGGTGGAAAAGTGGCGCTGGGGCGAGTTTTCTCCGAGTACTTCGGTTTCCCCTGCCAGTCTTCATTTCAGCAAATTCTCCATCACAATCACCCGGGACAGGTACAATAGGCCAATCACTGACCGCCGTGCCGAGTGGACCCAATTGGACTCCACCCCCCACTAAGCGAATTAATTAAAAAAAAAACTCAGTGACTGGAACAAACTCTTTCTTGTGAAGCTCATGATTACTCAACTAATCAAGAAACTTTGCAACCCTTGTGAGAGTGATTCCAAGACTATGTGGCGCGCATGAACGTTATAGGAATTTCTTACAGTTTTTTCCGTCTAGAAAACCGAAATTAACGGCCGTGGGGTCTCGTTGCGCTGACCACGCGACACCTTCTATCCGCAAAAGTTGCCACTAACTTCGCCGACAATCAGCGGTCGCTCGGTCGGTATAGTTCGCTTGCGGACTAAAACCACGGAGTTTTTTTTTTGTTTCTTATTGAATTGAGGTACGAAAGGGNAGAGAAAGTTAAAGTGATTCGTGAAATATTGTGTGTATTGTCAGTGAAAAGCGCTGTAATATGTCTTTGATATTACACATTTGGGCAATTCCACGTTAATGTTACGTTAGTCTGTACTTAACTACGTATTTCACTAAAAAATGCAACATTTTAACTCGGTTTTTGGTAGATTTTTACGTGACTAACACAAGGCTACTGTGGAAGTGCCCATTTCGGTTACAACGACATTCGTTTATAACGACACTATTTTTAGGTCCCTTGATGACGTTATAACCAAGTTCTACTGTATATCAGTCTGTGGTAGTCATCTGGTGGGCGAGTTGAGTCTTATGATCTGAAAATATTCCACACACCATGTATCATACCAGGATTGTATTCAGCCTTGAAAGAAATATGATAATTGTCTAGTACCACATGCAGGAAATGAGAAATGCATGCAGAATTTGTTCCTAAAACCTCTGCAGAAGGCAGCACTTGTGAAGCCTACGCATAGCATAGGTTGAAGTCGTACATGTTAGCATTTTGAGGTGACTGTAATATCTGGTAATTATTTGTAGGTGACTATCAGCACCCACTTCTTTGAAGAGTTATGCTTTCTTGGGATATAACGTATTTTCCGTTGAAAGTCAGTAAGTGTTTCGGTGGAAGACGTCACCTTCATCTTCAGGGCCGAAGAATAAGTCAAAGAAGAAACTAACAAGGAACATTTACCAAACTCAGCTTCATGCTGTTTTCTTCCTTGGGGTATTCTTCGAACTGAAGGTTAACACCACGTGTTCCTCCGAAACGCTGGTTGAATTTGAATGGATTACACGGCGGTATATCCCAGAAGACAGAAGTCTTCATAACCAGCGCTGTGGGAATCTTAAATCCCACACATACGTATCTTTTCAATTAGTAATTCATCTCTGTCACCTACTATAGCAAGCAGACGTTGATAGTATCTCGATAGTAGCCGGAACGTGCCTTGCTTTATGGGACAGCCATTGCTCGCATTTTAAGGAACCAAGATGTTTAGAGGCTTCCGTTGTACCCTAAAGGCCTACAAGTTTTATTTTTGGAATACATGTCGATGTTAATGAGTATGTAATGGAATGGAAGGAAAATGGTTTACTTATTCATGTCACAGGCAGAGTGTTTAATCCGATTATATGCAATTCCTAGACGCTGCATATAGAACGGTTTCAGGCAAAGTATGACATATACGGCTTTTCATTATATCTTCCGTATTTTGCCTACGTATTCCACATACTAGGCCGGTCACGGTAGCCGTGCTGTCTAAGACATGCACTGTCTTCGCTCGCTCGGAAGCCGGGATCGTGGGTTCGAATCCCACTCAGGGCAGGGATGTTTAGTTTGTATATGTGCGTTTTTGTGTGTTTGTGTACAGGTAGAGGCGTTGCGACGAGCTGATCGCCCGCCCAAGGAGTCCTACCATATGTCTAAGATCTAGAAAACCGAAGTGAACGGGGAAGTTCATGGAGGGAGGCCTAGGCCCACTGGGGCTGTAGTACCAAGGAAAAATTAAAAAAAAAATCCGCATACTACATAGCCAGTTTTAGGCAGTGTTAATAGGATGAAGAGGACTAATTGGAAACGAATATCTGATTGACAGATTCACAAATATTAGAACGACACAGCAGCAAATAATCATTGTGCGAGGTCGCTAGAAGACCAGACGAAGCATTCCTATTTCGTAAAGTTCTAAAAGACAGGAAACAGTAATATGAATGGAAAATAATTATGTTAGGTTAGGTCAGGTGAAGATAGGTTAGATTAGGTTAGGTTACATTAGGTTTAATTAGAACAACGACTATCAAACTTCCTTTGTTTCCTACACATGTCTAGACCCCACGGAGGAAAGACTTGGAAAGGAACTTATTCTTAGTCGATTCGGAATAGAGCAACACCTACAGATAGCATTCTCCATTGGTAATGCTGAAATTGAGAATTTACGGCATTTATGATAATGAGCACTTATGCAGTCCTAATAACGAAGACTTACACGATATTGCTTGTAAGCTGCTATGGCCTTTTTACCCTCGGGAAATCGCTCTGGTGCCCATTGAATAGGAGGCTGGGTGGGCCTCGGAGCCGGTCTGGTAGCTGCGGGGAAGAGAAAATTCTGCCCTGTCGGGAATCGAACCCTGGTTGCCCAGCCCGTCGCCATATCGAGTGAGCTCTCCCAACTCTCTTATAAAATCGGTACTTACTTACATACTCATGGAGCTGAGCCCTTCTTGAGGAGAGGCCAATTCTGCAGCTACTCAAGAATTTCCCAGCATTTTATGGAACCCGAAGGTTCATTACCGTGTTCACAAGAGCCCTCCACTGGTCCTTATCCTGAGCCAAATCAGTCCAATCTATATCCTATCCTATCTAAGATCCAATTTAATATTGTTCACCTACCAACGCCTTACTCTTCCCAGTGGTCTCTTTCCTTCTGGCTTTCCCACCAATATCCTATATGAATTTCTCGTCTCCCCCATTCGTGCTTCTTGCCCTGCCTGCCCACCTCATCCTCCTTGACTTGATCATTCAAATTATACTTGGAGAAGAATACAAGTTANAAAGCTCATCATTTCATATAAAATCAATATGGAGTTTAACTCCATTATAAGAAAGACTTGACGGTTTCACGGCAATGACTGAAGAAAAATGTCTTCTGGGTCATGTAGTTCGGAAGAAACAAGACTTTTCGGAGGAAAACATTGCCATGTTCTTCAGGTTCGAAGAATAAGCCAATTTCAGATTTAATTGTGCTAGTAAATTTGTAGCGTTGTGAGCTGTGCGCTGAACACGGCGGATAGGATCTCATTTCGAGCAATTATTGTAAATTGATTAAGTAATAAAGAAATTTTTAACGTATTTTAATGTACATTTTACTGACCAGTTAACCGATTTTGGGGCCATCCTATATGTACACAGTGTGTCCAGGTTCTGTTAGGACTGTGTTCATTGAAAATACAAGACGTGAATTATTTTCAAAATTTCATTCTTTTTATTCAAAATAGTTTCCTTTTGAATAGATACATAGCTGGAATCGATTGAAAAGTTTCAGAGAACAGTCAGTGTACTCCTTTTGTGGAATCGCATTTAAAACTGCAGTACATTCCCTTTGGATGTCCTGGATGGTGTCGTGACGGTTTCCTTTCATCGCCAACTTAACTTCTGGGAACAACCAGAAATCTGCTGGAGCCAAATCTGGCGAATACGGAGGATGATCAAGGACTGTGATCCCTTTCCTGGCCAAAAAATCGCGCACGATCTTCGATTTGTGGGGTGGGGCATTGTGGTGGAGGAGCGACCAGGAACCTTGCTCTCCATATTCAGGTCGAATTCGAAGAATTCTCGCCCACAGACGATTGAGGACTCCGAGATAATAATCAGAATTCACTGTTTGACCTTCTGGCAGAAATTTCTTATGAATGATTCCTTTGGAATCGAAGAAAACGGTTAGCAGCGTCTTTACTCAACTCTTTTGCATGCGCACTTTCTTTGGTTTCGGCTTCTTTGGGCTCAACCACGCCACACTCTGCCGCTTTGTGAGAGGCTCATATTGAAAACACCATGTCTCGTCACCAGTAACAATCGATTTTGTAAATTTTGTATCACTTTGGGTCGACCGTAACATGTCGTTGCAGTGTTCCACTCTGGCATGTTTCTCATCGCCTGACAGCGCGTTCGGTACAATCCGCGCACAGACCTTCTGTTTGCCCAAATCCTCGGTCAAAATGTGATGCACAGTACTTTTTGGTATTCCGAAAAGCTCCTCGATGAGTCTTGCAGAAACACATCTGTCTGATGCAAGGATTTCGGTCACTTTTTTTTTCTTCACATTTTCTTCAGTGCGACTTGTTTTCGGCTTAGATGCACGTGGAGCGTCTTCAATACCCTCCCTGCCGTCACGAAATACAGCATTCCATCGAAAAATGTTCTAGCGACTCAAACAATACTAACGCACATACTTTTCATCATTTCGTACGTTTCTCCGGCTGTTTTGCCTAACTTCAAACAAAATTTGATATTGAGCCGCCATTTTCCGACGAGGGTCACAACAGTACTGTTACATTCAAGG
>NW_019725844.1:1306830-1328149 GCF_002891405.2 Cryptotermes secundus
ATCAGCCGCCATTTTCCGACGGGCGTCATAACAGTACTGTTACATTCAAGGTCAGAACACATGATGCAGCGATGCTTGCGCTTTGAAATTTTAGACACCCACAGCTGAAACTTCAAGAAACTTAACGCCACAACTTGCCAACAGATGGCATTGCAGGGCAACATAAAAAAAGTGAGTCCTAATGGATCCTGGACACACTGTGTATATGTATGTAAAACATGAACATCATCTTCACTGAAGTATGTAAAATCTTATTGAACTTTTTTCTTTCTTTCAAAATGTGTGTGCTTCTTTGAAATACACGTTTGCACTCTTATATTACGATAGCCGGGTGTAGGAGTAAAGTTACTGAGAAGTTTAAAATTAAGACGGTTTAAATCTTTCTTCCGTCGTGACCGTATGCTGCGTTGTGCTTTCGAATCCTTTTGCGCCAGCACGTGGTGGTGGCAACTGAAGCAAGTTAATAACGCAGAGCAGTAGTCCGGAAACCTCCTATCCCCCGGGCTGTCGAATCCCAAGGGAGACGTGAGTATAGCTTATGCATGGCGCCGTGTACCTTACTGACATAACATTAACCCCTCAAGGCCTACATCAGACTGTCTCGTCTCATGGAGTCTTCACCTTTTAAAGCACAGCGGTGCATAAGAACGGTGTGTTTATATGGTTCTTATAACGCAAGAATAAGGGATAATTTCCTTATACAACATTAGTAGCAGTGCATTTTCTGTGAACTAGAAATTGATTTTTAGCCTACCTTCCTTATTTTGGAAGAAAAATAAAGTAGGCTTATGCAATCACAGTGCTGTCTGTGTATCCAACCTATCAGCTTTTGAGTGGCTGCCCTTGTGGGCCTTGGCCACTTTTTCAGTTTCTTAATCCTATACACAGTCGGTAGGACTCCCTGGACTGGGGATCAGCCCGTCGCAATCCCACTACCTACACAGAAAACTACACAAACAGAGTAAACGCGCACAGACATCCGTGCCTTGGGTGGGTTTCGAACGTATGATCCCAGCGTTCGAGCGAGCGAAGACAGTTCATGCCTTAGACTGTGCGGCCACTTCAAACGATGTTTTCCCTTTTTGCCGTGTCCGTCTGTTTTTCGTCTGAAACAATTTGGCGGGAGATAAAGAACGTATTAAGTAAATGTCATCACTTGTCATTTTCATATGGCATCTTCCAGTTATTAAGCCCTGTACATTTCCGAGGAGGTTTTCCATCCAAGAGTCTGTACACGATTACAACTTCTTCAGTGCATGCTGTTTGTTCCACAAATCTTGCCATTCGTGATTTCATGTTTAGGACTGTGGGCGAAGAGTGCAAGTTACAGGCTGCACTGAATGTAAATTTCGCGATTTCTCTGTTCATTCAGCCTCTTGTTGGATCAGATATTCGTTTTGCATGTTGCCATTAGACGTTATCAATACTATTGTTCACTCACAGTATTGATAACAGTAACATGGGAAGGCTGGTATAGCTGTAACGTTGTCCGGAAGTACCTGGTTTGAATCTCGACGGATTATCGGTTATATCTGAAATTCTTCGAGGTTGTAATTTCATTTCTCCATGCGGTTATTGGGACAGTACTTTGAAATAGCCCGCCTCTTCCTAATTCCTTACATATTGACTGTTCGTGATAGCCGTCTTGTCTGAACCTATGCTATATACCCTGCGCACTTGAAATTACTTTCTTAAATGGTGTTATCTACTACTACTACTACTACTACTACTACTATCACTTCTGTTGCTATACTACTACTACCACCACCGCTACTACTGCTATACTACTACCACCACCGCTACTACTGCTATACTACTACTGATTCTGCTATTACTACTACCACCACCACCACCACCACCACCACCACTACCGCTGCCGCCTCAACAACATAATATTAGGTTATGTAATTATGCTTATATTACCGTTTTATAGTCAGTCTACAAGTAAGATAATGTAGAGCTTTCAGTTAGTTAACGGATTTGTGCACGTTAGATACAGCTGGACGGCAGAATCGAGAATCTGCGGACTTTATGGGAACGTCTGTGTAGAGTCAGCGGTTGAATTTTGTTCCAGCATACTGTCACGTCGTTTTTTGCTTGAATGTGTGGACAGCTTGCGGGAAGCTCTCCGAAATTTGAAATCATTTTCCAGTGTTACATGAAGGCTTTATGAAACCGTGATGACGTTGGCCTACGGTTATTTTCAGCTTTGTGTAATGTTGTAGGGAACATCAATGTCAGTTTGGTTAGTGACTTCTCTCCGTCCGCTGCCTGACGCATTGCCCGCGTTTGTCCTGCCAATCGATGCTTCCCTTCCTGCAGTGGTCTCTTAGCAACATTTTCTACATTTCAAATTGGGTTTTCGGACTTTATCCATCGTCCTGGTTTTAAGATAACTAAGAAAAACACAACGTTTCGGAAACTGGATCTGTTTCCGTCCTCAGATGAAAGAAAACACCTATTCTGTTGGGTCCCTTAGAAAGAGTGATTGAGGCTAGCTCTTTCTATGGGACCCAATAGAGTAGGTGTTTTCCCCCACCTGAGGACGGAAATAGATCCAGTTTTCGAAACGTTGTGTTTTTCTTAGTTATCTCTGTGTTGTGCACCATCGTCAGAATCCTATAGTAACTACATTTAAAATGTTCATGTATTCACCTATTCTACGGGCACGCATCCCCTGCTTCGAAACAGAACTGAAATTAAGTTTTAGAAAAGTACGTAAATATAATCTCGTGACATACCACAAACTAAAATTTTCTTCACTTAAAATGTACTATCGAAATTACTTATTTCTGAACACAAGTGTAGACAGTATTATAAGAGTATACATGGCAGACTTAATAGCGGCATTCCATAGAAGGAGGTTTAGATGAATGTTAATATCCACCATGTTCAAATTACTTACGTGTAGGAAATATGGCTAATGTGAGAAAGGGAGGTGATGGCCTCTACTTCCGGGGGTATAATTAGGAGTACGATGGACTCTTCCCTAATGTCGGAAATTAAATTCGCATCAACTGTTGAAAGAATAAACAGTCATTATTAAGGCATCGTTGTTCGCTGTTATTACGCACACTGAAAGCAGATCGATATCTTGTTTAATATATACTTCGAAGCAGTGGCGGCTCGTGTCCATCACAACAGGTGAGGCCAGGACCGAATAAAATTTATCCCTTCTCGATGCCTGTATTTAAGGAAAGAAGAGATTTTTATTCTTATTTAAATGTTTACATTTTGAGGACGTAATTTTTATGTTACATGATGACAAACCAGTCCTCTCGTCAGGGAGGGCGCCCCACATGGACAAAACCGCAACTATCTGACGGTAACAAAAATTTGGTCCTCAGTCCCAGATGCGGCTTGACACCGACTTAACTGGCCGACGTGTCTTGGACTCTGAGTAAGTGGAGAGGCGAAGACCGCGCCATAGCTCAAGCGATTAGTCACTGGCTTCCCACCGCGGCGGCCCGGGTTCGATTCCGGGTCTGGTCAAGTGGGATTTGTGGTGGACAAAGTGGCACTGGGGCAGGTTTTCTCCGAGTACTTCGGTTTCCCCTTGCCAACCTTCATGCCACCATGGCACCCTCACCTATCATCTGGGGCTGGTACAATAGGCCAGAAGTGGCCGCAGTACAAGGGACTTAGTCCCACCCCACTAGCAGTAAAGAAACGTGGATAGGCGACAGTTGGAATAATAACTTAGCTGTGAGAGTGGCAACGGAAGCTGAGGAGTCATTATTATTGGGGAACCGTAACTGAGCAGCGGATAGTGAAGACAAACTGAGAAGACTTAGTGTTTGTTGTGGTGAGAAGTCGCTGAGGGTGTTTGAGAACAGGTTGCTGAGGAGAATATTTGGACCGAAGAGGAATAAAGTGACGGGAGGTTAGAGAAAACTGCATAATGAGGATCTTCATAACTTGTACTCTTCTCTAAGTATAATTAGAATGATCAAGTTTATGAGGATGAGTTGGGCAGGGCATGTAGCATGAATGGGAGAGGAGAAATGCATATAGGATATTGGTGGGAAAGCCGGAAGGAAGGAGACCACTGGGAAGACAAGACGTAGGTGGGTGAACAATATTAAAATGGATCATAGATAGGATGGGATGGTGTAGATTGGATTGATCTGGCTCAGGATAGGGACCAGTGGAGGGCTCTTGTGAACACGGCAGTGAACCTTCGGTTTCCATAAAATGCTGGGAAGTTCTTGAGTAGCTGCAGAATTGGCGGCTTCTCACGAAGGGATCGGCTCTCTGAGTGAGTGAGTGAGTGAGTGAGTGTGGTGAGAAGTCGAGTGCTTGAATTAGCGAGAGAGCTGTAATTACTTGTAGTTACAATATATGAGTTCAATAAATCCAGTTAACAATACAATCCAGTCCCTTGTCTCATCACTAACACGTGACAGTATGTCATATTAGAAGTTAAGTAACCGATGTTCGGTCCCCGAGAGGAATATTTGCAGAATTGTTATCAATATGTTCACAACAAATGTGTCTGTCCCTTGCCCAGTAATAATACGGTACAGTACATAGAGGAAGTTAAGAACTGACCGAGAGTGATAAAACAGTATGACTTGACTTTTACAGTAGATGATATTACTGTAAAATGTTGTAATAAGTGAGAGCAGTAACGTAATGCGGTCAGTAGAAACAGTGAATTTAAATGATGTTAAATTTAACGTCCTGTTGCACTGATTCATGTCCATGATGTGTATTTATGCTAACAGTCTTACAGTGCACACAATTTCACCTTTCTCTTCACTTTTACACTACATGTTTCAGCACTAATGTGCCATCTTCAGGTGTGTCTCTATGCACGTCAAACTACTGCACTGCATGCCATGAGGTCTTCATTCTAAAATGACTAAAATGTGTATTCGTCATGTATAACAATAAATTCTAAATACGAAAACCTTTCAGGATTCGTCATCCTTACGTCGTATCTCAAATACGCGAATCACGCCAATCCTCCTCTGTCGGAGCACTCTTGTATTGTGCTCTTTGTTGTGTCTTGCTCCTGTGACTGCGTGCGTTGTACTGCTGGATATGTGTGTGTGTGTGTGTGTGTGCTGTCTTCATTTTGATTGAGTTACGATGTTGTTGGGGTAGGTGGTGGGGTGTTGTTATGTTGTTCTGTGTAAATAGTGTGTAATTCGTGAAATATTGGGTTATATATTTCTTTATTTATATTGTTCATATGCGTGTTTTTCTTTGTCGTTCTGTATAGTATATGATAGTTTTCCAATGTGTTTAAGTATTGCCCTTTCTTATTTGTTGCTATGATATCCAAAGTGTTTTCTGTTGTACCATATGTTTAATATGTGTTCTGAGTATCCTGTATTACTGTTATTGTGTCTTATGTCATGTATGTGTTCTTTATATCTGGTATTAAATTTCCTCCCAGTTTGTCCTATATATTCCTTGGGGCAATCTAGGCATTTCATACTGTATATGCCACTATTGTTATATTTATTTATTCGTGGTCTTGATTTTAATTTATGTTGTAAATTGTTCTTAGTTTTAAATGCTATTTTTAACATTTAGAAATTATTGTTATACATGACGAATACAAATTTTAGTCATTTTAGAATGAAGACGTCATGGCATGCAGTGCAGTAGTTTGACGTGCATAGAGACACACCTGAAGATGGCACATTAGTGCGAAACATGTAGTGTAAAAGTGAAGAGAAAGGTGAAATTGTGTGCACTGTAAGACTGTTAGCATAAATACACATCATGGAATTTAAATGGGTTATATTTTAGAGTCCCTCTCGTTGGTGCCTCCACCTTATCGTGGTGAGGGGGTTTGAGTATGCCAAGGACCCTGAGAGCTATACCAGCGGTAGCGTAACTACTGGCAGGGCCTCCTTTGCTGGACAGGTCAAAGGGTAGGCATCAGACGAAGAGGGACACCAAAAACCAAAAACTGATGCCGGAAGCAGCGTCATCAGTAGCGACTTGAAGCACAGAGCAAATGATGCTCGAGATGGTTCAAGTTCGTATAGCAACAGGCGTGACCAGAGTGGTTTGAACGGCTGTTGTACTGCGATGTGGAAAGCAAAGGGAAAAAGTACCACATTATCACTTTTCCTGGATAGTCTCTTTCCAAACACAGAGACACCATGTATGCGAACCAGAAGACGTAAGAAGATGCTGGATGACCTTGGGGACAGAAGAGGATATTCTCATTTGAAGGAGAAATCTCTAGATCGCATTAAGTGGAGAAACTGTTTTGGGAGAGACTGTGGACCTGTCATCTGACAGATTACTGATGAATGAATGAATTTTAGAGTAGTTGTAATTCATATACCAAACGGAACTACTGAGACTCATGTTCTAAGACTAAGTGATGCCTATTAAATCTAAGAGAGCTACACACGTAACATATCTCCTCTCTTAATGCTGTACGTGAGTAATGTGTAAGGGATCGACATTACATTATCGATGCAGAAGGAGTATTAGAAATAGCGGATGAATTTTAAGATGATCGAATCTCGTTATGTGACATTTCACTCTATAGTGTCGGGTACATAATAGTGTCAAGTTTCGTGACATATTTATACGTCAGAATAGGAAATAATGCCGGAAAGCGAAGTTTCAAACTCCTTTTTGTAACTGTCATTCGAAGCACAGCATTCGGAAGATATAATCGATCCGGCTCCCTTCTGAAGGAGTCCGGCAGCAGCAAACTCCGCAGCATCTTACCCGGCAGTTCTTAGGCAGACATACCCAGTGGAATGTGATAAATCACGGAAACGACTTTTAAGTATTAGTGTAGCCAGAGACAGGACTTTGCTGCGAAAGCAAATTGTAATTTGTAGGTTGGTTTCCCAGACAGTACATCGCATGCACAAAAGCGCATCTCAGATTCGAATTCTGAAGCATTGGAATCATATTCACCTTAACAGCATCTTTGTTATTTAAGATAATTTAACATTGAAGAATGCTGTCTTCTGGAATCTGGCGCCGTGTATGTATTGTGTGAACCGACGTTTTAGAGGAGCGTATCACCTCCATCAACAGGATAGAAAGATTTTTTCGCCCTGAAGATGGAGGCGATACGCTCCTCCGAAACATCGGCTCACACAAGATCTACACGGATCCACATCCCAGAAGACGGCACTCTTCATAGTGACCGCAGTGGATACCTCAGATCTTACATATTTTAATATTATTAGGCCTGCCGTTCTAGAAAATCGAAATTAACCGCCGTGGGGATTCGTTGCGCTGACCACGCGACACCCTCTGTCTGCTGAAGTTGGCGGTCGCACGGTCGGTATAGTTCGCTTGCTCACTAAAGCTACGGAGTTTGGTTTATTATATAGGCCTGTAACGATTTCAGAGTTTCGCGCTGTGGGCATTTTTTCAGTTTTTAACACATGAATCATTTTTCATACAGAATTTATAGTGATACAGTGGTATAGCATTTGACACGAGTAATTCCGATGGTTGTTATCGCCGTCGGCATAAAATCGAAATAGATTTGACGCGGCCACCGTGCTGTTGTGTTTTATACATAAGTTTAAATGTGATCTCCACAAAAATTGCATGTTTTTCGAATATCTGTTATCCCCTCCCCCCAAAAAATTTCAGCATACGAAATTAAGTGGCGCTTGTGTTGCTTTTTCCCTCAAAGTTCCGCACGACCGCTGTTTTCATATTATTGATTGCAGGATTTAAATGTGTGGTCCTGGAGGCGGGTTGACTTACAGTGGCATGATGCCAATTCCGTGAATTGCTTGAAACGTTTTGAGAGGGTGAACAGGCGCATTGACGAAAGGACGGGCACATGGGCATGATCTAAGCGTGCCATTCGTTAAAAACGAAAGACGTCACAATCGCAGAATGAAAAGGCGTACGTTTCTTGGGGAACGGATTCATGTTGGTGTCTCGAAGCAGGCAACATGTCTAAAGAGAGTGTCTTGTTTCGCCATAAAATATCTGTGCGCACTCTGACATAGTGTACCACTAGTTCCTTCCATATTCTTCCCTGTTTACCATTTACAGTAGTTTTTAAACACCATAGGAACGATATGATGTTCGCAGTCCAAATAACGCATTACCAAATATGGATGAGGGCAGGTCTGGACCAGCGGTCGCCATACTTTTTTTTTTAATGTGCAACGAGGAGAAACCAGTGTATGTTGTTTGGTAGGTCCCGTTTTGCTTTGAGATCGGCAGCAAACACATTGTCAAGGTAAAAAAATGGAAAGGTGAAGTTGTCCCTGTGCTTAACTAATTAAGTACTACGTCATGTGGACGTATGGGGGAGTGGATGCATAATCCACATTTTCTAGACCTCGGCACTAGTTTGAGGTGAGTGGTCAGCTTTACGCCCCGGCCGCTTCCTCCCGGGAAAGAGCCCCATATACCCGTTATGTAGGAGTTTGGGTGGACCCCAGAGCCGGTCCGGTGTGAACAAACAAATTGTCAGTGCTTTTATAATTGTCGCTGGCATCCAGGAACCCTTCCACAGGCAGCAGGTCCAGCGGACGTTCGACTACCGATCCCTGGTCTTGACGTTCAATACTGACAGCTGGCACGCTGGGCCTTCCGCTGTTTCATTGTTGTGATGAAACTAAAATCATACGCTGGATATAAACGAACCCAGGGTTAGTGACATTCTATGTTGTGTGTCACTCCAGCATAACTTCAGTTTGATTTGTTGTCACTGGACAGCTGTCGCGTCACTTCGCGAGTGCGTGATGTCGGGCGGAGTTAAAACCGACGGTTTTTGAGAGAGCGTATTGGGATTTGTGTACAGTGCTGTCGTATTTTATGCGAATTTGAAATAGTACGGTACTAAAAATATTAATGAAATCTAATTTTAGGCTCAAAGTTTGAAATAATGCGAATTTATCTTACTTACTTACTCATGGAGCTGAGCCCTTCTGGAGGAGCCGCCAATTCTGCAGCTACTCAAGAATTTCCCAGCATTTTATGGAACCCGAAGGTTCATCACCGTGTTCACAAGAGCCCTCCACTGGTCCCTATCTTGAGCCAGATCTATCCAATCCATCCCATCCTATCTCTCTAAGATCCATTCTAATATTGTCCACCCACCTACGCCCTGGTCTTCCCTGTGGTCTCTTTCCTTCTGGCTTTCCCACCAATATCATATATGCATTTCTCGTCTCCCCCATTCGTGTTACATGACCTTCCCACCTCATCCTCCTTGACTTAATCATTCTAATTATACTTGGAGAAGAGTACAAGTTATGAAGCTCCTCATTATGCAGTTTTCTCCAACCTCCTGTCACTTCATCTCTCTTCGGTCCAAATATTCTCCTCAACACACTGTTCTCAAACACCCTCAGTCTATGTTCCTCCCTTAATGTCAGAGACCAAGTTTCACACCCATACAGAACCACAGACAAAATTATAGTTTTCTATATTNATAATAATAATAATAATAATAATAATAATAATAATATCACGTATGAGGGGTTCCGTGACGAATAATAATTCTTACTGTATTTATCTCATCCTTGATTCGATCCGTGTAATATTTATGAAATTTGCATTTGGTAGTTTTCTACATCCTTCTGTTACTTCATTCTTTACCGCACCGTTTTTCAAAAACCATGAACACGTGTGTTAACCTTCTGTTAAGTTGAGAGATCAAGTTTGGTATGTGACGCTTTGTCACAAGGTAACCCAGCCATGAAGATGGAGGCACGACGTTTCTCTGAATCGCGCAAGTTCCACAGCCATGCAAAACAATACGAAGAGTAGTATTTTCATTTTGTTTTTGGATGGGAACGGGGGAGACAAGTTCTGAACAGAATGGAAGCAAGTAGGCCTATGCTCCGAATTTAATCAACTCCCGACTTCTTCGTGAATGTAGGTTAATTTTTAATTTATTTCAATTACAAAGCATTTCAATTTTGCTACATTTTGGAAATTTTTATCACTTACGTTTTTTATTATTATGTGGCCCTGTATTCTTATGACAGTAGAAGGACGTACACTAATTTACTATTCGTTTACTTTAAGGCCCACCTCATTAGCATATAATGCAGTTATATTGTTTTCTCTGTATGAATTTTGCATTTTCGCCTCCTAGCTTAACATCAGCATAGACGAGACCCCGATGCATTCCTTTCAATTATAATTTCTTATTATTGTGCTGGGGCCATACTGAATGTACTTGCTCTCGTCCGATCACTGCATTTAAGCAGCATTGGGTGTGGTGTGAACTTGGATGGGTAACCGCTGGGGAACATCACTGTCGTTGGCTTTGCAGAGCCCTTCTCGAAGAACCAAATCACCCGACTTTCTAACCGGAACCTTAGCCGTCACCTCCCTAAAAGTAGCATATTCTGCTCGCAGTCGGGGACCCGACGCTGTCAGTATGGCGACCAGCTGCAGGCTAGAACACCGGGGAATGTGCGTTCGATACTCATTAGGGACACATGTCTTGTTTTTCACCATAGGGTCCAAATGGGCTCTGGGGCCTCCCCAAATCTCCCATGAGTGGGTACTGGGGGCGCCTTCCCTGGGCGTAAAGTGGCTGTTGCACGAAGCTGGCCACATCTAATGCCGCGGTTAAAATGTATGGATTTTACATACATATTTGCGAATTATTTAACGATGATTTGAGTATATAGTACCTAATGGTACAACGGTTACTGAATGCTGAGTTGGGATGGATGCGGAAGGAAGCTGTCGATGCGAATCTATCCTGGAATTTACCTAGGGGGACTGAGGAGAACCATGAAAAGCCCTGCGAAGATTTGAGTTGACAATTCCTGAATACAATCCAAAAACTTTACTGCTGGAGCCAACTAACTTTTTAGATGAATGAGTGGAGCTATATCTCCGCTTCCCCATACGTCTTGGGGCTTGTTGCACTTCGACTATTCTTTACCAGTCCCTTTTAGTGGTACATTTTAACGTGAAGCTTAAGGGCTGTGGTGATTTGTTTAGGAATGTTCTGAGCGGGAATGGCATCTGACATGTTTACGGACTTCACTTCAGGTTTGGTTCTGTTGAACACAGAAGAACTGCAAATGCAATTTAAATGAGGGATTCAAAGGAGACATGTTCGAATGTGACGACAGATAAAGTTCTGGCGCACACAGTTCCACTGTCGAGCTAGTTGCTTCAAGTGTTGGAGCATTAGACGGCAGTCAATTAACGAGAGACGTACTGAAAGTGTGGAGCTGACAGGGAGGAAATCTAAGATGTACGCCATAGCCTTGGCCTGTCTATGTCAGCATTTCCTTTCGAACTTCAGTACCTACACTTCTATTTTTGCTGACCTTTGTTTCAAATTTCGTCCTCATTAAGGGTTCCTCTTAACCTTTCTGTACCAAGCTAATCGGTTTCAAGTTTTATTTCTCGAAGCCATGTAAGCGAGCTGCTTATTTCTGTGACCCATCCACAGGCATCCATATTACACAGACTGGTGACGCACGAACTTTCCTTTCGAAGGTTCGCATTGACAAACCGCCCATTGTGGGCGCAAACTGTAGAATGCAAAGAATAACCGGATTTTTACTTGCTGTTACTGCTTTCGTAAAGAAAGCCGAATGGAGTTTTTGAAGTATTCTATAGCAAGCAGTTCTGGGAAGAACACGCAGGCGAACAGCAACGTGATCTCATAAGCCTCCTTTTATTTTATATTTCAAAATAAGAAAAGTCGGTTAAAAGGCATTACAATTCCTTAGTAATGCAAATGAAACTTTATAAATAAGAAAATATATCAAAATGTTTGACCGTCGATCGTGAATTGCATCCGCAAGGCATTTCAAGTTGGGTGTGATGCTTCCTGTGATCAGCTTAAAGTTTGACAGGATTCTCATCTGTCAACCGGATCTGTTGTATATATTTAGCTTTATGTTTGTATAAAGAAACATACTTAATATAATTAATATAATTATAACATATAATATAATATATTTATAATATATAAATAATATAAGACGCCATCAGTAACTATGCCCAAAAGTTTAGGCAGTTCCAAATTATGATTCTGTAGTATAATGACAACGCCTGAACAAAACACAACTTCTCTGTCTTGTATGGCCTTGAATCTATAACCTCTTCAAACATTTCTAAAGTAGACTTACACCACTTCCAAATACCATATTTACGCATGTATAGGCCGCACATTTTTTGCCAAAAATTCAAGAGGAAAACTGGGGTGCGGCTTATATTCGAAATATTCGAAATCACACTTCATTTAAAAAAAATTATATTCATAATTAGTAATACAGGGTGTTCTACTCCTGAAATAATATTCCAAGAAAATTATTTTTTCTATAATTTCTGTCTGAAAACTGTGCTGCGGCCTATACATGCGTAAATACGGTATATACATTTGTGCAGTTGAGGTGATGTCCGTTGACTTCCCAACATCCAGTGAATAGTAAACACACTTGTTGAATGTCTTGGAAAATTGAATTTCAACATGGATTGAAATATCGGCTACCCACCCTTATGAAGCCATTCGGTTCACATCGACGGCTCAAACTATTCAGTGCAGTTGCTGAACAAAGCTTCTGTAGTGTAACAAAATCGCCTTCAGTGAACTGCGTCGATGACTTGACAGTTCAGTGGGATACGTCAGAACTCACTTCATTGGCTTCTTCTGAAGAGTCGGGGCTTTCTGCTGGACTTTAAGTGACCGAATTAGAGAAATTACTTTTGTGGTCCGAAGTCTACGGGATACTTTTCGTTGAAATCCAAACATATGCTCATTTCCTCCGTAGAGGTGATGACCGTTGACTCATCAGCGGCCAGGGAATAATAAACACATTTGTTGAATACCTTGGAGAATTGATTTTCAGCTTGTCTTGAATTACTACCTACCTGCCTTTAAATTGTCATTCGGTTCAACTGACGTATTCCAACTGTTTCGCTTAGTTGGTGTAACAGAGCTTTCCTAGAAGGTTCTTTCTTCTATAACACTTCTTAATCCGTTGAAAGTCAACCGACGTTTCGGAGGAACGGGAACTACACGGCGTTATATCCTAGAAGATAGAACTCATCATGAATACGTATGTGAAAACATCAAATCCCACACAGATTTCGTTACTTGTTGCCAATCTGTTTTTGTTGCTGCAAAACCACCTTCAGTAAGATGCCTCGATGACTTTACAGTTAAGTAGCTATGTTAAAACTGACTCCAGCGGCTTGTTTTGGAGGATCGGGATAGGGCTGCTTTGAAATGTCTCGTTGGATTTTCAGTGCCCGAAGTAGGTAATATATTATGGCATGTCGACGGTTGCAAGGCAACGACGGTGAAAAAAGCAACTATACGACAGCCGTTTGTAAGTACCGGCTCCGACAATAGATACGAACGCAAGATGTCCACGGCAACAGTTGCACTGCAACAGAGGAGCGATGTTTTCTACGCGGTTCATGCCGAAATGTGATAAGCAGGAAGTTAGGAAGTGAAGAGTTGATTGGTGAGTTAGTCAGAGAACTGCAGTTCAGTCGTTGTTAGCTGTTGATGTGAGAAGTTGGTAGCTGACGGGAACCCAGAGGAAGGGGGAAGTGCATCGTTGAAGCCGCTACCAGGCAACGGCTAGTGGAGACTGTAACAGGCTGAGAACACTAGTCTGTGTGTGGCAGTGATTTGTAAAGTTTAGTCACGAGTTTTGTTTCCAAGAATTCAGTAAATCCGATTATCAGTCCAAAACCCCGTCTATAGCCACTCTATCACGTGACAGTATTTTTTTGCCTTATGAAGTCTCCAGAATACTTTTAGTTGAAATCTGAAAATATAGTTTCAGAATGTTTCCTCGGGTTGTGCTCTTCGGACACGCTTATGGTTTGCTTACACCGCTCGTTGATGGCGCTGCTTTTATTTTCAACAGGACAGTACTTTTCTCTTCATGTGCTCTTGAAGTAAGCTGTTTCCTTCATCTGGCTTTCGACCTTCCTCACAGAAAGGCATCTAAGGACGTCTGAATGGAGATGTACTGAAAGTATTTATAATATGCGGACCTCAGAACTGAGCAACATTAAAATATACGTCTAACCACATAACTTTGTGTCACGTAACTTTTATTTTTGGTGGGCAGCTTAAAGTACACTTAGGGATCGCAGGCTGTGCACTAGTGTTGCATACTCGTGTTATCGTCATCAGGAGGATGATTTCATGGGTTGCGCAGAATCTTAATATCATCGTGGCCTACTTTAACATACGATCCCAGCATCCATCTGGAAGAGCCGAGGTGAAATCCACAACATTCCCTATGAAACACACACGTGTATGTGTGTGCGCGCGCATGTGCTTGTGTATGTGTGTGTGTGTGTGTGTGGATACACGTGCTAGCGCGCTCAGCGAAAATAGCGAATGAAAATCAAGACCGACGAGTTGAAGAATTGTTGAATTTATTCGTTAGTATTCGAGCCCGCTCTTTTGTCTGTTTTTTTTTCCTCCACAGATGTCGAACAGTAAATTTGTAACTGGCGCGGGTATGAGGGCCTCTGTTAACGCGACACTGGCGTGTTTGAATTCGTCATGTCGGAAAAGATTAGAACGAAATACAATTATAGAGGAGGGAGTTGGTGCGGTTTCTCTTGTGGAAATATGTGTGACGTAGAATTTTTGTCTGACTGGTAAACTGAACCAGTGTTTGTTGACCCATATAGACCTATATATAGTGCTCTTTTCAGTCCATACTTAAACAATTAATGCGTACCGGTCCAATTCGTTAAAAAGTTGAAAGTCGTACATCTGCCGATGCATTTTAGTTTCGGACTTCAGGCTAAAGCCGAGCGTGAGAATGCCGGCAAACACGATTTTAGGAATTGGCTCCTGCCTGTATACAGGTAAAGTCCCTGTGCTAACTAATTAATTACTGCACCATGAAGACGTACGGGGAGTCGATATATAGATCCGTGTATTGTTGATATCGATACTAGTTGGAGGTGAGTGGTCAGCTTCACGCCCCGGCAGCTTTATTCCCGGGGAAAGAGCCCGTGGTACCTATTGGATTTGAGGCTGGTTAGGCTCCAAAGTCGGTCTGGACTACGTGCAGAAGGGAAAATTTTTGATCCTACTGGGACTGGAACTCTGATCCCTTGGTCGTCCAGCCCGTAGCCAGTCGCTATACCGACTGAGCTATCCCGGCTGTTTATATACAGGGCGAATGTTAAATACATTTCTTAAATATAAGCGCCCTGTTCTACGCTTTTAGGCAAGCAGGAACATTCATATAAATATATTGTCTGAACCGCTGTATTAGCGAAATGCGGCAACTACAATGCAGCGCCGCAAAACGGATAAGGCAGTAATTCAGTCTACAGACTTGTCTGAGGTCGGCCATTGCTGTTGATCTGGTCGTATTTAGACAGTTACTAGCCACGTCGGTGGGTAGGGCGAACGGACCAGTTGTTTGGCCTCCGCAATCACCCGATCTCATTCCTGCCGATTATACGTGTACTAGTGGAGCCGTCTGAAGAACATTTTGTACGCCCAACGATGTGAACACGGTGGCCAAGATGTGGAATGCCATTGAAGCGGTTGGGACTACAGTACGCAGCATGCCTGACGTCTTTCAGCAGACCAGGAATCCATGGCGCAGCAGAGCGCATTTATGCATTGTCTGTACGGGCAAGGGCACACCAAGGAAACTGGCAACCGCAACGCAACCACAATTTCCGAAAACTGTTATCAGCCTGAGTTCAATACATGTTACTGAATGGGCAGCGCAAATTGAGGAAACCGCATTACCGTTTCCTCAATTTGCGCCGCTTCTTTCAGTAACATGTGTTGAACTCAGGCTGATAACAATTCTCGGAAATTGCGGTTGCGTTGCGGTTGTCAGTTTCCTTGGTGTGCTCAACCATTTCATCGTGTTTCGTAATCATTTAGTAACTGGCTAGATACCGTTCACAGCTACTAAACTCTACCCACAGCTGTGTTATAAGTACGCGTTTCTTTCCTTGTGCTTCCTGTTGCCGTGTCTCGCTAACGGTGTTGCGACCATAAATTTATATGACTGTTTCTGCTTGCCTGAAAGTATAGAACAAGATGCATATATTTACTCACCTTGTATATTTATATGTATATTTGTGTGTTTGTAATGAAATTAGACTCTTAACAAACAGCGAATTTTTCGTTAACTTCATCCACGCCATATTTCAATTCTAAGAAATCTTTATTCACCTGAATAGTTAAGTGTCTGTGACATGGTCTATCTCATCGGATAGAATAAACGAATTAGCATTACAGTATGAAGATCATTACGTAGTTTTCTCCAGGTCTGTGTTTGCTTCTTCCCCATTAATCTAAGTCTATGCTGAATGTTCTCATACATTCTCAGTTCATGCCCTCCTCAATATCGGGCAGTACGCTTTACGCCCGAGTAAAACATAGGATTCAGTCCATTCTGCATTGGTAAGAACAGGAATGCAGACTCAGGAGTTCAGGAGTGTTCACCCGCTGTGCTGCAGGACACGTGAGTGGGAGCTCCAAGCACAGAGTTTCCGCTGTCCCAGCAGCCACACACAATCAGAGCGAGTGCGCAGCATTCACGTGTCTCAGCTGAGCTGAACTTCATTCATCACAGCTAACTGATAGGGCTTAGCGCAACGGCTACGAAGCAGAAACAGATAACTGATCGCGGGAAATGCTGACAGCCAACTTAATCCCCACGGCCGAAGTCTGTTTTTCATTTACTCCCGGAAAGGGGAGGGAGCCTTTGTGGAGCATAGTTATACTTGAGAAGGTAGTCAAGAAATGCATTGTTTTTGTGGAATCCGGAGGTTCCATCATCGTCACTGAACTTTATCATGAACCGCATGAATCCGGTTCACGTGCAACACAAGTGAGATCCATTTTAACGTTGAAGATTTCTGTTTTTCCGATGTAAAGCCGTGTACTCCGGTAAAAACCAACGTTTCGAAGAAGCATACCGTCTCCATCTTCAAATTCGAAGAGTTAGCGAGACGGAAATATCCCTGCTTGCCCTCTGCTTCTTGCCATACTTATTCTTGACCCTGAAGATAAGAGGCGATATTGTATCTGTGGGTTGCGAACCACGTATTGGGAATCTAGACCACTGTCAAAATTATTAGTTTAGTTATATCTAGACAATTATTTGAAAGGAAATTGTTGTGTAGTTATCATGGGAAATAATTAAATGGATGTCGCGACCAGAGAGGTCAGGTAAACAATTATATTTCCAGTAGCGTTTGAACTGGAGCAAATATTGTAATGAGAAGGTAAAGACCCTTGGGGGTAGAGAGAAATTGTGAGTGCTTTGGTACGCCACGTCACGGAAATTTCCTTATTGAGGAATTTATAAATCTCCTGAAAATTAGGAAGGGGAGATATCTTCAGACATTCAGTAGGGGCAGCTATGCTGTCACTCACCTTCAGCCTCAGACTTTAGTTCGAATCTTTTCTCCTGGGTGCCCGAACTCATAAAGTTCATCATTTATCCACAAGCGAAAATTGTTCTGTGGGCTAAACCACTCTTAGACGACGCCTTACCCAGCGGCTCCTGAACGGAACAGTATCCGCTCGGCTCGTCTGTAAGTGGTTATTTCGAAGTGGGGGGCAAGGACCCAGCGACCCACAGTCAGGGATGCTACAATGTGTTCCTCCGAAATGTCGGTTGATTTTACCTTTCCAAACCGCGTTACATCCCAGGAGACAGAGTTTTCATAGTCGCCGTTGCGAGAACCTGAAATTCAACATTTGAACATTATCCTCCATCTATACCTAGGTCTCTCAAGAGGTAGATGGAGGTTTTACAGACGACGATAATGATGCATACTGAATCACTTCATTCGATTACATTATCTGGTCTAAGTGGATAATGGACCTTATGTGACCAACCAAAAGCAAATGGTACATGCCGATAAATGGCACTAAATACACAATTTCAGCGTTGCTTAATTCAGATGTAGGCACGGTACAAGCGTATATACACAGTGTGTCCAGGTTCTGTTAGGACTGTGTTCATTAAAACTACAAGACGTGAATTATTTTCAAAATTTCACTCTTTTTATTCAAAATAGTCTCGTTCTGAATCAATACCTAGCTGGAATCGATTGAAAAGTTTTCGAAAACAGTCACTGTACTCCTTTTGTGGAATTGCATTTAAAACTGCGATACATTCCCTTTGGATGTCCTGGATGGTGTCGTGACGGTCTCCTTCCATCGCCAACTTAACTTCTGGGAACAACCAGAAATCTGCTGGAGCCAAATATGGCGAATACAGAGGATGCTCAAGGACTGTGATCCATTTTCTGGCCAAAAATTCGCGCACGATCTTCGATTTGTGGGGTGGGGCATTGTGGTGGAGGAGCGACCAGGAGCCTTGTTCTCGATAATAATCATAATTCACTGTTTGTCTTTATGAGAGAAATTCCTTGTGAATGTGATTATAGACAGGCACAGCTGAAACTTCAAGAATCTTAACGCTACAACTCGCCAACAGATGGCATTGCAGGAAAAAAAAAGTCCTATCGCATCCTGGACACACCGTGTAAATCTTCAGTGCATATACGTTCAGGCGATTCTGGATTGTTCTGTGTAGGACTCCCACCTGAAGAACCTTCTGCTCAAGTAACAGCGCTGTGGTGGTTCCTGCTTTGTTTCACCCGTCACTCAACGATTTATACTCTGGGACTACAGCAGGCAAAAATTTAATTGTTTAATTGAACTTTTACCAACATGGTAAGAGACCGTCCTTAGGATTATGAAAGATCAGGCAATTAGTGTTTCATATAAAACGAACCAGCCTCTGCAATTGTATTCTTTTGTTTCGACTTATTACCGATTTTGTTGCCTGTCGAAATAGTCGCGGCCTTATCTCGGTTTACAGTTTCTAATCAGGCTCTTATATTGCTTGCTTCATTGTGTCTGTGCACTCTGATCTTGTAAATACATTAATCTGGTCCTGTGACTTTTGTTACTGAAATCCGTCCGAGGAACGCGCCTGGAGAAAACTGAAGTGCTGAGCTCTGACATAGTGATCATTTAAGGCTAGTGTCTTATGTGAAATCCTTTATTTTCTAAATAAAATCATTGGCTGATTAAAGTAACACGAAGAAGACGAAGTTGGAAGTAGAAAACTGAGGATTTGAGGGGCAATTGGCCGAGAATTCTTTCGTTATGTTTTAGGACAAAGGCAGTAGCGTATGCGTGACAGGAAGCCAACGTGTAGCGTGCCAAAAGAGTTCAACTTGAGACAAGACTTTGAAACTAAACATTCAGACTTGAACTAAAAATATTTTGTTAATGTAATTTAGTAAAGATCTGTTTACTTATTGCTCCATTGTGGTCCTCTGATTTGTAACATCGCATAGTTCAGAGAGATCTTGACATCAGTGAAATATTCCGCCTCCATATTCAGGGTCGAGGAATAAGCAAAGCAAGAAACTATCGCCACAACATTTCAAATGTGTGTATTTACACAAAGCGTAACATCTAATTCTGAAATGTATGAGGAGATTGTAGATCTCCATTAAGTGCGAATGAAATCAGAGGGGCTGGATTTCGTCCATGGATTACTGTGCAGCCTTCAACATAATTATTTGAAACTATCCAAGCTTGTGTGCAGACATACTACTGATGTGTCTTGTGTGATTGGCTCCAAAAGTGGTACAGTGTTGATTTACAAATACACTTGGTCGTCGACTTACGACCACAAAAAAATGAAAAATAAAAGATGATTAAAATGTAAAAGCTTTTAAAAATAAATTATAAAGACGATAAAAAGATTAAAAAGGTAAAAAATACTGTTAATAAATATATGGCCGACATACGACCAGATCGACTTACGACCTCTCAGTCAGAACGGAAGTCGGTCCGTAAGTCGACGACCAAGTGTATATGCACGCGCTAGTTCTGAAAAATGAATTAATACGTTACGTCTTCAACAATACCCAGTTGGAAAAGCTCTCGGATTTAAACAAATCATGACTTATATCAGGGCATTTAATTTATTAGGTCACGTCGGCTGAGCCACTGGCAAATCCAGGCGTTCCTTAACAAAATGAAGTGTAAATATGGCGGTACTGTGCACTACTTTGAAGTTCATTGGCTAAGCAAAGTTCAGGATCTGTTACGTTTTCTGCCACTATTAGACGAAATCACCTTGTTATTCGAACCGAACAGCCAGTCAATGATTTTGAAGGTTCAAGTTGGATATGTGGTCTCGCCTTCTTGAGTAGACAATCATGGGCGCTGACAGTAACCCAAAGAGCGAACTACAGGGGAATGCCCACTTGTAAGTGAACTGTAGGGTGTTGTATTGGGCCTCTGAATGAAAATATTATTTTTCTTTTCATTTACAGTTCTGGGAGTCTCGGATCTGTTCTTGGAAAAATGCAGGCTATGTATAAATTGTGTAATAGGTCATACGAAGTACATAAATATGAAGCTATTCCTGTAACAGGTTGTGGAGGCACATATGGTTGTGAGACGTCGAGGTTCCCACATTTCTAGACAATTGGCACATGGATGGCGGTGGAGTTGTCAGCCTTATGCCCTGGCCGCCCTTTACCACCAGGAAGATTCCTGGTGGTCATAGAGGCTGAGTCGACCCCAAGGCCGTACTGCGGCTAGAAGGATTAGGCCAAATGTGTAAAATAAAATAAAGTGCATACCGGCAGTGGGGAAGGAATGACTTCAGAATCCTGTAGACACTTCTGATGATCTAGCAGAGAGCCCCAGGAGAATTACTGTGCACCTTCTCGGAATTTGTCTGCATGTTTCATTGTTCGTAACGACAGTTATGACACCTAAAGGCGTTGGAAGTAGCTTCGTTTGGAGCTAAATGGATGACGTCTATCCACGTCTTTGCTCATTTTTACAGCCCTGACCTTAGATGGTAATTCGGCTGCAGCACTGTTATGGAACTATGTGATTGGTTTGTGTGTCGACAATTGCTTCTTTTTTACTTATTGAGGCGACTGTGTACAGGAACCAAGGGAAGTAGTGACGAGAGAGTAAGAGAGGAGTACCAGTAGCAGAGGCATCAGTAGTTCGTCTGTGTGTTGGTAGGGTGACTTCCCACCAGGGTGAGAGATAATCGATAAGCCCGACCCCGTCTCTCTCCCTTTCTCTAGCACAGCATACGGGAGCAGACGGTTCTGCCATCGTTTCTGACTACTCGAGCACCACCCACCCTCTCACCCTTCGTCCGCCATCCAGTGAAGAACATCGTCTGTTACTCCGTCGGGGATCACAGGCGGGAAATTGAGGAAAGCACGAATATTTGCTTTGTCACTTCTTCCAAGAGATTCGAATTTTTAGCTTAACTGCACTGACAGACTGTGCGATAAAAGTGGATTCCGAGATTAGGAGACTGTGTTGCAGCTTGGTCACTCACTTGTTAGAAGACCG
>NW_019725844.1:1328181-1338186 GCF_002891405.2 Cryptotermes secundus
ACACACACACACACACACACGCACAGTGTAATTTGACACTGACATTGAATATGAGTAATGAATTTGGGAAGGACGCAGTAGGAAGAGGTATTTGTCAGGGGCGTACCGGAAAATCTGGGGCCCCTACGGATGTCTTTAACTGAATTGTTCGTAATTGCCGATGCATTTATGAAGAATATATCAACAGACTATTGATATGTTGAAACGTCTAATATTGTAAATTCCTTCCAGCCGCACTATAGCCCTGGGGTCGACTCAGCGTCTAATAGAAATGAGTACTAGAAATCTTCCTGAGGGGCAAAGGGCGGCCGGCTCGTAAGGCTGACAACCTTACCACCATCTGTGAGTCGATTGTCTAGAAAATATAGGAGCCTCGACGTCTCACAACCCTATGGGCCCTCACGGCTTGTTACAGGGATAGTTTTACTTTTTTTTTTTTTTCTACATGACTATGGGAATGGAATTTTTGTTTAGATGGATTTGTACAGCTCTTCTACTGTTGTCAGGATAGGAGGTGACGATGGGTTGCCTGTGTAGCCAGGAAGGGGGGCAGAAGGTGCATATAAAATGTTGGCGATGTCAGCTACTTGGAAGAGTGAAAAGTAGATTGGGGAGAAATACTAAACTGGCTTTTAGAGACAGGTGTGGGATGCTTTGAAATAATTCAAGGCAGAGTACGGTTGGAACTTCTGTTTTAGCGGCTTCGAATCTGAAGTTCTGCACATATTATCAAAATGTTGGTTATGGCGACCTCAAATACAGATTTTTCCCGTTCGCAGTGAAAAGTTTGAAGTGACTTCGCTATGTCTGACCGTCCGCCGGCATGTGGACATTTCAGAATCACTGAATGGATCTCCATGAGATTTGGAGTTTGGGAAGTTATAGCGCAGTCGGTATAGCAAGGGGCTACAGGCTGGACGGCTGGCGTTCGACTCCCAGCATTTGTAAGAGGTTTTTCTGTTCTCCATACTGTCCAGACCGGCTCTGGGGCCCACCAACCTCCTATCCAGTGTGTACTGGGGAATCTTTCCTCTGAGGTTAATCGGCCTGGGCGTGGAGCTGTCCACTCACCTCGATCTACTGCCGAGGTTAAGAATGGTGGAGCTAGACCACCACTGCCCCACACATCTTCGTGGCGTCGTGCTTAATTAATCAAATACAGGGACAACTTTGCCTTTACCGTACGAAAATTTGTGAACTCATTGCATTATTGATTGAAATCGGACAAAAATAACGGACGCTCTACGTGATGATCTTCATGCTTTACTGTTGCGCATTTCTAGCGCAGGTTGCTGAATATTGTAGCGAAAGATCTTTCGATCAACTGTCACAGAGAAAACTGAACACATTTTATATTCGAAGCATATTTTGTGCAATCGCTGTCGCTTTGGAGGTAATTAAAGGCGCGTCCACATTACTCGTGCTCGTCGGGAGACTCGTCTGGCTTTTACTTGTGCTCGTAAATCTTCGTCCACACTACTTCAGTTGCTCGCCAGGCTTCGGCGCGTGAGGATCCGTATATTTACTCGTAGTGTGTATAGGCCGTAGTCGTATTTTAATTTATTGGCTATAGTTTTTAAATTAAAAATTAAAAATTTGCTTGTCTCGTGACTTGTCATATCGTCCACATTACTCGCGAGCATAGCTAGTGACGAGCACGAGTAATGTGGACGCGCCATATGAGTGAGCCAGCGATCCAGAATTGTGCTGTGCATACATTTGTCAGCTTTCTTACACTGAGTGTTTCGTCTGTAGACACCCTATAGGCGAAACACTTTAAACAGTTTATTTACGTCCGCAGTTGCACTGACAGGCGTAATAGATGTTTTGCTTTAGATTATCAATTTGAATTGAAATCTTAATAGAGTTTCTCGAGGTCGAATTTAATATACCGGTACATTAAGTTGGAATGCTTGCTGTCTGGCTGTGTTTCCAGTCGACTTGCAGGTGACTTCTGAACCGCATCTCTCGCAGTCTCTCTGATTAATTAAATTAAATTCTGTGGTCAACCAACCGGGCAGTGGAATAATATCCCAAGTTTATACATGGATTCTGAAGGGATGGTTGCGATGGTAGCATATTTTACATTCTCTCTTGTCAGCTGTTGGTTCTCTCATTCTGTAATTAAGTACATTATCTTGCAGTGGAGTGATTTTCATCCTGCTTAGTGTTCTGGAATTACTCGTAGCAGTGTCTGTGGTTGCTTCGTACGTTCATATCGCACTGTACATGTAAAGTTTATAGATTGCCTCCTGTTGTGTATATAATGTGTTATGGTTATATCCGTAAACACAACAATAAAGTAGAATATCTTCGGGTGAAGGCAAACACAGATGTTGATATGTGTCTTACTTATTTATAAGCTTTTCTTTAATGCTATTGTGGTGGGATTAAGTCCCTTGTACTGCGGCCACTTCTAGCCTATTGTACCAGCCCCAGATGATAGGTGAGGGTGATTGTGGAGCAATTGGTGGACAGAAGATTGGCAGGGGAAACCGAAGTACTTGGAGAAAACCTGCTCCAGCGCCACTTCTTCCACCACAAATCCCACTTGACCAGACGCGGAATCGAACCCGAGCCGCCGCGGTAGGAAGCCAGCGACTAATCGCTTGAGCTATGGCGCGGCCTATTTATAAGCTTAATATTGCTTATATTAAATAAATAAGACACATCAACATCTGTGTTTGTCTTCGTTCAAAGATATTCCGCTGTATTTTTGTGTTAATGATATTGTCACGTGTAAGAGGTTTGCGTGACTGACAATAATGGGTTCTAGATTTTATGATTTGATTTATTGGCTCTTCTTTACAATTACAGTCAATTATAACAGCTCACACTTTGAACTCCTTATGAACGACGTCTGTCTGACGAACTCCGACTGATCTCTACTAATATCTCTCTCCTCTGAATCTCTGGAATTCACGAATGAACTCCCTTTTGTAACTGCCAAGCGTCCGGAATAGAAGTCACCGTGTGGAATAGTTAATTCCTTTCGTTGTCACGGGAATCTATGTTTAGCGGCCTGCTACCTAGCAACTACTCGTTCATTGCTATTTGCTGCAGCGGGAACGCGGCTACCGAGCCGTTGCTCGGCAATGGACGTCTGCTCCGGCTCCACCATTCCGGATATCAGCCGTCATGTCACAGTATTACTGTACATGCAAATACAGTAACTGGTTACATTTTGGAATTTGACGTAAAATTGCTGTACCACCTGCAGCTCTTATTTAGCAGTGGATAAGCTGAGGATGCGCTTCTGCACGACAGGAGAGTAACTGGCCAAATTTTGAATTACTATCCCAGCATTCGTGTGGAGGAAATGAGACAAAGCCCCTAATTTGAAATGCGAATTAAACAGGCTTGCTGCTTGTATTGAATAAACGAATTAGGGATAAATTGTATCCTCTTTATAATTTCTAAATACTGTAAACAACTGCCTAAACGTTTATAATATGCATTTGTGGAAATCTTTAGTTGAAAGTAAACTAAACTAATTTAAATAACCAACGATACATTCGGTGGTGATGTCTAGTATAAAACACGCAACAGAATTCAACTTGCTACAGTATAATGCACGTCACATCTTGAGAACGTATTTTGAAGCGAGAGAGTGTACATTGTATTGGAACAAATCCGGTACATTGCGATGGTGCCTGTTGTGAAGATGACGCCTAACGGCGTCGAGGAGACATTGTTAGTGTGTTAATTATGGCGCGCTCTGTAATTGAGATAGGGCGTTCCCATAACTAGCCATTCTCTACTGCATGTCAGAGGTAGTGTTCCATTTACGTGCCACAGGAGTAATTTCTCTTCTCCATCTGAATTCTCTTGCGATTTAACTTTCTCTAGAGAGGTTAAAGTGGCTGTGGCAGTCTACGTCAGTATGTTGCGGGGAGCCGTTGGTAAGCGTGACATCAGCAAATACTCGAGGAGTGTTTGGCTGGCGAAAATAGGAAACCTATGTAGGCTATTTGTCATGGATGACACACACTTTCCTTCGGACGCCATTAGGTCAGGCTAGCAAGAACTGGGAAATCGAGAATATTAATTAATTTCTGTCTATAATTTCTTCCTGCCTACGTTAAATTTTATCACCTTACTTATACAGTGAACATGTCATATATCACGTCAAGCCAAGCAAACCTGTAACGCCAAGTTCCCTTCACGGTTGTGCTCGCTAGAAAACGCTGTAGTGTCAGGTCTACATTAAAGACAGCGCCGTATAGAAAACTCGCTGTACAAATACATGAAAGCATCTATTTTCTAAGTTAAATGTAACATGGTAAAAGTTGATGCCGCCGGTCACGGTAGCCGAGCGGTCTAAGGCATGCACTGTCTTCACTCGCTCGGAAGCCGGGATCGTGGGTTCGAATCCCACTCAGGGCATGGATGTTTGTGTGCGTTTTTCTGTGTTTGTCTACAGTTAGAGGCCTTGCGACGAGCTGATCCCTCGCCCAAGGAGTCCTACCGTATGTGTAAGATCTAGGAAAACCGAAGTGAACGGAGTTCATGGAGGTAGGCGTAAGCCCACTGGGGCTGTAGTGCCAAGGAAAAGAAAAAAGAAAAAGTTGATGCCAAAACTTCAACGATAAAATTTGAAGTATCTGAAGGCATGTGATTTCTAATCTTAGGTTAATTGGTCTGAAAGAATATGGATACAATATCCGAGAGATGAGTTTATCAGTGTATGGAAAAATTAAGATATAGAGCAAAAGACTGAGAATGCGCGTTACGAGAAAGTAGAAGCTTTGGTAAAGATGCGAGAATGGAAGTACGTCAGAGCCTGTATAATGCAGTGCCTGGAAGGGAGGTATGGGTACCGAGAGGAGTGATGTTGAGAGATATAAATATAAGTGAAGATATTCACATATAGTGAGGAGGTGGAGGGGAGAATGGAATTGAAGAGGTTAGAGTTATCAACGACATTTGGGAAGCCCGCGAATAAGATGGAAGAATCAGTTTTAGCCTCGAAACGGGTCATAATGGCGTAAATCCTGTTTGCAGGAACAAGAAGAAAAAGAAAAAAAAGACAGCTGACCCTTTTTTCATTGTCATAATCAGCGACGTTCCAGGAGGTACATAGAGCTCGGGAATTTATATGGATTATTGAAATGCCGCATGACGTTCATGGCCGAAAGGGCATGTTAAATATTATAGAATGTTTTGACAACACTCTCCACTGTGACTTAAATGTTTATTTATATGAATGCCTTTACATGTATTGGTCGGTAATGACCATCTTCAAAAGGCATAACATGTTGAGGAAACTACTATTACATTGATCATAGTACAGCAAGTTGAATCGAAGTTTTATATAAAGATTTAATTAAGATAAAATGTGGTTGAGTTAAAAATTAGTATTAAAGTTCTTAATATTTAAAATCTTAAACCGCTAAAGTTCGTGTCTTCGTGTCTCTTCTATCGACGGGAGATTGGGGTGATATTGCCTTCCACAGAGGTCCAGTTTTTATACAGTTGGTTAAGAATCTGAGTTGTTGAGCTGTTTCTCCTTTCGTTTTGTGTCGTGCCTCAAAGTACCGATTGGCATACTTACCAACATTAGGATTATAAAGCGACAAGAATTGCCTTCGGCACCCATTCAAAGAAAATGACATGTTATAATATGTATATTACGTGTATGTCTCTACAGGAAACTTCATTGGTATTGCAGTAACATTACAAATTATTTTATCGTTACCGAAAAGGAATTGTCTATATGTACCTGTTGAAATGACGATGCTGCTGCTGGGCTTCTTACAACTTTGCTTGAACATAGTTAACGTAGGGTCTGAGGCTCTCACAGATGTCGTTATGAAGGGTTCTGTGGAGATAAAACGCCGTTTAGTTCAGTGGACATCAACCGACGTTTCGGAAGAACACATCGCCTCCACTGAAGAGTAAGCCAAGCAAGAAACAACGTGAAGCAGACAGCGAGCAGAAAGATGATTTCTGTGTCGAATGAGAATTCTTGAAATGCCAGTTCATTACGACATTAGGGATGTACAGCTTGGTCAGTATAGTGACTAGGGTCGAGCAGCATGCCCCGGGAATAGGGGTTCGATTCCTGGCAGAGGCACAGTTTATTCTCTTGTCCGTATCGTCCAGACCTCTTCTGGGGCCGGCCGAGTCTTCCATCCACTGGGTTCCTGGGGCCCTTTTCTCCGGGGAGTGAAGCGCGGCCGAGAAGTGAGACTGTCCCGCTTACCCCTATCTAATGTCGAGGTTAAGAATGTATGGAGCTGTACTTCCGTTCCCGGAAGTGCTCACTCCAGTGCAGAGACAGTGTTGCCTTTCCGCACCTCTTATCAAATATCACCGATAAGCCAGTGCCGCAACATATGCATCCACTTATTAAATCGTGTTACAGAAATACCTTCCGATTACAGTGGCCCGGTCTAAGGCACGAAATGTCTTAGCTCGCTCAAATACAGGGATCGTGAGTTCGAATCCCACTCGAGGCATGAAGTCTGTCGGCATTTATTCTTTGTTATACTGTGTAGGTAGTGGTCGATAAAAATACCTCAGCGGCCTACTGGGGTCTGTCCTAATACTGTGTTTCTTTCTGTCTTCGTCTTTATTGGATATCAAACGACGGACGGGACACTGAATGCAATTGATGGCCAGGACGGGCAGCTTTCAGCCGGATGTTAGTTCTGCAGTTTCGTTAAAAACAATTTAACGTCTTGCTTCAAATGTAGATTTTGTACCGGTTGGTTCGTAGGTTATTTAACGGCGAGAGATTTCTTATGTTGATGAATGGGCCGTTTAACGATAATGTATTAACTGAATAGGCTGTAAGAAATGGGAGGGTGATAGTGTATACAGAATTATACAGAATGGCAATTTTACTTCAGATGCAAAGGGTCGGCTGTCAGACGGAGACGCGGAGATTATGAGAATAGGAAACGCAGTCCGGGGCAGTATAGGTTGTCAAAATGAGAACTCATTTGAGCTGCTTCAAAATAAAGTTAAACGGCAGAGTTCCGTGACCACGGCAATGCCTTCATTGTGTTATACCGAGAGAGCTGGCTCAAGAGATAACATGGTAACAAATACGGGAACCAGGCTCTGTTGTCTGAGAATAACCCTGAATAATGTATTTTTTTATTTATGTAACATCACTTTCTGTACGCGGGATTATATAGCGTTAAATGTTGTGATAATTAATCGGTAATGAATTGGAACGAATGTGAGAGGAAGTTGTGTCCTATAATAAGGGGGCCAAGTAAAATTACTTCTAACTTCTCAGAGTAGCCGGTCTTATGACCGACGTTTGAACCCGGGTCTTCCCGAATATGAAGCAGGAGTGTTGCTCACTTGATGGCACCTCTCGGTTGCGGCAGAGTTATGTATTTTATTACTAATCTTTTGTTTTGGGTATTATAGTGGAAGCCTCCCACCAGTTGGTACCTAGGGAGTAAATGGCAAGCCCGGCTACAGGACTGCTACATTTTGAGCCTCAAGACAGATTTTGTTTGCCGGCGTTTCCTCCGTCACGTACATAATGGCTTAACCCGCCGTGATTTGGTCCTCAGCCATTCGTCAGTCCAGGCAGATTGTACGGGATACGCTAGAATCCCCTAATGTTATTTAAACTTTGTCTTATAATGCCCCTAAAACCGAATCCTACCTATTGACCTCTTCCACTCACCTGCTTACCAGTTCAACCACGATAATTCTGCTATATTTTCAGGCCTCTAGATGGATATAGCGTGGTTAAGTGTACCAAGGTTGTGTCAGTACCCATGAAAGGATAGCGAGATACGTATATAATACTGTGAAGAGCCTTGAAGAGTATGACTGCTGATGATGCTGATACTCCTGCTGCTGCTACTACTACTACTACTACTACTACTACTACTATACATGAAATGCCTTGTTTTGTTATTGTTTCTTCTTACTCGTGCAAACTTTGTATAATTTGGCTCTCGGCTACTAAGTTTTCACGTAAATAAAAAAAACTCCATGATTTTAGTCCGCAAGCGAACTATACCGACCGAGCGACCGCCGCTTGTCGGCGAAGTTAGTGCCAACTTTTGCGGATAGAGGGTGTCGCGTGGTCAGCGCAACGAATCCCCACGGCCGTTAATTTCGGTTTTCTAGACCGGAGCTGCTGTTTCCTTGAAATAGCTCCTCAATTATCATCACGAGGCTGAAATAAATAAATAATTGAATTATTATTATTGCTGTACGCTTTTTGAGGTGTTTAGAATAAGCGAGATGATTGATGTAGCGGTACGCTCTAAAGATCACAGCCTTTACGAGTATTGTACCAACGAGAAGTTTTCAGCCAAAGGAAGAGGCTGTTGTAATGAAGAAACAACCAGAAGAGGGCTGTTCTTTGTCATTCGATTATGAAGTTCGTCAGAAAATGATCTAAACTTTCCTGCTCCTTATTACATTTCCATCCTGCAGCGCTGAACTCACTTTAATCAACACCAAGGAGGTGCTCGGTGCTTTGATTGTGTTAAACTCGGCTCTTGCCACACAGTAGGCTGCAGGGGCTTGTCAGTGCGACTCGTGTCATAGGACAGCGTAGGTTTGGAAGCGCTTTTTAGCCAACTTTCCTCTGTTGAGAAACAAAAATGATATATTGAGATCTTCCCGGTGCCTGTGTGTTCGAGTGGCTGTATGTTCCCAAATTCAACTTTGAACCAGCAGAGAGATATTTACGAATTTTGGTATGAATGTATTTATCGTATTCGACGCCAACCTGCCATATTCCCTACAGACAATAATAACATGGTGAAGTCGCGAACTTGTAGATAGGAGAGGCATTAGCGATGCCTAATGCAGGGTCCTGAATATATACATTTTGTGAGGGAGAATTTTTATGGGATGTGATACGAGCATGACGGTCATACGAATGTTTTCTTTAGCTTTCGGTTTGATGCAACTACAGTGAAATTTCATGCTGAAATAGACCACAAACATAGCATTACATTATAATGTTGTATTTTAGCGTCCTGTTGCACTGATTCGCGTCCATGAGGTGTATGTATTGACACAGTATACACAAAATATAGGAAGAACGACTCCCATAGCGGAAGAATGATATAATACGCGAGTTTGAAATACGACGTATAAGATGATAAATCTTAACAAATTTTATTATAGTACATGACGAATATACATTTTAAATCATTTTATAAGCGACACATGATGGCGAGCAGTGCAATAGTTTAACGTAAATAACACACCTGAGGATGGCACAGTGATGCCGAAACATGTAGTGGAGTGACAAGTGAGATTGTGTGCACTACAAGACGGTCAATACATACACATCATGGACGCATTACATTATATGTGAAATATTGTTCGTAAGTCAGTACAGTAAGTATTCGTCTAGGCCGCGCTATGGCTTAAGCGGTTAGTCGCTGGCTTCCCACCGCGGCGGCCCGGGTTCGATCCCGGGTCTGGTCAAGTGGGATTTGTGGTGGACAAAGAGGCGCTGGGGCAGGTTTTCTCCGAGTTTCGGTTTCCCCTGCCAATCTTCATTCCACCAATTGCTCCACAATCACCCTCACCTATCATCTGGGGCTGGTACAATAGGCCAAAAGTGGCCGCAGTACAAGGGACTTAGTCCCATTCCACTAGCAATAAAAAGAAAAAGTATTCGTCTAACGTTGCCTCATTGACGTTTTGTTGTTGTTGTTATGTTGATACTGCTTTCGTGCAAGGACTCCGCAAAACGTCGTGATAATTCCTTATTACGTCGTCGTTCAGACGTTACTAGTGATTCGGAATTACTACTTGAGAATCCTGAAGAAGACTGTGATGACGAATACGATGTTGTGACCCTCAGAATTTTGACGTTAAAAGGCATTCAGTCGTATACAAGAGGGACTGGATGTTATTGTAGTTTATAATTGCATTTATTTATAACCAAGGATGTATAAGTAGCTGATCACTGTGACCGCACGGTCTAAGGCAGTGTTTCCCAACCTTTTTGATGCCGCGGACCCCCTGTACCGAATGTTAATTCACCGCGGCCCCCATAAAACC
>NW_019725844.1:1340478-1368005 GCF_002891405.2 Cryptotermes secundus
CTAAGGTATCCGCTCAAGTACTGAGATCAAAAAACAAACAAGAAAGAAAACTCCGTGGCCTGTAGTCCGCAAGCGAACTATACCGACCGAGCGACCGCCGCTTGTCGGCGAAGGTAGTGCCAGCTTTTGTGGATAGAGGGTGTCACCTGTTCAGCGCAACGGAACTCCACGGCCATTATTCCCGGTTTTCTAGACCGGAGCCGCGATTTCCTTGAAGTAGCTCCTGAGTTATCCTCACGAGGCTGAGTGGACCCCGTTCCACACCCAATACTTCTCAGAAAATGTGGTAGCGCCGGGAATCGAACCCTGTACCTCTTGATCTGTAGCCAGGAACTCTGACCACTAGACCACAGAGGTGGACATGGGTTCGAATCTCACTCGAGACATGGATGTCTTTGTCTACGTTTGTTCTGTGTTGGTGTTCTCTCGTGTAGGTAGCGGCCTTGCGTCGGTCTGACCCCCTGTCCAAGGAGTCCTACCGGCTGTCTACAAGATTAACAGTTTCAGAATTAATTCTGAATGCGAACAGGCCAGAGAACCCAATCCGTCAAGGTAGAGGAAAATATACAAATATTTACAGTGGCGGTCGTATTGTGTATGTTATAATACATGTGGGTGTGAAGAAGGCCGAGAAGCATAACCTAGTTATGTCTTAAGTTTGTTAAGGTAGGAATGGATCCACTTAACGTCCTTTCAGTTATCGTCAAAGTTTACAAGAACGCAACCGCGACGTTAAACGAGGACTTACCGTAATTACAGCGCGAAGCTTTGAGGATATATCCGACAGGTGTAAAATAGAACCCGCATGTAAGTACTAAGCTCTTCACAAAAATGAAACGGAATTACAGTAGTAGGGCAGACGCCTGTGCTACAGGAAAGTTGATTCTGTGAGTTATGCTCGTAATTCTTATTTCACCGCGTTTAAGCCGATGCAGTAAATGCACATTTCTGTTTCCTTTCTTGACCACTTCCCTTCATTCTCTCTTTCATTTCCGTCTTTCCAAATTCTTGTATATCTATTGTCTTCTTTTTATTTTGCCTTCTTTCGACAGGAGTTATTAAAGTGATGACTTTTTAAATCACAGTGGTTAATAACTAAATGTATGCATATTTGTTTCCTGTGATTCCCAAAACAGCGATTTTTTCTTTGAAACACCACCAACGGTTTTGTATGTGAGATGTGTTTTTTTTGTGGGAACTCAATCTGTAAATATTATTTGCATGAATTCAGGCCTGGTAGCAGGCGCGAGAAGTATGCGAAATTAATGCATGATTATGAGTGACAAGGGCCACTAGGGCCGGTCACGGTAGCCGCACCGGCGTGTACCATCTTCTGCCGGACACTGGGTTGCTGTTTTCGAATCCTACTCGGAGCTCGGATGTAAGCATATCTTATGTTGTGTTGACGTCTGTAAGGAGATGCTTTGGCGACAGGCCGATCCCCCGTGGCTATAAATAAGATATCGACACCCAGAAAGCATGAGGAGTAGGTCGTGCCATAAGATGTGGAACGACTATTAGGGAACAAGGAGTAGTTTGGAAGATGCTGTTAGATTTGTTCTAATACAGAAACTTATTACGGAACATCGTAGTCTCGTGGGTGCACTCCTGCTTCGTATTCGGAAGGACTGGGTTCAGTTCTCGGTCTGGAGACCTGGTATCATGACTTTTTTCCGTGATATCTGTCTGGCCCTCCAGGAAGATACCGGGTATTGTTTCAAGTTAAGTTCCGTCTACGTCCTTTCCGGTTATTCGACAATCATATCTTTTGATGGTAGAGTATAAAACCATATTGCAGTCTGAGCTGTATATAAAAAAGCAAAACAAACTCCGTGGTTTTAGTCCGTATGCGAACTATACCGTCCGAGCGACCGCCGCTTGTCGGAGAAGTTAGTGCCAACTTTACCTGATAGAGGGTGCCGCGTGGTCAGAGCAACGAATCCCCACGGCCGTTAATTTCGCTTTTCTAGACCGGAACCGCTATTTCCTTGAAATAGCTCCTCAGTTATCCTCACGAGGCTAAGGTGATGCCGTTCCAAGCCCACTACTTCTCAGAAAATTAGGTACGCCGGGAATCGAACCCGGGACATCTGGATCCGTAGGCAGGAACTCTGACCGCTAGACCACAGAGGCGGTCGTCTGAGCTGTATATAGCATCTGTAATGAAGTGTATCCAATAGTGACGAGCATAAAAGTGTTTTCCCATTTGCGTGGGAGCGTTTACACGAACAGAAAATGCCGCGTGTGGAGGTGATGAGAGTGTTGCAGTTTTCCGACGTCACAGTAACTCATTTAACTGGCAGTCGTAACGGGAGGCCGTAATGACGTTCAGTAGCGCGATATCGCATGCTAATTAACAAATTAGCGCCCAAGTTAGGAGATTGCAGCTAATAGATTTGTTCCACATGTGTATGCTATGGACACACTCCCATGGCCCACGCCAAACATTCTGTTTAGCGACTCGTTAAATGGCATGCCGACTTCTCCGCATGTTAGTAGGTGTATGTATGTGTCACCGAGCAGGTGTTGGGGTAGAAGTGATGCAATATATTTGACTCCACAGGTACCCAGTATGAATCTCTACTCGTTTTGCCCCAATCGAGGTTTTTAAGGATTTTATTGTCTCTCCAATCGTATGCCGAAATGGTGTCTTCTGATATATTACAACCGTCTCCGTCAGGATCGTTACTTATTAAATATTCATGTTCGTCGTTCCATAACATTCAGTGCGTCGTTAAATAAACTGTAGGGAACGGGTTTGGACTGTCAGTGTGGCTTCAGTGTTTGAAGATCTCAGTGCAATATTTCGGCGTTGATGCTAGTTTAAGAAAAACACAATTGGTGTTGTGGGATTTGAGGTTTCCGCTGTAGTGGAGATTCGCATTGTGGTCTTCTAGGTTATGACACCGTGTCGTTTCAGTAGTACGTGCTGCTTACATCTTAAGGGTAGAAGTCACTTCTAGTGTCTTAACTCGCTGGAACATTGATACTCATTTACCAGGTGACTGCAATGTAAGCAGCTGGTATGGTCTCTTCCACTATGTTCTTGTTAGTACCGTTGCTATTGTGTATCTTATAGTGCCTTTAAAGCGGCAGTTTCCTATTCAGATGCATACGGAATCTGTCGGAAAACGTGAAGAGAAGAGACCATGCAGGAGGTGTAGGCGAAAATTGCAGGATAGTATGTAAATAGATATTAAATAAACTAGGCTTGAAAGTGTGGAGTGGATTCATCTGGATTAAAATAGGTCTTATGGCTGGCCTTTGAGAACACGGTAACGAACATTCGGCTTCCGTAAAGGGCGAGCAATTTCTTCACTAGCTGAACGACTGTTATCTTCTCAAAATCGATTCTTCTTCATGGAGTTAGTTTTTTTTTTGGGACTTCTCACTTATTTTGAAATGTATTTTCTGTCCACGTATCTGGAATAAGCATAATGACTTCACCGAAAATTGGAGGGAAGTGCTTGCTTGATCCGCTGAATATGTTGTATTCATTCCGTATATGGCTTCGCCCGTTCTCTGTAGTGTGTCATCGGAAGGAGTGTAAACACTGTTTGGGTTTGGGTTGTGTCCCCTACGTAAGTATTATGCATTTGACATAGTACAAGCATATTACAGAATCTTATCTGAGCAGTGCATAGGTGTTCAACCGGTGAAGAACTTCCCTGCCTTTTTAGAACCAGGGTATTCTACGTCGTGTTAACTAAAGCATGGCATCAAAACCTGTCCTCAGTTAAGTCCACTTAACATCTAAGAAACTAATTTGCCAAGAAGTCCACTCGTCCTAAGCAATTACTATTTCAGAATTTCCGGCTCATTTAGTTTTTCATGTATTATGTTTCTTTCCTCTAGGATTATATGGTGGCGTATAGATCCGTAGCTAAGCGGTTACGCTGTAAACAGCGGCCGTTGTTAGATAACGCACACAACAGACACGCACGCAGAAATAGAACAGCGATGTTATGCAACCCGTTTCTAAAAAATGGGATCGGTAATCACGCGTCTACAACAATAGGGTTATTGTTGGAAACTGTGTTTTTATTCGGTCCGTGAAAAGTATTTATAAAGAAGACACTTGGCAAACCGCGAGTTAAAAGTCCGTCTGTGAAGGAAAGAGTTAGTTGCAAGAGTGCGACTGTGAAGAGAAGAATTTAGGTGTTCTGTAGTTACAGTGGGACTGTTACAATTACTGTGTTAAAATCCGTTGACAGGATACGACTAGTGAAGACAAGATTTAGCGTGTGCTGGTGATATAAAGTATAGAGATTAACAGTGGCGCTGTAATTGTTTGTAGTTCCGAGTAGTGTATACAAATGGTCAATAAATCCATTCATCAATCCATATACTGTGTATAATCACACACATAAATCGTGAAACTTGAGTTTTCTGACATCCTCTCACTCCTGTCTAATCTCTTTACGCACATTCGCAACCATGCATGTCTGCAAGAGACAGCAATTTCTTCAGGAAAAATTTTATTTTAAACGTTCTTGCATTTTTATTGCACTTTGATATAGCCGTAATGGAGGTTCAACCCGCCTCCGCCAGCGAGGCCGTGCAGGCACTGATAAGATAGCTTTCCACGTGTATGTTCCTGGAATGGCCTGGTTATAGGCAAAAAGGCTGTACAGCACTCACGGCATCCGGAACATAGGGTACTGCCGAACAGTGTATGGCGGTGTTTGCAAACGAACGGATTAAGAGCCTTTGTTTGGAAATCTAAAGATTTTATTCGCAAGTGGTATTTATACTTACCACAAAGGCACAACGTAATAATTGATGATCCAAAGGCTTATTTAGTCGTGTTTCATCCTGCACGTTTCACCGTATTTTAAACATCTTCAGTGGTAACATAAGATTACAATTTTTTTCAAATATTTCGCGAAGACATCTTAATCGAATGTTTGGCGTTCTGAAATCTTATTTAAAATATCTTAGACTCTAAATGGAGCCTATAATAAAATTATATTTTAAAATGTGTATTTTTTCATATTGCTGTTCTCTTCCTGTTTTTCCCATCTTGTGCTCTTGCTGGTTGGCTCTTATTGTTCACGTAATTATATAGTACGAGGGTTGGAACTTTAATAGTGGCAACTATTTATTTACAACTGATACAAAATAGATGCATGTTTCGAAGTTTTACTGACCTTCAGTGCAGTCACCAGCATTGTGAACAACCCGTTGCCAGCGATGTGGAAGTCGTTGGATACCGGTTGTGGTGATAGTTCGAATGGAGCGGTCTACTGCCTGAAGAATCTCTGGAACAGTTCTGAAGCATATGCCACGAAGTGGTTCCTTCATCTTAGGAATCAAGTTGAAGTCACAAGGGCTTAAGTCCGGGGAGTATGGTGGTGGTAGAGCACTTCCCAGCCCCATCGATCGAACAAATCAGCCACAGCTTGCGCTGCATGCGGCCGAGAATTGTCCTGCAAAATGATGGGTGGGTTCTGCAGAAAGTGTCGCCGCTTCTTTCTCAAAGCTGGTTGCAGGTTGTGTTCCAAAAATGAACAGTAATACTGCGTATTGACGGTCTGCTGTCGGGGAACGGTATACGTTAGGATAACACCATCACAGTCGTACACGAGAATCACCATAACTTTCACATTGCTGGAGTTCTGACGAACTTTTGTGTTTCGTGGTGACCCGTAATGACGCCATTCGTTCGATTGGCGTTTCATTTGCGGCTAGTACGTTTTGGCCCATGTCTCATCCAGCGTAAGAAAGCCGCTCCTTCGCGCTCATAGCGTTCCAAGTGGTTACGAGCAGCGTCGTAACGTAGCCATTTCTATATTACCATCAAATCATGTGAAACCCATCGCGATGCAATTTTTCTCATGCCCAGGCGTTCCTTCAGGATGTGAAGTACAGTCGTATGCGCTAATCCTGTCTCTCGGGCCAGCTCACGAATCGTATGGCGTCGATCACTCTCCAGTAACGCGGGAAGAGCACGCTTCTTCATCACTGACACTAGGATGACCTGGCCGACGCATGTCTTCCACATTTTGGCGTCCCTTGTTGAAGGCTTTTACCCACCTTGCCACTGTTCTGTAAGGCAATGCAGATTCCCCGCAAACCTCTTGAAGACCTTGATGACACTGTCATGCTGTACAGCCTCTCTCACATTCAATCTTTATCCAACTCCGTTGTTCCAGTTTGGAAAACATCGTGACAACACTAAATTAGACCGCCAGCTAATACGAGGCTCTGTTCTTCTCGTCACTGCGCATGCGCATGAAGTGGGAAGGGAGAGTCCATTTTCCCTGAGGTAAGGTAGTCATGTAACTAACGTGTGGTATAAGCGACATTATTTTGTTCCGTTGCATGGCGTCTCTACAGCAGTGTTGCCACTATTAACGTTCCAACCCTCGTATTTGTTCTTTCTTTTATGTTTCTGTTTGTTTAATTTTTACCTCTGTCAGGTCTTTTCACTCATCTTTATACGTGTCCTAATGTACAGTGTTTGAAGTTATGTATGAATTATGTTTACTGTGAACATTTAGTTGTCTAAAATGTAAGAATTAGAATATACAGAGCTGTACATTTGCCTGTGGTTCTGTATGGTTGTGAAACTTTGTCTGTGGCATTAAGGGAGGGACATAGACTGAGGGTGTTTGAGAATAGGGTTCTGAGGAGAATATTTGGACCGAAGAGTGATAAGGTGGCAGGAAGTTGGAGAAAACTGCGTAATGAGGAGCATCATAACGTGTACTCTTCAGATGGGAAGACGAAGACTTAGGTGGGTGGATAATGTTATGGTGGATCTTAAGAGAGATAGGATGGGGTGGTATGGACTGGATTGATCTGGCTTAGGATAGCGACCAGTGGAGGGCACTTGTGAACACGGTAATGGACCTTCGGGTTCCGTGAAATATTGGGCAGTTCTCGAGTAGCTGTGCAACTGGCGGATTATTAAGAAGGGCTCATTTCCTTGGTTAGAATCATTTAACTATCTTTGCTATTATCCAGCCCACCTGTTTGGTGACCCTGTTGTGAACGTGCACCCGACAGTGTGTGTGTTGCTTGGCCAGTTACTCTGTATATGTGACGTCAGTTGAACAAGTCCTGCTTGTCACACTGATTACCTTTTTTGCTTCCTATCTATGCTTTGTTTTAATGGCTCAATTTTTAAATTGGCTGAGAAAAGGAACACTGATGAATATGAAATAGAACCGTCAGGTATAGGCAGCGTTAGGAGAAGGGTCAGCTGACTCAAAAACAAATATTTTTTTGAAGACGGTAACAGAATAATGATTTCTTTGTTGCAGGTAAGTGTGACCGAGGTGGCAACGTATGAAACAATTTTAGATTTTGAGCTCTGCTGAGGTAAGGTAAGGGATATATATACTGTTATGTATGCTTATATCGTCTGCAAAAGAATATTTCACTATAAACAAAAAATCAATATTATCCTAGACATTATTAGTGATGTTCATCGATATGTCGATAAGAGAGTCGTATGTATGAGCATCGACGTTAAATCATTTTATTGACTTAGGACTCTTAAAATTGTCATTAAGCTAATTCAATTATCTTAAACACTGTATATTATTTTTTGTATTAAAATTTTCCAAAAATTGCCTTATCAGTGGAAGGAGTCTATTATTGTACCAGTGCACAAGAAGGGTGATAAAACTGAATGTAGTAATTATCGGGGGATATCACTGCTATCAACTTCATACACAATTTTATCCAATATTATTCTCTCAAGGTTAAGTCCATATATAGATGAAATTATTGGGGATCATCGGTGTGGGTTTCGACGTAACAGATCAGCTACAGGTCAGATCTTTTGCATTCGTCAGATATTGGAGAAAAAATTGGAGTGCGATGGGACAGTACATCAGCTGTTCATAGACTTCAAGAAAGCCTGTGATTCAGTTAGGAGAGATGTATTGTACAATATTCTGATAGAGTTTGGGATACCCATGAAACTAGTTAGGTTGATTAAAATGTGTTTAAACGAAACGTATAGTAAAGTCCGTGTAGGTAAACATTTGTTTGATAAATTTGCTATCAAGAATGGTCTAAAACAAGGAGATGCTTTATCGCAACTCCTTTTCAACTTTGCTTTAGAATATGCCATTGGGAATGTCCAGGGAAACCAGGTGGGACTGAAATTAAATGGGACACATCAGCTGGTGATGTGAATTACTGGTTGATAATGTAGATACCATAAAGAAAAAACACACGAACTTTAATTGACGCAAGTAAAGAAGTTGGTCTAGAAGTAAACACAGAGAAAACTAAGTATATGTTGCTGTCTCGTCACCAAAATGATGGGCAAAATCATGGCACAAAGATAGGAAACAGATGTTTTGAAAATGTAGCACAGTTTATATATTTGGGAACAAGATAACAGATCAAAACCTGATTCAGGAGGAAATTAAGAGGAGATTGAACTCGGGTAATGCTTGCTACAATCCTGTCTTCTTGTCTGCTGTCCAAAAACAGAACCTAGTATATACAAATTATAATTTTGCCTGTGGTTCTGTATGGGTGTGAAACTTTGTCTTTGACGTTAAGGGAGGAAGATAGACTGAGGGTGTTTGAGAACAGGGTGTTGAGGAGAATATTTGGTTCCAAGACAGGTGAGGTGACAGGAGATTTGAGAAAACTGCATAATGAGGAGCTTCATAACTTGTACTCTTCTCCAAGTATAAATAGAATGATCAAGTCAAGGAGGATGAGGTGGGCAGGTCATGTAGCACGAATGGGGGAGACGATGAATGCGTATAGGATATTGGTGGGGAAGCCAAAAGGAAAGAGACCACTTGGAAGACCAAGGCGTAGGTGGGTTTAAAATATTAAAATGGATCTTAGAGAGATAGGATGGGATGATGTCGATTGGATTGATCTGGCTCAGGATAGGGACCAGTAGAGGGCTCTTTTGAAGACGGTAATGAACCTTCGGGTTCCAAAAAATGCTGGGATTTTCTTGAGTAGCTGCAGAATTGGCGGCTCCTCCAGAAGGGCTCAGCTCCATGAATAAGTAAGTAATTAAAATTTTCCTGCCTTTAGAACTATTAAATTGTTTTGTGTAATAGAAATCAGTCGTGGACATCACGTATTGCTTTTATTGATCTGTATGCTTGTGACGCATGCCTGTATATTTATACATTTACGCGATACATCGATACGTTAAATCCACATTGACACCGAAAATGTTCTCCCCGATATCTTATCGATTTGTAAATGTAAACTGATATCAAAATTCTTCCTTTAGAGGTGACTGGTGAGAATTAAGTGCGTAGAGAATAAGGATATTATGTAACAAAGTGTTTAGACGTTAGGTTGCACTTATGACTTCTGTGTGAAACATTTTTCGTCCTGGTATATCAAAAGAGAGACAGTGCAACAACTTTTTTTTTTCATGGCATTGCAGTGCTCATTGCTTCTGTGTGAGACATTTTGTGTTTGTAAAGCAGGAACAGCAATCCAATTAATGCTATTAGGAAGTTCGAGGTAGCTGTAAGGTTATGTAGGCGTAATGAATATCTCAGTACGATAATGTTTCAACATTGTGCTGTAGCATACGTATGCTGAAATACTTGTATATGAGACTGTGACTTTTCTGTCAGTTTTCTGTTTCGTACCGTTGCCTAATAGAGAACAGCCAAAGACATTGTATTTACTCTTTACTTTTGTCAAAATGTAGGTTTTCTGTAGCCATGGCTGTTAAAACGATTTTCAAGCGACGCGGTACTGGTTTTTGATGTCATTCGATCGCCGTTCCTAGTCTTTCTGAATTACAGGAGTAAAATTTAATTCTTAATTTGAATATTTGGTCTCCTTTAAAGTTTTAGATACTGTATATCACCATACTGACAAGGAGAGGAGCAATATCGCCGGCGAAGAACGGGAACTTTTTCTTCTGCTGAATAAATAAATGTTCTTTGCATTGTGCGGGAAGCATGGTAATATTTTTCAGACTGGATGGAGGTGACAGATTTATGTGACCTCTCACGATGCTGCCCTACTAAAGTAATATTTGGATACAGAAATAGTGTATGGTCGCGGAAAGATGTGGGTGTATACGTGAGGTTATTGCTGTGAAGGATTTATAAACATATTGAGATTTTATTTTATTTTATTTTATTTAGATTTATCCATTAAATCCAGGATTGACATGGCAAAAGCTGCATTTAGCAAGAAGAAGAATCTTTTTTACCAGCAAATTGGACTTAAATTTGAGGAAGAAACTAGTGAAATGCTACATTTGGAGCATAGCTCTGTATGGGGCTGAAACATGGGCACTTAGGGCAGTAGATCAGAAACATCTGGAAAGTTTCGAAATGTGGTGTTGGAGAAGGATGGAGAAGATCAGTTGGACCGATTATGTGAGAAATGAAGAAGTGTTAATTAGAGTCAGTGAGCAGAGGAATATCCTACACGAAATAAGAAAACGGAAGGCTAATTGGATTGGTCATGTTTTACTCAGAAACTGCCTTCTAAAAGAAGTTATCGAAGGAAAGATAGAGGGGTGGATAGAAGTGACAAGAAAACGTAAGAAGATGCTGGATGACCTTGGGGACAGAAGAGGATACTGTCATTTGAAGGAGAAAGCCCTAGATCGCATTAAATGGAGGAATTGTTTTGGAAGAGACTGTGGACGTGTCGTCTTGACAGATTACTGATGATGATGAGATTTATCCGCGCAAGCGTGAACACTGCAGTAATTTGAAAGACGGAATGCTTATTAATTTCCACATGTCTATAAAGTGTTGAATACTGTGTTGTTTGTTTTATTGTGATGAACGTTTCTGTGTAACCGATCCCAGTGGCCGGGTGGTCTAAGGCATGAACTGTTTTCGCTCGCTCGAACGTCGGGATCATGGGTTCGAATCCCACTCAAAACATGGGTTCTGTGCTTGTGTTATTCTGTGTGTAAGTAGCCGCCTTTCGACGGGCTGATCCCTCGTCCAGGAAATCCTACCGTCTGTGTCGCTTGCAGATTTACTTATACTTCTTCAACCCTGAAGAGGGGGGCGATACGTTCCTCCGAAACGTCGGTTAACACCACATATACACCGTGCCAAATCCCAGAAGACTGCTTTGTTCATGTGTAAAAAAAGATTACGAAACTGAAGAAGAGGCCAGGGCCCAACAAAGGGCTGTAGAGCCATTGTTGAATGAATGAATATCTGTGTAGCTTACAGCGATGTTTGGAACGAGCAGTTCACCTGCGAGTATATTCTAGTTTATTTTTGTGAAACATTTAAAAGCTAATGACACATTTGTGGAGCCGGGGTAGCGCAGTCGGTATAGCGACTGACTACGGGCTGTACGACTGAGGGAGAGAGACCCAATGGAATTGTGTAGGCGCAGGACTAAAGTTCTAGATGCCGTGTTTAGGTTATAAGGTTGTTATTATTCTTTATTGTAACATAAGTGGCGACGGTTAAGATCGAACCCGGTACTGTAGATAGGTACAAGGCTAGTACGCTAGCCACTAGATCACCAACAATTGTAGTATATTGCAGTCACCTGAAAATGGAGTACAGTCAGCGCCCGAAACGTCGTGTATATTGAATGTTCCTCAGACAATTGACAGTTTACAGCATTATACACGTAGCCTAGTGATGTAACCGCTACCTGATGTGTTTTGTGGTTCTCCCCTGTCTCGTGACGATTGTCTCGTTAGTGCAGTAGCTGCAGCCATCTTTTTCCAAGTTCTCACAATTTATCATATTCCCATTTAATTCGGCGTTCCTTAACTTCTTTGTCACTTCGTTGTGTAGGGAATCGCGTCTTCCTCGGTCTCAGCGTTTTTTTTGTGTTTATTTCTATAACTTGTGACGTCGAAACAGTGAAGGAGCCTGGACATTCATTTTGTGCTCGACTGCGGAAATGGCGACATTGCAGAGAGGACTGTGTTCCTCCGATTTATGCTATCTTCACACGCCTCTGGGTAGTCGTCAAACTGATGATCTTCCATTTGTTTTCTTGTTGAGAAATGTACCCTCTTATGCTCAGTAGTTTATCCCGAGAAAGGCTTGCACAAAACGAGGAGCTGGAGACCCATGAAAAGTCGCTAGCTATACTACCTAGAAGCTACTAATTTAGAAGATATTCCTGCTTTTTAGGATTGATTGCCTGGGTTCAATCCCAGGATAGTCAGTATTGGATTTATGGTAAACAAAGTGGCAGTGGCACAAGATTTTCCCCTAGTATTCGGCTTTCCCCTGTCCATTACCGTTCCACTTGTGCTTCGTTCTGTTATCTAGCATCCGAGGCGGGTACAACGTACACACTTGCGGCCCAAGTCCAAGGAACTGAGTTTTACTCGACCGTAAGAAGTAACAAGCTTTTTCTTTAGAAAAGGAACCAAAATGCTCATCACTGGTCGTATACATTTCCCGTCACTGGACACGATCCTCAACCAGCTCCCTTCGCCTCTCATTTCTTAGCTGTTTTTTTCCTCCTCTCGTGCCCACTGTGGAGCGTAGGGCTGATTTCTGAGTTTCATGATCGTTTTACAGACGGTGGGACTCCTTGGACGGGTGATCAGCTCGTCGCAAGGCCTATACATAAACACAGGACAACACAAACACAGAATAAACACACACACACACAAACATCCATGCCTTGTGCGGGATTCGAACCCACGACACCAGCTTCCGAGCGAGCGAAGGCAGTAATGCCTTAGATTGCTCGGCTATCGTGACCGGTCTTTTACCCATTTTTTTTTAATTCGCTTAGTGGGGGGTAGAGTCCAACTGGGTCCACTCGGCACGGCGGCCATTGATTGGCCTATTGTAGCCTGCACCGGGTGATTTTGATGATGGAGAATTTGGTGGAATGAAGATTGGCAAGGGCAATCAAAGTACTCGGAGAAAACCCGTCCCAGCTCCATTTTGTCCACTACAAATCCCACTTGACCAGACCCGGGATCGAACCCGGGGCCTTTTCCCCCTTAGTTTTGTCTTAATGTTATTGTCTTATCTCCTTCTTTGTTGCAGGGAGTGTCCCCATTCTCCCACGGTGTATTTTATAGCCATTTATTGTCTCCCATCCGAGCTATACGTCTAAACCACCGTATCAGTACCAGGTGACCTGCAGCATGTTTCACGACGTTCCTGTTTGCACATTATTCTAAATTCCGCACTGATGCCTGTTTTCGATTCCACTGCGTCGACCAGGAAGCGTTTTCGAACAGTGTAGACATGATATACACGTATATGCGTTCTTCTTCCCACGTTGCGGAACCGTGCAACACAACTGGAAAGGAAGACTTCACATGTAACGTATCTACGTATAATGGATATGTGTGTACTATTCGACTCTACGTAATTTTAGAAGGTTACACAGCGTCCTGAGGTAGGATGCTATGTTGCCACCCTCTCGTAAGCACTTTCTTGATTCAGAGCGTCAGTTTTCCTACTCGGCTAGAATTGGCGTATACAGTAAAGGAGGCATAACTCTCTGGAGACAAAATTGGCCTGTGAGTTCAATTTAGGAAAGTAGTTTGTTCCGTCCAGCTACTTTGAGAGATTTGACAGGTACATATCTGGTCAAGCCCAGCGCTTCAGCCCGTCATACTGGGGCGTATTGAAGTGGGTGTGACTGCCTTTCTGTGCTTCTTCTAGCAGAACATTTCTGTTGCCATTGCAGTATGGAATAAGTACATGCTTAAACAGTGGGATGGATGGAAGATTTACCAACAGCCCCCGCTGTTCCTGAATCCTCATGTAATAAAATATTCAGGTTAGCCAGATAACTCAAGAGAAGGGAAACACTTATGATATCTGGCAAGGATATGCACGACATACATACAACATTACTTTTGGTTGCCCAATGGGCCGAACTTCACCAAGCTGCACAGAACTGCACAGCCCATCGTCTTCGCCTCTTATACATAGCGGTCACCAAGGGGTGGTCAGCAGCCATGTATTACGACCAACAGGGGGCAGACGAAATTTTGGATGTCACACCGAACTTTTGGACCTCCTACCAACCTCCACCTCGCCTCAGAGCGGCCCAGCGAGGATCAGCCCAGCCCCGCGGAAGATCCTCTACACGCCGGGGAAGAGAAAAGGGGCTGTCATCCTCCGGGGTACACGCCCTCCTACAACACGGCTGCGCCTCCGATGCACTGGCTCCTACTGCATGTCAGCCCTTTTATATAACTCTAATTGATTACCCATCATGCTATGGGGCTGCCGTGTTGTAGGAGGGCGTGCACCCCGGAGGATGGCAGCCAATACAATCGCATGATCCTGAATTGTCCAGAAGGGAGCTTTATTATTAATATATTATACAAGTTTAAATTTTACATAGTTATTATCATATAAAACCATATACAATCTTAAAACACTAAATGTTGTGTTGTCCTAGGTGGAGTTGGCGCAGCATCCTAGGGCCCCTTTTCTCTTCACCGACGTGTAGAGGATCTTCCGCGGGGCTGGGCTGATCCTCGCTGGGCCGCTCTGAGGCGAGGTGGAGGTTGGTAGGAGGTCCAAAAGTCCGGTGTGATATCCAAAATTTCGTCTGCCCCCTGTAGGTCGTAATACATGGCTTCGGGCCATCCCTTGGTGACCGCTATGTATAAGAGCCGAAGACGATTGGCTGTGCAGTTTTGTGCAGCGTGGTGAAGTTCGGGCCATTCGGCAACCAAAAGTAATGTTGTATGTATGTCGTGCATATCCTTGCCAGATGTCATAAGTGTTTCCATTCTCTTGAGTTCTTTGGCTAACTTGAATATTTTATTCCATGAGGATTCAGGAACAGCGGGGGCTGTTGGTAAATCTTCAAGGATTGAAATCCATTGGAGATCAAGGTCTTGTGTCTCCTCGGATGCGTGTTCCTGTGTATGGCGCTCCTTGGACCGATGAAAGTAGCTGTTGAGTTAGGTCCTGAAACATTGTTCTGATCTCGGCCCGTAGCTTCTCCATTATGGCGGTTGTGGAGGGTGGTGTCCCCGAGGCGGCTGGAGAGCCGTTGGGTCCCTGTGATCTGGAGCGTAGCTGCTGTGGGGACGGTGATGGTCTGCGAGACCTGGCACGCTTTTTGTGGAAAGACAGCTGAAACTGATAGCTTCTGTTGTTTTCTGGGCGTTCGTCTTGGTGAGGCCATAGACTCCTTTGGACCAGAAAATTGTTGTAGCTGGCTGCGCCTCCGATGCGGGAAATGTCTTGAGTAGCTGAGGGACTACTAGCTTCTCAAGGCGGACTCTGCACCATGGCCAGTCACCATTCCCAGGGGCACACTGTAGCGTAGTTGGTTGAGGCACTATGCTGCAAGCCGGAAGGTCGCGGGTTCGAGTCCCGATGAGGTGGATTTTTTTTTTTTCAATTTACCGAATCCTTCCAGCCGCACTATGGCCCTTGGGTCGACTCAGCCTCTAACAGAAATGTGTTCTATGAATCTTCCTGGCGGGTTAAAGGGCGGTCGGCGCGTAAGGCTGACAATCTTACCGCCATCTGTGAGCCGATTGTGGGAGCCTTAACGTCTCACAACCCTATGGGCCTCCACGGCCTGTTACAGGGATAGTGTTACCTTTTTACCTTTGCCAGTCACTAGTCACCAGTCACCAGTCACTGTTCGTACTGAACAGATTTGCTGACGCTGTGGTATGCGATATACCCGACCAGCCAATTCGTTTTTACAGTTTCTGGCTTCATTTGGGTCTTTTCTAGTCTGTTAACTAAGTTTCCATAAGTTCTTTGCAGTGTTACTTCTCTATACAATGGTATACTTACCGATTCTTCACATCTGTGTATCTTCTCAGTGTGAAATGAATTTGTATAGATACATTATTCTAGACTCCGCGCGATGACATATGTTTCGAGATTTTTTGTAGCTAAGGGTAGAGGGGGCGATACGAAAGAGTTCTTTTCTTGCTACTGGGAGCTCTTTCTTTCTTTCGAGCTTGGACTCACTCGGAAGAGTCGGACGCTCCTCCTGTCGAGTGGGGCTGACTGTGTAACGCGTGAAGTTCGCTTCACGGCTGCGCCATCTAGTTTCTGATAACACTAATGCTGAGACACTGTAGTCCGCTTCAGTTCCCAATACAATCGCCATACTGATTTTAGGAACGGAAAATGAAAACACTGATATGCACACATGCATAGATATTGAAAAGCTGGTTGCAGAGAACCAATCTCAGGCTGCTTATTAACTGATTTTTATACACATAAACAGAAAAATAGATTAATAGAACGTTATTATATTTGCTTCCTAGCAGAATGCTATATTGTTTGGTAATTTATGGTGCAATAAAATGGATGCAGTCAACGTTAGCTCTTGTATTCTGATGTGCGTTAAAGCCCTTATCGTTTTATTAACCATCTACACAGCGCTGGAAATGGGCATATTAATAGTCCATTGAAAATTATACTGAAAGTCTGATTTGTTAAATGAACTATGTTGCTATTGTTTACAGTCTGAATCCAATTTAATTACAATTGTAAGTTTCAAAGGAACTAACAGAGTGAGTGAGACCGCAGTGAAACATGCTTTTATTCTTGAATATGGTGGTACTGATGGTCGTGACTTTTTCAACGTTTGCACAATAATAACAATTTTATATATATTACTCAATATATTTCACACCTCCATCATTGCAAACCTCATAGACCACAAAGGGTATATACTGGCCAAATCCACATAAGTTCATAACTTCCTCACGGAATTTTAATATAGCGGCTGTGGCATATTATATGGTGCCATGTCAGCAATTTCCAGAATGGACTGGGATTAACTGTGAAAGAATCTCTGAATGCGCAGGTTTAGTTTCTAGGGGAAAATAATTTGTTCCGCATTTTCATCCCACATTTCCTTTCTTCCTTTCCTTCATCACTTTTAGCCTTCCACCCTGCCTTCCTTTCGTGATGCCCTTTTTGTAAATGGAAGGATCCCAGCAGTAAGCTGACAAAGTGCAGTGAATTTGAGTGTTATGCTGTAGCACGATATGAAAACAGGATCAGGCAGTTTTTATCGCCCTCAACCCTTTTGATTGAGGTTGTGTAAATCATGAAATGAAATTAAAATATTATTGGTACGATTTGTATTTCGGCCCGGACATGCTTTTGAACTCGTAAAAGCCGAACACGTCACGGTTGAATGCTTAGCACGGCGGTTTAATATTCGCGAAATCGCTGGTTCCGATCTAGGCCTGCAGACTTGATGTACTGACTGAGACGTTCCATGATTTTACCCGTTCGCTCTAAGAAAATGCGGCGTAGAACCTTAAATTAGGCCACGCGGTTTCCTTTCACGCTACCGAATTAATTGCTACATGAGTTCTATATTTAATTGAGTTCTTCAGTGCTATTACAGACATGGCGATCTTGTGAAATTGAGGTTATGTCCAACAGTTTTAACGTAGAAGTAATTGACGATGTTCTTCCCGAAAAGATGAAAATAACAACAGATATAACATCTGATAATTAAAAAGAATATAAAGCCATCCCTGTAACAGGCCGTAGAGGCCCATGGGATTGTGAGACCTCGAGACTATCGGCTCACAGGTGGTCGTCAGGCCAGCCTTACGCACCGGCCGCATTTTACCCCCGCGGAAGATTCCTGGTACTCATTTCTGTTAGAGGTTGAGTCGACCCCAAATCTATAGTCCAAAAGGAAGGATTACATCAATTTAAAAATCGAATGATCTCATCGGGAATCGAAGCCGCAACATTCCGGCTTGTAGCATACAGCTGCGCTATCGCCTGCCCCGATAATTTAGTAGCGTAGTTAAATTAACCAAGAATCATTCACACGGGTTTGAGGCACTTCGAAAATGTTAGTGATGTCGCGTGTGACTTCACTGATGTTTTGGTTCTTTTGTTTATGTAACAACAGGTGACTGTTGCTGAGTGTCATATGTAATGACAGGGAACCCAGGACTATACTGATAATAGTAACACCTGTTGGCCTGTTTTGACGAGACACGTCATCGATTTGCTGTCTTTGTGTCACAACGGCTCTGTAGGAGGAGGACGCAGCCGTCATTATCGATCAGGACACGCGATTTCGCTTTTCTTCTGCAGTTCAAAATATTACACGAACCCTACGCGTTAGAAGCATATGCGGAAGGCTTTAGTTGTAAGTCTACGTTCAAGGGAACAGTTTTGAGTTATTACTAGGCCCTGAAACAAGGAGATGTTTTACTTCCATTGATTTTTAGCTTCGAAATAGAATACGTCATCGTAAAAATTCAAGTAAATCTTGATTGGAATTATGTAGAACATATCAGCGTGTGCTTTATGTTAATTTATTGGGCTGGAATATAAGTACGATTGTGAGAAAGCAGAATTGCTATTAGAAGCTAGTAAGGAGGTTGTTCTTCCGGTCACGGTAACTGAGCGGTCTAAGGCATGCACTGTCTTCTCTCGCTCGGAAGCCGGGATCGTGGGTTCGAATCCCACTCAGGGCATGGATGTTTGTGTGCGTTTTTCTGTGTTTGTGTACAGGTAGAGGCCTTGCGACGAGTTGATCACTCGCCCAAGGAGTCCTACCGTATGTGTAAGATCTAGTAAACCGAAGTGAACGGAGAGTTTCATGGAGGTATGCCTAGGCCCAAATTGGGGCTGTAGCGCCACAGAAAAAAAAAGATTGATCTAGAAGTAAGGTCTATCATGTCTGTCACCAGATTCCACGAAAATATCATCAGCAAGTGTCAGATTCTCTCCTCCCTGGAGCTAGATCGTTAGCTAATTATAAGGACAGCACAGTAAAGGTGCCCCGTACCGGTATGTGATCTGTGAAAAGCATTAGAATGACGATGCAGGATGATGAGTGCTGGCCGCTTCTTCCCTGGGGTAGAAGCGTTTGGAGCCCGTTGCCTGCTAGTTTGGATATACAGATGAGCTATATAAATGCTTTGACATGCAGAATGTATTGGTTTTGAATAACATTTAGCTTTGAGTCTTCCTTGACTTTAATAAGGGGGAGAATTGAGTATTTATCTCGGATATGAAAACAGGCAACGGTGCGCTTCAGGTTTGTCAGTAACTGACGGTTGTATAGGCTACCGGTATCATTTCTTGAGGACCTTACGAAGATCGTCCGATTTTTTGCTGTTATTTTCCTGAGTCACGTAAAGTTAAAAGACGTTTCTTTTGAGGCGAAACTTGTAACTGTATAAAATTGTGTTTGATTCAGGGGTCTCTTGTGACACGAATCACTCTATTTCTCATACCTCTTCTGTTTCTGGGATGGATCATTTTATCAGATTTTAAATACCGGGAAATTGGGTATCCTCGAAAATGCTTCAGAATCTTTAAACCCACATTTTTACCAGAAAGCACGACATGGCTGATAATCCTAGACCAATGGTCCTAAATAATCAATCGTGGCTTCATTCACTTTCAATTAATATTTCCGTCTTAAAAAATCCGGTATGTAATTCTCGTGTTTTCGTATTCTGACTGTGTGATCCCCTGATTGGATTACACTTAGACCACTGTATACATCCTGAAGTGTTTCGGTTTGTAATATCCTGTTCTCCACTTCAGCTTTCTTTGTCCGAATGCTTCCGCGAGCACCGTGTTTTCGAGCATTACAAGCTTCCTTCTGAGTTACATTTTATAGTCTTGTAAAAATGCTAGTATTGACTGTTGAAGGATGTTTACAGGCAGTTGGCCGTCCTCTCAGCTTTATGGCCTATTAATCCATGTATTTATATGAGAATCACTTGCTTATGGGGGCGTACACTTACGGAAACTGGGTCACCTGCCCCTGTGTTGTATGTAGACGTACTGAGGATATCGATTGGTGGAGCTCTGCGTCCCGTTGGACACAGTGACGCTTGCATTCCCTTTCATTCATTGTTTCATTGTCTCCGTCTGCGAGTGCGGTATAAAGATGAGTGTTGTATTGTTACATGCTCCTTCCCCGAACTTTATAAAATGAATGGTGAGATCTGTGTTTAATGGATTTCGACCTGCGTCTATACAGAATACTTTCAGGAGAATTTCATTTGTATTCGTATTGGTTCAACATAAATCTTAGTTGCATTAACGGTAAAATCGATGTTTTGCAGTTTTCTTAAAACGTCTCATCATAGGCCTACGCATATTTTCAAGTAGCATAAAGTACGTAAAGTTATCCCAGTAACAGGCCGTGGAGCCCCACAGGGTTGTGAGAAGTTGAGTGTCTAATATTTTCGGGACAGATGGCCGTGAGGTCAGCCTTACGCGCCGGCTCCCCATTACCCCCAGGAATATTCCTGGTACTCATTTCTGTTGGAGGCTGAGTCGACCCCAGGGCCATAGTGCGGCTGGAAGGATTAGGTAAATTGAAGAAAAACCACCTCATCGGGACTCGATGCCCCCATTTTCCGGCTTGTAGCATTGTACCTCAACCAACTACGCTACCGCGTGCTCCAGCATAAAGTATGGGTCTCATTAATATGTAGAACTTTTGTTTGACAGTCTTTAAATAAAACTGTTTAACGAAATGTAAATGCATGAGTATATACACTGATGTCATCTTAGTTGATTAGCTTAGGAACGCCGAATTTGCTTATACGGTAATGAGCATCAAGCGCAGTGGAATATATAGCGCATTTGGAATATGCCGTAAAGCAGCGGTTGCTACATTCCACACTGTGAAAGCAATCGGCCTCTCATTGTGTGAAGAAGTTCTGTTGTACGATTGTTGGAACTTTAATAGTGGCAACACTGCTGTAGAGACGCCATGCAGGGGAACCAAATAATGTTGCTTATACCACACGTTAGTTACATGCCTACCTTACCTCAGATCAAATGGACTCTCCCTTCCCACATCACGCGCATGCGCAGAGACGAGAAGAACAGCCTCGTGTTAGCTGGCGGTTTAATGTAGTGTTGTCACCATGTTTCCGAAACAGGAACAACGGAGTTGGATAAAGATTGAATGTGCGAGAGGTTGTACAGCGTGACAGTGTCATCAAGGTCTTCAAGAGGCTTGCGGGGAATCTGCATGGCCTTACAGAACAGTGGCAAGGTGGGTAAAAGCCTTCAACGAGGGACGCCAAAATGTGGCAGACATGCGTCGGCCAGGTCATCGTAGTGTCAGTGAAGAAGTGTATGCTCTTTCCGCGTTACTGGAGAGTCATCGACGCCATACGACTCGTGAGCTGGCCCGAGAGACAGGATTAGCGCATACGACTGTACTACACATTCTGAAGGAACGCCTGGGCAAGAGAAAAATTGCGTCACGAAGGGTTCCGCATGATTCGACGGAAATGCAGAAATGGCTACTATACGACGCTCCTCGTAACCACTTGGAGCGCTATGAGCGCGAAGGAGAGGCTTTCTTACGCCGTATCATTAAGCTGGATGAGACATGGGCCAAATCGTACGAGCCACAAATGAAACGCCAATCGAACGAATGGCGTCATTACGGGTCACCACGAAGATCAAAAGTTCGTCAGAACCCCAGTAATGTGAAAGGTATGGTGACACTCTTGTACGACTGTGATGGCGTTATCCTAACGCATACCGTTCCCCTACAGCCGACCGTCAATGCGCAGTATTACTGTTCATTTTTGGAACACAACCTGCAACCAGCTTTGAGAAAGAAGCGGCGACACTTTCTGCAGAACCCACCCATCATTTTGCAGGACAGTTCTCGGCCGCATGCGGCGCAGGCTGTGGCTGGGAAGTGCTGTACCATCCACCATACTCCCCGGACTTAAGCCCTTGTGACCTCGACTTGATTTCTAAGATGAAGGAACCACTTCGTGGCATTCGCTTCAGAAGTGTTCCAGAGATTCTTCAGGCAGTAGACCGCTCCATTCGAACTATCAACACAACAGGCGCTGCTAAAGGTATCCTACGACTTCCACATCGCTGGCAACGGGTTGTACACGTACACAATGCTGGTGACTGCACTGAAGGACAGTAAAACTTGGAAACATGCATCTATTTTGTATCAGTTGTAAATAAATAGTTGCCACTATTAAAGTTCCAACCCTCGTATCGTGTGTTAGATTACTTTAAAAACGAAAGTGGTGCGCATCCTCTCGATTGGCCAGCACCAAGTGTAAGTCAGCTTCGTACTTCGGACGCCTTTGCATTCAGAGGACGATTTCCCGGTATTCACTGGGTCTGAGGCTAGGTGGAACCACGACCTCTCTGAACTTGGAAAGAAAATGGTCTGAATTGTATTTTTAGATAGCCCTAAGTTCTTATTGGGGTACGCGGTATCATAGTTGGTTGAGGTACTATGCTACAAGCCGGAAGGTCGCGGGTTCGAGTCCCGATGAGGTGGATTATTTTTTGCAATTTATCGAATCCTTCCAACCCCACTATGGCCCTGGAGTCATCCCAGCCTCTAACAGAAATCTACCGGAAATCTTCCTGGGGGTAAAGGGCGACCGGCGCGTAAGGCTGACAACCTTACCGCCATCTGTGAGCCGATTGTCTAGATAATGTGGGAGCCTCTACGTCTCGCAACCCTATGGGCCTCCTTGGCCTGTTACAGGGATACCTAGCTTTAGCTACATTCTTATTGCCATTAGGCCTGTAATATTGATTTGTACTATCTGTTAAGTGAAAAAATAAACCAAGACGGTACGCTATAAATGTTTAGACATTTTCTAAAATTAACTCTCGAGTTGGTGCAAGATCGCCATTTGCAGGTGTGCCTCATAAGCTGAAAAGTTAGGGCAACTTGTATGGAGGAAATGGGTTTCTGTGACTTAGCATCAGGGTCTAAATCGTTGAACGCATTTGATTAAAATTCTAAATGACTTTCTAGAACGTTGTCGAGTTTTACTTAAAATCTGACAGGAATGTGAAGCAGGAATGGTGATATCAAGATAGGGGCCTCTGCCAGGCTTTACAGCGTCACACCCCAGAAGACAGTAATTCTGACGTTTACATCTTACTTTCTTAAGGATTTGGAGTCAAATACAGATAGCGTTGCGATCGCCAGCGAGCCTGCAACCTCAGTGATGTTGGTGTATTTAGCTGACAAGGTTTGGCCGGTACCTTATTTTATTTATTTGTTATTTGTTTGCCGATGTTGTAAGTAGGTTTATCTTGAACGCCTGGCCTACGTCTAGTGACGGGGTGATTATAAATACTGAATTGGAAAGAATACAGGAATAAACAGCACAGACCGGCATTTGCCTGGAAGGACTGGGGAAATCCACTAAAGCCCTCAGGATAAACGGTATCCCAGCCGAGATTTGAACCGGGAACGTGTCGAATACAAATAAGCGTTTATGCTTTATATAACTAGTGAGCACGTCATTATGAATATCTGGAGTAGTGGTACGGCCGTATTTACAGGAGCAGCGCGGCTTATCTTCCAAATCTCGTTAAGCTTCCTGAGATGAGGAAGAAGCGTTTTCTTACAGAAAATGTAATTAGTTAAGAAACTAAAACTTATTAAAATCAACGCTTTTTACGGACCTCGGCCGACCTCAGTCATTAGCACACAGAATGGCCACCAGAAGCAATCCTTCACAAAGGAAATAAACGCAAACGCAGCACAGTAACCTGAAGATACGACCACCACCAAGTCAGACACAGAACATCCAAAACCAGTTCTCATAGGAATCTTCTCAATATAATTTTTTAAATCTTAATTTAAAATCTAAAACATTTGTAGCATTATGCCGAATCCGACTAATTGTAAGTACCAAAAAATGTTTTATACTAGCACTGTAGTTTGTATATAGTCAGTTAGCATTTGTGTATTTCCTGATCACCTGATCTAGGCCACAAAATGTTTTGTGTGTGTGTGTGACGGCAGCCCCCATGTTTATTTTATTTCCAACTCCCCTCCTACTGTATTAGTGAAATTGTACATTCCTTATTGAATACTATATTTACATTGATTACGTGTTCTTTACGTCACACTGAACTTACAAAGCATGTTGAATGTTTCTCTATGGTTTTATTTTACCGAAGCCTCTTGAGATGTTTTCTTTTTCATCGTTAATATTGATATTAGTGTTGATGAATACGTCATTGATTTAGACTCTCTCTCTTCCCCCCTCCCCAATGCTATCTCATGCCCTATTAAACTTCGAGAAGGCATGACGACGTGCCTTCGGAGAGGAGAATTTAATCAGTCGATTTACAATTAGCTTAAGTGTGTTGGCATGGCACAGTAATGGCGTCCATATAAATTCATTTCCCCAAACAGTTGACGTGTCTCAGAATTCATATTGTTCTACTGTAGACTAAATTCTCTACGCCTACTAATTTTCCTGCTTTTTGTGCGTTACATGTACTAAAGGAAATGAATACACGAATGCGTTATGGCAGGCTATTTCCTAATGTAACTTAATTTGAATAATCCTTTTGTTCAAATATCCACCCAGGTCGCCTCTACACACATGATCCTCACACCCATCCATCCATTCATCCATACTGTTGCTGCTACAATAATAATAATAATAATAATAACAATAACAACATCGATGACAACAGAAGAAGAAGAAACAGATTAAAGGACCGAGTAACTTGGGAAATTGGCGAGGATGTTTGACGTTACTTCTGATATTTGGAGCATTCCCTGCTAATGGAGTTCGGAGTGTATTGCGGTGTTTTCGTTAAGTGTTTCCCGCTGTGTTGTCACTGAATCTTCTCGAATCGACTATGTTTTTCGACGTAGATAGAATCTTCTTAAACTGTCTCATATCAGAGTTTTCGAAATGTTATTGTTTTTTTCTTGAAATCTCTCGGCTAGACCGGGTTTATTTAGGGATTGTCAGTAGGCCTACGTGCCGATCGCGGTGAAAGCGCGAACTGAGGCACGAAATGTTTTCGCCCTCTCAAACACTGGGATCGTGGGTTCGAATCCCACACGAGGCATGGATGTGTGGATTCTGTGTTTGTGCTGTCCTGTGTAGGTAGCGGCTTTGCAATGGGCTGATCGCCCGTCCAAGGAGGCATACAAACTGCCTATAAGATTCAAATTTAAGAATTAATTCTAAATGGACACAGGCCAAAGGGCATAATGCGTGAAGGTAGAAGAAGAAGAAGAAGAAGAAGAAGAAGAAGAAGAATGTACCTACGTCTTGTTTATCACAGTAACCTTTCAGTGCGTACACATGCAAAAATTGCCAGAGCCATTTTGATTTTGAATGGAATTTCATGACTTTTAATTTAATGACTTTTATGTACGGAACAAACTTCATCTTTTGTGCGTCTGCGTGTGTGATAGAGAGTTGGGTATTGTGTGTAATAGTAGAAAATGATAGATGTGTCGACTTCAAAGAATCGATCTCGTCGCCTATGATTTTTCCCCCGCCTGTTGAATCGATTTTGTCACTACAGATGTTCACTAATTTCAGTAATATCGCCATATTAGCGAGCCGGAACATGGTGTGTACAGTGTATCTGTCCGTCCTTGTTCTTATCAATTCCTGTTTTCACCACTACCCAACATGACAGGCTTTCGAATCTGTGTTACGGGACAACATTAGAAAACTGTACGGTGATAGACATTTGAATAAATATGGGATTTCATATTTTTGTGGGCATATAGAATTTATTTTGCGTATTTTACCCTTTTCGTTATCTGATACTGTATGGTGCTCACTGATAAGACAGCAGTACGTGAGTAATGTCCTGGAAAGGACCTGTATTATACCGGCATTTTCCTGGAGGGAATGAGGAACACTGCCGGTCACGGTAGCCAAGCGGTCTAAGGCATGTACTGTCTTCGCCCGCTCGAATCTCTCACAAGGCATGGTTGTTTCGTATGTGTTTATTCTGTGTTTTTGTTGTCATATGATTAAGTAGAGGCCTTGCGACGAGCTGATCACTCGTCCAGGGGGGCTATAGAGCCAGTGAAAAAAAAGTGACAGGAGGTTGGAGAAAACTGCATAATGGGGAGCTTCATAACTTGTAGTCTTCTCCAAGTGTAATTAGAATGATGAAGTCAAGGAGGATGAGATGGGCATGGCATGTAGCACGAACTGGAGAGAGGATGAATGCATGTAAGGTATTTGTGGCAAAGCCAGAAGGGAAGAGACCACTGCGAAGACCAAGAAGTAGGTGTGTGGATGTTTTTATTACTCAGAGGTTTATATTTTTGATTGGAATAATGCCAGCAACGATTTTGACTTTGCTTATTTACCATTAATATCTCAGTATCATAGAAGCAGTGAATGTTAACTTTTCTAGTTTTAGTTTCATGTCAGCCACATTGCAGTAGGTCTGATGCTTTTAGATCTGGAAACAACGCTTCATAAACGTTTCAGAAGCTGTAGCTTTGGAACATAGCTCGAGATTTGTCAAGCGGAAATCACTTGTATCCTCTCACTGTAGTACGTAATAAGGTCCAGAGTTGGAGCTGGGAGAAACGACTGCATGCAAAAGAATACAAGTGGACTGCAATATTCGCTGATTCGTAATATCCAAGAGGGGACAGAGAACACGGATTGTGGGCTTCGCCAGATTTTATGCAGAGCATGAAAGCATGAGTGGAGGAAACGAAGTTAAATGTAACGTAATGTGTAGAGCTCTGTTATTCGAAGCAGGCATACACGCATTTCCCAAATGCGCTCGTGTCTCTGTTGGTAATTCGCTGAATTTCGTTAAGTAAGAACTGTTCAAATGAAATCCGGAATGCTTCTATCTTAATGGCATCGATGTTTGTGAGAAAATCGACTACAGTTGAATCGCCGCTACAAGACCTCCCGGTTTCATCTGTAATCGAGACCCGCTCGGTACATTACAGGTACGAAATGTGCTGTCGAACGGACAGACTTGTACATTTTTGCTCAGTTATGCTCTTTGTATATATGGAGATACAGGCATAAGGGCGGCCACACACCAACTGCGTCAAGACAAGCATCGAGACATGGGATAAAAGACGCAGTGTTGCTTCATTCGTGATTCGTCAGCATGAAGCTGACGTCAGCATCATGACTCAGACCGGTGTGCTGCGGTTTTCATAATCTCATTCGTTTCAGCTGTGCTCCTTTCTTTGCGTCATGTCTCAGACATCATGTCTTGACTGTTACATGTCTTGACGCATGCCGGTGTGCGGCTTGTCTTACTCAGATCTTACTTGGCTGTTGCATTTATTTCTAGTTTTATAGACCTAGCACTCGTTCTTCTAATACGGCCCGTATCTTTTAGAAGTAGTTGGCCTTCTGGTTGCCCTCTCTAAGAGATGCTGGCTGATTTCGTTCCCGATATGGCACATTCGGCTGAAGAAGGAAACATCCTATTATTGCAGTGTGGTGTACTGTAGGTTTCATTTTCTGATGCAGGAAGATAAGGAAGCATGTAAGAATCAAGTAAGCGCCCTTTACGCCAGGTTACATCCCTATTCCTTCTTCCTTTCGGATTATCATGTAGGGCTTACACCTGCCAGACTGAACTGTGACCGAGATTGAAGCGGCTGGCAGTCCTGCTGGAACTCAAGAGAACCTTCTTGGAATTCATGAAAACAGTTGGTTTGGGGCTGGGGCGGGGGGGGGGGTTGGGAGGATGCACGCAGAGGTGTGGATAGAGAGAGAAACTCTCCATTCAGAACTGAAAGACTGAGTTTAACTCCTGCACTCACTTCAGGCGGTTGCACAGATATAGGGATTCACGTAAGTAGAGATGTAGGCCGCGCCATAGCTCAAG
>NW_019725844.1:1368060-1435986 GCF_002891405.2 Cryptotermes secundus
ATGTACGCGATATTTGGTATCCTATACCGATATGCTTTTTTTTATCGATATTCGTAAGCCAATATCTTGATACTGCATGACCCATATTCGATATTTTTTAATTATAATACTACACAAAGGCCCGTTGAAATCAACGGCAAGGTGAATATGTTGATACCGAATCACGTCTGTTCAGGCTGATTTCAGAGAAAGCCGTTGCTTATTAGAATGAATACAAATACAACATACAATGGAATTATTCACAGAAACAGCGAAGTTTAGAGGTTCGTTGTAGTATTGGATTGCATGCATATCTAGGTTATAATACCCTTTCCTATTAAAAAACAACGCATTATTGATTACAGATATATCAGGAAAGAGTACATCTGTAATTGGATTTATGTGTTGCATCTGTAGAGCAATTTTATGCTCAGAAAATGATGTCGATCTTATAAAGCGTATTTTGTTGAGGCACTATGCTACAAGCCGTAAGGTCACGGGTTCGATTCCCGATGAGGTGGATTTTTCAATTGACCTAATCCTTTCAGCCGCAGTCGACTCAGCCTCTAAAAGAAATTAGTACCATTCAGACCCGCCAGAATTAGGTTGTAGTGGCAATTTCAGTAAATATTGTGACTTTAGAAGAATAGAATTCATTCCATATGGGAACATGCCACTTCAGTTTTAGGTGCATTCATAACGAAACATTACGGAATGCGCCTGCTGACTCTGAGGTCTCTGTCTGAACTGAATTCAGTTGATATTGAGGAGTTACACGAAAGCTTGTCAACATCTTCCGCTTTGGGTAAAAATCAGGATATGTTTTGCAGACCTACATGCGTTTATACTTGCATCTGCAACTTAACTGAGTATTTATCGGAGCGAAATGTTTTTTTGTGTTGGATAATAAAACGAAAGGGAGAAAACGCACCAGAATTGTTACGTTGCGCGTACATTTTATAACCTGTTTTACAGGGTTTGTACTAAGATTCTGGTTGAAAATGTAGCGCACATTAATCACTGTATAAATGCCTTAGAGGGTCCTGGGGTTGGAAGGAGCTGGAAAAGGGATCCTGCGCTACTGCCGTGCAGTCCATAGTCACGTTACCGACTGACCTATGGCGACAGTTCTTGATGAATCCTGGCGTCCTTCATGATTGCTCTGCATTGGTCCTGATCCTGTGACTTTCGTCTGCAACTTTCTTCAGATTTTCTTCAACTGAGTCCAGGCACCTGACAGCAGGTCTCCCTACTCGTCGAGTACTCTCTGGTTTATGTAGAGTTAACTCCGTACAAGGGTTCTGCTCCTGCGTTCTAAAAAGATGTCTCAGTCACCTCAACCGCCCTGTTTTGATTACCTTCAGTATGTCTGGTTCATTATTTAAAGTTCATGGTTATAGCTTGATTTGCATATTTTTTTTCCTTGGCGCTACAGTTCCATTGGGCCTAGGCCTACCTCCATGAACTTCTCCGTTCACGTCGGTTTTTCTAGATCTTACACATTCGGTAGGTCTCCTTGGGCAGGTGAACAGGTCGTCGCAAGGCCTCTACCGGTACACAATCACAGAACAACGCGCACACACAAACTAAACATCCCTGCCCTGAGTGGGATTCGAACCCACGATCCCGGTTTCCAAGCGAGCGAACAGAGTACATGCCTTAGACCGCTCGGCTACCGTGACCGGCACTCGATCTCCATATACCATTCTATTTATTGGAAAATACACGTCGCAAAGGGAAAAAATTAGTCAGTTTCGTTTGTTTGGTGTCGTATAGAAACATCGTCAGGTTTCTTGAACTCAAAATATTGCACCGTAAATCACTAGCCGCGCTGTTTACCGGGGCTCTAGTGGAAGCCGGGCAGTGTAGCACCGTGTAGCAGTGGAGAAGATGCAGCTGGAATAGTGAATAGTAAAGGACGACTGGAGGCGGCTGAACGTTACAGAAACATTTTATATCGGTTGTGATACTTCACAAGCAGAGAGCGATATGGAGGGGAGCAGTGATCGCGAGGGAGCGAGATGGAGAAGAGACGCTGCAAAACAGACGGAGAAGTAGAGATTTCCTAATGACAGTTTTCTGTGATCTCCCCAGAATCGCAGACATTCAGCTATGCAGGAATGAAAAAGAAAACATGGCTATTTTTCGTATGGTGTTTTCAACTTGGGTCGAGATTAATGTGTCGGATGGGGAGAGAGCAGCGACGAAGAATTTTATATAAAATGAAAGTAGCGAGATTTATAAGAAAATTGAATTGCTATGTGTAAAAAGGACACATGTCACGAAGTTTTCTGAAGGAGACGCCAAGATCTGTGTATGGTGTGACGCAATCTTATCGTGCATTATAATCAGGCTACTTGTTCGGAAATAGCCACTTGTCATTTGTCCTTTGAGCTTTATGTGCACAACTCGTACAAGTGGCGTAGCCTGTGGGCCCACTAACCGAATCGAATTCAGTCGAGTAGAATGGAGTCTGACTGAAGATTCTGCAAAATAGAACCATGTGTTTTACATAGAATTCCTGCATGGGCCAAGTCGAGTTGAGTGAAAGTAGCGGCCGATACTGCAGCATCCTACAGTTTCCTCTGCGATTTAAGTAGTAGTCTCTAACGTCTCTGGTAGATGGGGAAGCATCGAGTTACCGCCGAGCCAGTAGAGGCCGAACTCGCTGGCTGAGTCGGGACTGATGGCACGCACCAGTACCGGTAGGGAATAGAGACTGGTAGAATATCATAGGGGGACGCACAATGGACCAGCAGTTGGTCTAAGTGCATGGGGAAACCCACCCTCTCCAGTACAATACAATACAAATCCCTACCCTGCATGACTGTGACATAGTCGCGGGAACTGGCGGAAGAATGTAGCACTGTTGGTAGATACTCATTTCCACTCGACAACGTCGAAATGTGCAGTTACAAGGTTGCAGTGGTCAGATCAGGATGCATGTACTCCGTCTATTATGGAAACCAAGGTTAGTTAGACATATAGATCGTTTTATCATCATTAGGAGGTTCATTGTCTCTGTTTTCAACATTTCCCACATTCATACGCCATTGGTGAATCTGAACATTTTTACTTAAGACTTTCCTTCCGTAAGGTTACATACAAAGGTGTAACGTATCCTGATGGACTTTACAAGTTGGTACAGCGGCGGTAAGACTCGCCAGGTGAGTCATCTGACAGCGCGCTAGGGAAACACGTTAAAGCTCCCGGGTTTCTGCCGCTACGCAGGGACTAGTTTTCTTCTTCCCTCACTCAGCCGGGATAGCGTAGTCGGTATAGCGACTGGCTACTGGCTGGATGACCGAGGGGTTGAAGTTTGAATCCCGGTAGGGTCAAGAATTCTCTCCACGTCGTCCGAACCACCTCTGGGGTCCACCCAACCTCCTATCCAATGGGTAACCAAGGCGCTTTCCCCGGGTGTAAAGCGGCCTGGGCGTGAAGCTGACCACAACTTTACCTTTTACCCACCCAGCTACACCATTTCTGCCGGATGACTCACATGTTGCCAGTTTGTCNAATCCACTTCATGGCTTAGTTCTTAATTAGTTACGCACAGGGACAACTTTACCTTTTACCCACTCAGCTACACCATTTCTGCCGGATGACTCACATGTTGCCAGTTTGTCCTACAACTCTTTGACGTGACGCGGGTAACTGTGACAAGGAGGGGCACATTTGTGCCTTCAGCTGGCGGCATGGCACATTTACAGCGCCGAACTGTAAGTGGAGGTGCTGTAGGTTACGCTAATGTCGCACCACCTAAGGGGAACTTAGCTCTCGTCCACTAATGCACGTGTCCAAAACAGTATTTTCGAACCTGAAGGCATTCGTGTACCCATTTCGGAATCTAGATCATAGGGTGTTGCCTCTTGTATATCAGAATAACTAAACCAATTAGTGGTCGAGTCAAAATCATAAGAAATGAATTCGCTCAATTTTATTATATTAGATATCATCTAACAGCAGAAAGAACATTGAAACAACTGCTAATGATTTATTTTCTGCCGTGTAAGCCTTGAAATCCTTCCTCATGCCACCGGTGATACGCGTACCACACTTTGGGAAACACGTGTCTAAAGGATCGGTTCACACTAATAACTAAACACAAATTGACTGGCACCACAGAGAAGGTAATTACGTTACAGATTTCTGTTACTAGCTTACGTATGGTGAACAGAGCTTGTCTGTTGCGTTCCAAATGTGGACGCAGGTCGCGACAGAACGTTTGGAAAAAATTAAACTGACTGCCAACACTGCTTCGAGACCAACAGCGCTTCGAGCACATACGAGGGAACATAAAATCACGGCGGGACTGTACTGAGTCTGCCTCAATCCGGTTGTTGTGCCCGCAGCCGTAAGTTTTATGTCTGTAGTTTGGTAGTGGTGTTCGTTAATACTTGTTGTTCTGAACAAACTAATTGAGTAACTTCATGGCGAAGGATATTCCCTTGCTTCTACTGATTAAAAGCTCATCACAGTATTGACAGAAGGGCGCCGATGGATTGCGCCCGAGCTAGTCCAGGCCATGATGTGTATGTATTGACCGTCTTCTAGTGCACACAGTCTCACTTGTCACTTCACTACATGTTTCGGCATAACTGTGCCATCCTCAGGTGTGTTATTTACGTTAAACTATTGCACTGCTCGCCATCATGTGTCGCTTATAAAATGATTTAAAATGTATATTCGTCATGTACTATAATAAAATTTGTTAAGATTTATCATCTTATACGTCGTATTTCAAACTCGCGTATTATATCATTCTTCCGCTATGGGAGTCGTTCTTCCTATATTTTGTATATACTGTGTCTTGTGATGTGTCCTTTTGTGGCTGCGTGCGTTGTAATCTCATAAGATGATAAATCTTAACAAGCTTTAATATATAAATTTTATTATAGTACATGAGGAATATACATTTTAAATCATTTTATAAACAACACATAATGGCGAGCAGTGCAATAGTTTAACGTAAATAACACCTGAGGATGGCACAGTGATGCCGAAACATGTAGTGAAGTGACAAGTGAGACTGTGTGCACTACAAAACGGTCAATACATACATATCATGGACGCGAATCAGTGCAAGTGGACGCTAAAATACAACATTAGTTCAGGTCAGTTCACGTCTACATTTCGTGCCTGCCTGTCTGCCTGCACCTAGGTCTTCCGAATGGTGTGACGTTTGTTGCAATCGAGTGGTCAGTACTCCTGCTTCTCATTCGGGATGTCTCGGGTTCAGATTTCGGCCCGAAGAACGTCTCTCCCGACTGAATATTTTCATAATTTTCCTCAGCTCCTCTGAACGAATTAGAAGATATTTTCCTGTATTACGATACGTCCTCTTCTCTCCACTTTCCATCTGGTTCATTCGTTATTCACTTATGCTCCTGTCATTCGAAGCTGTATATTGTGAACAAGTGGAGGTGTCATTACATAACCCCAGAATCACTTCCAAATGGTCGCTGTACGCTTGATGGTTTCCGACCAAAGTTCTGGATGATTTTCTCTTTTTCCCAGAGAAAATGTGGGTCTTCATGTCCTGTTAGAGGAATAGCCTTACTTTTTTTATACTTATTGTGTAATTTTACCCAATTGCTTTGTCACACCCGTTGTCAGGATACTGACAGGAGTCATTATTATTATAATTATTATTATTTTCATTGTAATTCCATGTTACTATGAGTCGCATTGTGGTGTCTTGACTTAATGCTCTATGTGGCATATCTTGTATGCTGGTGTTTTTGTGTGTCTTTCTGCACACAGAATGCTAACAAACTGTGTTGTAGTGACTGGGGCATTGTTTTAGATAAAACAATGGATACCATCCGTGCAACCATCTACTACAGACCGACCGATGTTGTTAATTTGCACGAGGTCAGTAACAAATTCCTGGAAACACGCTATTTCAGAGATATGTATGTTTCTTATAGGGGAACTAAAGGAGAAAACTAAAAAAATAATAAAAAAATGAAAAGCGGTATCGACATAAGCAAAGGAACTTATGGAAAGGAATTAATAATGAACGAAAGTAGCAAATAAGATCAAATGGAAGCAGATAAATAGGGACTAAATAAGGAAAGAGTGGAAGCAAAGAAAAGCAGAGGGAAGTAAATAAAATGAAAAGGAACAGAACTAATTAAAATTACATTTTTTGTAGGAAATGCAAAGCCCTTAAATTCACAGCTGTTAATGCTTTTCAACAGTTGTAATATTTAGATACCATTTGTGTTCATATCTCTAATGCCATTTACTGCTGACATTTCTTAACTGTAAGCAATGAAGGACGCCTCAAATAGTTCTTACCGTTCTCCAACTTCAAGGGTAGCAGTACTCCATGCCGCGGGGACTTCGTTTTGGCCTCATTGAAGTATGAATTGGGTGCAGCTACTGCTTTAGTCTACTGTGGTATTCTGCGCCTACCCAGCGCCTCCTCTATACCCCATTCATTCTGTCTCTCTCTCTCATACACACACACACACACACATATAGACAGACAGACAGAGCGATTCATGCAGCCGGTCACAGTAGGCGCACGGTCTAAGGCATGTTGGCTCACTCGAACGCTGGCATCCTTGGTTCGAATCCCACTCAAGGCATGGATGTGTCGATGGCCCTGAATGATGAATACCTGTCATGATGATCCGTTTGAAATCATTATCACCGAACGTCGCGGTTTACTGCTTAACACACATTTGTTTCGTATTCAGTAGGTTCTGGCTTCAAGTATCGACCTGGAGGCCGATTTTACCTCAGTGCTTCAAGAAAAGTTCTAGGATAGTACCTCAGATTAGGCCACGGCCGCTTACTTCTACCGTTAATCAGTCGGTCAGTCGTCCCTGTATAGTGAGACAGCGACAACGACGTTAAATAAATGAAGGTTTTCTTGACATTCGGCTGGAAGGACTGAGAAAATTCACGAAATATATTAGTCGGAATGTCCAGTAACCGAGCAGAGGTTCGAACGGGGTATATCCTGGTCATTACCGCTGCACCTGATTGTTCGGTCCATTCTTGTTCTCGTTTGTGTTGCTTTATTGAACGTTGGAATGTAGGTACGTCTCCAAGTGAAATTTGGTGCCTGAATTACGAAATGTCCTGTCTGGAAACTTAATTCATTACGGAGTTGGCAAGGAACTCCCCCCCCCCCACCTCCAAGCATTCCTGGCACGCATATTGTCGGTCCCGCGTGTGTCACTGTGGTTTGGCTGGGAGTGACACTGCGCTGCTGTGGGACTACCTTCGCGACATCGGTTCGTAACTACATTTGTCGTACGCGGGGAAGGAACAGAATCTCAATCTACAGTAACTTGTGAACGAGCTTCACGTAGAATTCACGTGATTTCAGTTTCTCTTCATCTGCGTTTTCCTCCGTTTTCTTTCGTTCTAGTCCTTAGTTGATCTTCCAGCCCTTTTATTTCGCCTTCTATTCTTTAGTCGCTTTATGAATTCCTTCTTATATCAATCTGATTTTCTTCCCTCCCTGCATTTTCTAGCGAATTGGTTGTTCATGCATGCCTTTCTTATAACATGCACATACCATCGTAGCATTTTATATTGTGCCCCTTGCACAGTATTTGCCTAATTCCACCTATTCGATTTTAAACGCCTCGTCGAATGGTTCATTTCTGGTTTATAAGTGATCGCGGACTGTTGTGATAGAGTCGTAGACTAGAGGCCATGCTTCATATTCGGGAGTGTAATCTCGGTCCAGCAGACCGACCACTATGCCACTATGCCCCTTCAGTGAAGCGCAGGGATAATGGGTATTAGGATTTTGTTGTTTTCTTAATTATAAATGTGTAAAGCGAAGACGAAGGTTTCACTTTCCTTTATTAATTAAACATCAAGATGTGAAGACGTTTGGGGAGGGGAGTTGTAGATCGACGCATTCTTAACCCCGGCACTAGATAGAGGTGAGTGGTCAGCGTTACACCTCGGCCGCTTTACCCCCGAAATCCATTGGCTAGAAGGCTTGCTGGGCCCCAGAGCCAGTCTTGGACTCTGTGGAGAAAAGAAGCCTCTTGCACCTCCCGGAACTCGGTTCCCGATTCCTTGGCGTTCCCTCTCATAGTCTGCTTCTATATCGACTGAGCTAGCCCAGCTCTCGTCATCAGAGCATTTGTTTCTGGGCAACCACCATTTCCTTTCCGCGTATTTTCTAGTGCATCATTCGTAGTTATCATACCATACTGAAATATGCAGACACTGGTTAACAGTAGAGTCTACTCATGTTGATGTAGCATTGGCACGCTCGATTTATATTTTGGACGTGTCTAGTTCGAGTCTCGGCTGGGTTACAGACTCTCCTCCGTGCAATTTTCTGAAATTTCTTCAGTTTCTCCAAGATACCGTCTGGACAGTATTTTCTGAATGGTTATGATCACCTTCCAGATGTTGTCCGTTTCCCTAATTTACTCATTTCTTGGATCCTCAAATTATTCCTTATAAATCTGTTCTCAGAAAGCTGCTGTCTGTCTTCTTCCGTGACGGTTAGGGAGCGTGTTTTCTGTGGTCTTATCAGAGAAGCAGATTTTGAACACCATAAACTTGACCACTGTCTTGAGGTTTACTTGTAAACACTTCCTCCTAAAGGGAAGTTGAGGTGTGGGTATTTTCCACTACCCCTCTTCAAAACAGTATCATCACTAGTCATTCTGATAACACGAACCAAAATTTCTCTCCCTTTACATAGAATTTCAGTATTTAAATCTTCCTTTTGATGTAATTATTATTAATACCTTGGTGGAGAGTTGCTTTTGAGAACATAGGCGCTTAGCTCGTCAACAAATTCTCCGTCTTTTATGAAAAAAAGTGTTCACAAGAGCCCGCCATTAATCATTCGAAACAGATCCAGAATTGTCTTCTGCCTTATAATGCCTTGTGGTCCGTTGAAAGTCAGCCTGCCAGCATGACACAGGCAGCAAGCTAGCTTTGCAGGTATTTGCTGCCTTCTTCGCGTTGGTTTCTAGCTTGACTTGCGCTTTGACCTCGAAGATGAAGGCGACATGTTTCCTCCGAAACGTCAGTTGACTTTCAGCGGTCTACACGGCACGGCAACTCGTCATAACTATCGCTGTGAGAACCTCAGTTCTTGCGCAGATGCGTAGATGCAGCCAACATCATCACGCCCTATTTATATACGACAATGTTTTATATCTTGCAGGGCGGAAGACGTTTATAGATGTATATGTATAAATCACAGTGAGTTGTAAATGTAAATTGACTGTGAAATTACGCCAAAATAATGTTGTTAATTGTGGAAATTAATACAAGAACTTGTGGCGAATTCTCTCGAGCTCCTCTCTCCCGTACTCATAATACACAGGCGTATGGTTTCTTTACATGAATAAGTCGGTCATAATTTGGATGTTGCGATCAAATTGTCGGGTCTTTATCTGAAACTGCTAAGCTGATTTTGACAAAATTGGTTTTAGTGGCGTTCGCTGAAACCTGTCGGTCGGGTTTACTTTTGGGTTGTGCCCGTTCAGAATAACCCATGCTTTACACGATAGTCATCTGTTCTCTAAGTAATGGCACATTGTGCAGAAAATTAGAACATAAACTTTCGTCCGGAATTATTTCTGATATAGTGAATATTTAACAAGATGCAAGGAAACACAATTGCTAATTGTAGGTCTACAGTGTCGTATCAGCAGTGCAAGTAACCTTGCGACTAGATTGGTTTGTGCGGGAACACGAAGGCGGGTGGACAGAATAGCAAAGAACTCTTCTGGAAGGAAGGTACGTGTAGAGTCTACGTGGAATACACCTTTAGACACTTGTTCCAATTTTATTTTGTGGTGGATGTCAGAGGCTTTGATCTCTGAAACAGGAGAATTAAATGTTACCTAAGGTTTAGATTTTCATGTGATGAACTCGTATCCAGAGTAACGAACCTGTCTCTTCGCTTTATATTGGCGTCTCTCCGGCCTGATTAATTTCGCAACGCTAAAATCCATTTTCATGTTTCTAAAGAAGGTTCCAAATTCATTTGCCTGTTTCTCTGTACGTGAAAATTGCGTGTTCTAAATAGAATCCCTCTCATCCTCTCTTCTTGGCGTTCCACTGGAGAATTTAGTTGTCAAGGGAGGGTAAGCTAGTTCAGATAAGTCATAAGGGTGGTACGAGGAGTCTGTCGGGCCAACCCTGGAAACGTCTGTGATCGTAGGAAGGGAGAAGGACGGCAGCTAATGAAACGCCATTGATTATCGTTACGAATTTTCAAACGGGGCACACGGTAGCGTAGTTAGTTGAGGCACTGTGCTACAAGCCGGAAGGTCGCGGTTTCGGGTCCTGATGACGTGGATTTTTTCAATTTACCTAATCCTTCCAGGCGCACTATAACCCTCGGGTCGACTCAGTCTCCAACAAAAATGAATACCAGGAATCTTCCTGGGGAGTTAAAGGGCGGCTGGAGCGTAAGGCTGAGAACCTCACCGCCATCTGTTAGCCAATTGTCTACAGAAAATATAGGAGCCTCAACATCTCACAACCCTATGGGCTTTCACGGCCTGGTACAGGAATACCTTTACCTCTTTATGGATTTTCAAACAGTATGTAGCATTTGAGGATCTCACAGCGGTGGTTATGAAGAGCACTGGATGTGACATAATGCCGTGAGAAGTCAACCGACGTTTCGGAGGAACGCAGAGCGTGTCACATGTTTTCACGCTGGTATCTTGCTCGGCTTATTTTTCTACTCTGAAGACGGAGGCAATGTGTCCTTCCGAAACGTTAGTAGACTTTCAGCGTACTACGCGGCTTTATGTCCAGAAGATATACTCCTTCTAACAGTATTTGAATTTCTACAGCGGTAATAATGTGCACATTTTCTTTGTAACGGTATTGCTTCCCTTGGCGAAGTGAAACTGCAAAATACACGTATGTTGATTGTCAGCCATTCTGAATACGCAAAAGCAAGAAGAAAATTGAGTTTATAACCAGTTCTGAAGCACTAAAGAATTCTTTTTCGTGTCTGTTCCGACTTTACTTACTTATTCCATCTTTACAAGTCTTTCCAGGATGTGGCATCCTCGTTTATACTGTGGAATCGGGTCCGGTAGTCATTCTTCAGTTATTCCAGTCGGATACTTTATCCAATGTTGTGTTTGTTCGTCTGTTTTATTTGGAGTTGACTACTTTTTTACTTCTTCCTTAATATTGTCATTCCTAATAGTATCTAGGCCGGTCACGGTTGCCGAGCGGTCTAAGGCATGTACTGTCTTCGCTCGCTTGGAAACCGGGATCATGGGTTCGAATCCCACTCAGGGCATGGATGTTTAGTTTGTGTATGTGCGTTTTTCTGTGTTTTGGTACAGGTAGAGGCCTTGCGACGAGCTGATCACCCGCCCAAGGAGTTCTACCGAATGTGTAAGATCTAGAAAAACCGAAGTGAACGGAGTTCATGGAGGTAGGCCTAGGCCCACGGGGGCTGTAGTGCCAAGGAAAAAAAAAATAGTATCTTCTCAAGTACAGCCTTGAACTGATTCTAAGTATCTCAACGTTATTGATTGTACGTACTTTATGTATGCTTCTTGCTTTAGTTATCGAAGATTACTTCTGTATATCAGAGTTGGTAGTGTTACCGAATTATACAATTTCAGGCCTTACCTTGTCTTAAGGAGCCGGGTTAGCGTAGTCGGTATAGCGACTGGCTACGGGCTGGACAACCAAGGGATCGGCGTTCGATGTTCCAGTAGGGTCAACAATTTTTTCCACATCGTCCAGACCGGCTCTGGGGGTCCACTCAACCTCCTGTTCAATGGGTACCGGGGGTAAAGCGGCCGGGGAGCGAAACTGACCACTCACCTCCAGCTAGTGCCGAGGTCAAGAAAACGTGGATCTATACGTCAACTCCCCTATACGTCATCATGGCGTAATGCTTAATTGGTTAAGCACAAGGTCAGCTTTCTCTGTTTTACCTTTTGCAGTATGTTTATAAGGATGGTCGCTTTCGTAACTGTTTCTTACAGTTCAGGTTGTTACAAAGCATCCTGTTATTGGGGTTTATGTATATAGGTGTTTTCTAGACCATCCTAGCCTCCGTCTGCTAGTCAGAGTGTAAAGCAGGAATTCGTACTTTAAATGGGAGCACCAGTAACTAAGAAACTAATTAACCAACTCCAAGGAACAAAGCCCTTCTTGAGAAACTGCCAGTCGGAACGCTAGTCAAGAATCAGTCCACCTTTTATGGAACACAAAGTTTCATTACCTTATTCACAAGAGCTGGGCACTAGCTCTTGTTCCGAGCCTGACGAATTCAGTCAATATCCTCACCCTCCTTTGAGATAGGCCTCCAGTTTAATTTTTTCCTCACATCTACACCTAGATTGTCGAAGTGCTCTTTTCTCTTTAGATTTCCGGTCAGAAGTTTATAAGTTCTTTTTCGTCAGTCCCATGACTGCTATGTGTCCAGCCCATCTGAACCTCCCGATTTCATTGTAATGTACCAGTCGGACTAGATTTTAGTTTTGGTTTTTGTGGCAGGAGGAACTGTACGTACACATTCACAAAGTTTTGACGTTTTTGAGAGACTAAGGAAGTGTTCGCACCGGATCCCACCGTTTTTGAACCAAGTATCTTCTGCATAGAATGCTAGCACTCTATTGTTAGACCACCATAATATCTTGACCTTCGGTATGAAATTGGACTGAATTAGCCACTGCTTTGTTTACGAAATTGAGCTGAATGTATAGGAATATTTGAACGACTCTTTAATTGCCAGTTTCTGCTTCATTTGTGCTAATTCATCGGGGTCATTACCCATCTAGTGTTCTGGTTTCTGACCGAAGTAGCCAGCTGTCAGGCTTCAGAAAGCTGCATTTTCTAGTTGCAGTCAAACAGACCGACTGAAGACTGAAGTGGTATAGGCATTGATGCTTCACAGAGACGAATAGCTTATTTCTGAATGTCTTTACGATAGACAGTTATAATTGGTTTTAATATCTTTTCATTATGCGGGTTTGTTCTAAACCAGAACGTTTTGGAACGTGGGTATGTTTGTCTTCCGGAAGTGTGGTACACCTATCTGTTCTGGAACACCTTGCCTGAAGACGGAAACAAATCTTGTTTCCGAAAAATAGTGTTTCAGAGTATATGTAGACTATGGATAAAGCTTTAGATATTAAAACTAGCTGGGCCGGGGGCGTTGCGGTTCTCGGAGTTCAGGGATGGGATTAGTGTGTGGCGTTATACAGGTAGGTGACTGTGCAAGGGACTTGAGCGTTGCAGGTTGCTTGTGTTGACCTGTTTAGAGACGGGACTAATTAGCCTATGTGGGTGCGACTTGTGGCATGTAGGTGACTGTGCAAGGGACTTGAGCGTTGCAGGTTGCTTGTGTTGACCTGTTTAGAGACGGGACTAATTAGCCTATGTGGGTGCGACTTGTGGCATGTAGGTGACTGTGCAAGGGACTTGAGCGTTGCAGGTTGCTTGTGTTGACCTGTTTAGAGACGGGACTAATTAGCCTATGTGGGTGCGACTTGTGGCATGTAGGTGACTGTGCAAGGGACTTGAGCGTTGCAGGTTGCTTGTGTTGACCTGTTTAGAGACGGGACTAATTAGCCTATGTGGGTGCGACTTGTGGCATGTAGGTGACTGTGCAAGGGACTTGAGCGTTACAGGTTGCTTGTGTTGACCTGTTTAGAGACGAGACTAATTAGCCTATGTGGGTGCGACTTGTGGCATGTAGGTGACTGTGCAAGGGACTTGAGCGTTGCAGGTTGCTCATATAGAGTTCCTGTGTAGAGACGGGACTACCTAGCCTATGTGGATGCCTAAGCTTTGCAGTTACACTCGACGGCAGGTCTGGCACATCAGTGTAAGTAATCCACGTGAAACTGCTTAGCAGTGTTGCTGCTCTGATAGTACGTATATACTGAAATATGAATAGAGAGAATGCTATACCAATGATGTAGTTCAATCGTTATAGAAACTAGGTTACCGGCTAGAGGAACGGGGTTTGATTCCTGGCAGAGTCACGAAAGCCAGGCCGACTTCGGGACCCATCCAGCGTCCTCTTCAGTGTGTACCGGGGAACGTTATAGCTGGCGGTAGAGCGGCCAGAGTCTGCAGCTGACCACCCGCCTCTGTTTAATTGCTGTATATCGTCATCGCCTGGCAACTGATTTGTTGATTAGTATTAATTTTAATCGGGGTGTTGGCATATATTTCCCAATCTTAATGACTTACAATTTCTATATGTTACCCAGCACGATATTTTTTTTATTGCTATTGGGGTGGGACTAAGTCCCTGGCCTATTGTACCAGCCCCAGATGATAGGTGAGGGTGATTGTGGAGCAATTGGTGGAATGAAGATTGGCAGGGGAAACCGAAGTACTAGGAGAAAAAGCGTGCCCCAGCGCTACTTTGTCCACCCCAAATCCCACTTGACCAGACCCGGGATCGAAGCCGGGCCGCCGCGGTGGGAAGCCAGTGACTAACCGCTTGAGCTATGGCGCGGCCACCCAGCACGGTAAGTGGCTGACGGCATGATGAAAAGAAATATTAATTGATGAAAGGATGATCGTAATGTACCCGATGAAGGAATTCATGTTTTTATAGGGACCCTAAAGCTCATTATCATGGTCCCAGAGCCCGCCATCGTTTCCTGTAGTGCCAGATGAATATATACTCTAGGAACGTTCGGTAGTAATATCACACTTCTGCCATGCATACTACGTGCACCACTCATCACATCTTTACTGGCCCTAATAATATAGGCAAAGAATACAAATTATGAAGCTCTTCAATATGTAATTTTTGCCCTGTTCTCTTCATTATTCCCAAGCAGTCAGTTCTGAGACCGTTTCTTCCCGACTTCGTGATAACCCTCAGATTATTCTTCCGTTTCCTGGTGATAGCTCTGTGCTATGGCCGGGATTAGTTGCGCTTAAGTTTGGATGTAATGGAGAAATGACCAACGTTTCTGACTGTTGAAAGTTTTAGTATCTCGAAAATTGCCTCAGGATGTGAGATGGAATGCTTCTGTGCGTGACACAAAGAGTGGAGGCCAGTCAGGCACCGTAAAGTCATGGCATGCTCTTACTGCAGTTCGCGTCCATCCATTTTCAATTTCCTGCACAAGAAATCTCGCCGATCCTAGTTATGAGTACCGCTCTTGGAAGCTTTTCTTCCCGAAAGTCTGAGACTAGATCTTTTCAGTTTACATAACAGTTCTTTTTATGTTCTTTGATGTAATTAGTACCTGTTTGTAGTCCAATAGTCCACTGATATACCTATGCCTGCTACTTTTTAAGGAACTGTAAACTATCTGAAGAAAGCAGTGTTCTGGGATTTGGCACCGTATATATGTGGTGTTAACCGACGTTTCGGAGGAACGTATCGCCAGTCACTGGTCACCAGTCTGCTTTTACCGGTTCTCACGGTCTCTTCGCTTTCGGATTTCTTATATTTTTCCTTCTACCCTGAAGATGGAGGCGATACGTTCTTCCGAAACGTCGCTTAACACCACATATACACGGTGCCAAATCCCAGAAGACTGCTTTCTTCATAGTCACCGCCGTGAAAATCTCAAATCTTACATGTAAACTATCTATTTTGAAATAGTTGAAACCCGACAGCAAATATAGGCCTACAGTTCTTAAGTGCTTGGTTATTGACCTTCATGTGGTATTTTGTGTTCAGATTATTTTATTTCTGTTTGATAAACTTAAATTTGAAATATGCAGAACTAGTTCCATGCTGTGTAGAATGTTTCATAAGCTGTTACAGATTATAGGTACGGATAAAGTAAAAGCAGTTGGCAAATAATTGTCTGCTTTTTGCGTTAGTGTTTTCCCTGTTCATACATTACATTTTATGCCTTCAGTGATACCAGTGCGTAGTAATTTTCATTTGGCCACCTTCGTTTGCTGTCAGTGAAAGTATGTAAATCACCTTTAGACCTGCGTAATAATGGTAGTGCATTTGTGAACATGCGGTATAACATTTTCAGTTCAGTCGTCTTAAATGGAATAAAAACAAATGAATGCGTCGCTGAATCATTCGATCTCGGTACTGGTCGGGTCTAATATGCTGACTGCTGCACTAACCTAAAGCGGCCTCCGTAGTCTAGAGGTAACGTTCCCACCTCATGACTCGTAGTACGCGGGTTCAAATACCCGGCGGAGGTCGTCGAATTTTTAAGGGCGGAAAAATTCAGGGAACAAGTCCTCCGGGAGGGACTTTAAGCCGTGGGTCCCGTGTCGTAGCTTTACGGCACGTAAAAGAACCTCATATCTCCAAAGGAGGTCACTGAGCCAAATTATGGACGTTTCCCGCCCAACAGCAGAGTCTAATACCTCTGGTAGATGGGGGAGGCATTAGAGATACCTCTCAGCTAGTAGAGCCGGTCTCGCTGGCTGGGCGGGACTGATGGTAAGCACCAATACCGGTAAGATATAGAGACTGTTAGAAATCAGAGAGGGAAGCACAGTGGATCAATATAGGTCTAAGTGCAGGGGGAAACCCACCCTCTCCAATAACTAACTAACTAACTAACCTACCTAGTGTGTGTCTCAGAGTTGGATACTTCACAGGCGGCCTCCTGTACGTATCCCATGAATAGAATATTTTCGCTTGGCACGAAAATCGAATAGAACTCTATCAAATGTCTCAGAATAATGTACAGACAACTGGTAAAAGGTAAAACCATCCCTGTAACAGGCCATGAATTCCTAAAGGGTTATGAGACGTCGAGGCTCACACATTTTCTAGATAATCGGTTCACAGATGGCGGTAAGGTCAGCGTTACGCGCCTGCCGCTCTTTACCCCCCGGGAAGATACCTGGTTCTTATTTCTGTTAGAGGTTGAGTTGACGCCGGGTCCACGGGACTGGAAGTATTAGGTCAATTGAAAAAAATTCAACTAATTGGGACTCGAACCCGCAACCTTCCGGCTTGTAGCATAGTGCCTCAACCAACTACGCTACGTGATATAAAATGTAGGTAACAGAACTTGAAATATTTCATGGAAAGGAGCATGGACATTCAACGTAATGCAAAAGGAAAGAAAATATGAATGTGTGGATTCTATTTGTTGGCTTGCAAAGACAGAATGCGCTGTAAATGTCGGCCTGCTGTTGAGTGGTTGCGGTTAGGTGACAACAAGACCAGAGATGCAGAAACGAAGGAACTGCTTGAAAGCAAGAGTTGAGAGTTCCACAGCGGTACGATTCGTGTTGCTGCGTGGGTTATGACACGATGATGCAGTTTGATGGGTGGGAGGGTATAATCTTGATGATGGAGGAAGCGAGTTACTCTGAAATATTGATACCCATCCACGAGACTACAATACGATATTATGACCCCGAAGACCACGATGTTAACCCGACTGAATATGTCCTTGGTATTCACCAGATTCGAATTCATCTTTCGATCCCTGTACTTAGATTTAACTTTGCTCGCAGTAATGTGTTTGTGTTAAATGAGCTGTTGCTTCTCAGCATTATCCACGTGGCTGCTTATGATCATACAGATCAACATGTCACGGCACTACCCACTGCTAGGCAACGGGTCGGTAAACACATTCCCGCAACACACGCTCACGCAACTATAGGAGGACATCCATTGCTAGGTAACGGACCGGGAAACATCCTTAACAATAGAAGACGGTGTTTTCCAGAGGGTCCGTGCCGATGGGGTTGTAAGAGGGCACAGTCAGAAGACGCGACGGAGTATAGAACAGTAGTCGAGAGTAGTCGAGTCTCCGGAATTGGCAGCTGCAAGAAGTGGCAAGAAAGGAATTAGGCGGAGCAAAGAAGACTTCATGTGTGCATGTGTGCTTTCAAGTGCCAGTGCGACTGTGTTAAATCCGTTGCCAGGATACGGCAAGTGAAGGCTGAGAACGATAGTGTGTGTGCAGCGGTGAACTGGAAAGTATGTAGATGAGCGATAGCGCGGTCCTGCCTGTAGTTTCGAACTGTTTGAATGTGTAAGGTGCAATAAATCCAATCATCCGATCCAGAACTCATCTCTATAGTCACCCCAACGCGTGACAGTATTTTAATATTTGGTTTGTGCATGTAGGCGCATATTAACTGTATTTATACGTTGATAAACTATGTTTATGCCGGTTACGGTAGCCGGGCGGTCTAAGGTATGCACTGTCTTCGCTCGCTCGGAAGCCGGGATCGTGGGTTCGAATCCCATTCAGGGCATGGATGTTTGTGTGCGTTTTTCTATGTTTGTCTACAGGTAGAGGCCTTGCGACGAGCTGATCACCCGCCCAAGGAGTTCTACCGAATGTGTAAGATCTAGAAAAACCGAAGTGAACGGAAGTTCATGGAAGTAGGCCTAGGCTCACTGGGGCTTAGTGTCAAGGAAAAAAAACCATGTTTATGCTGTCCGCTGTCCTTTTGGCTGTTTGTTGCTATATGTGTTTTGCAATATGCAGTATAGGTCGTAGATAATTTAAAAAATACCGACAGTGTTTTGAACCAAGTAAGCCTAATACACGACAAAGTTGACGGACAAAATTAGAAATTTCTGCCCCCCAAAAGCGCCGAATGTAACACCTATAAAGAGGGCAGTAAAATTTTTATGGAAGGTTACGTAATAGTCCGGTTGTTTTCACTCGTCTTAGTACTAGGGAGAACCCGGGTTCAGATCTCAGACTGGAGACCGACTGTACTGACTGAGGTTTTTCGTTGTTTATCCTTAGTCGTTCCATGTGAATACTGGGATTCAAGCGCACTGTCTTCTGCGATATAACGCTGAATATGCCGCTGAAAATCAACCGACCTTTCGGAGGAACATCGCCTCAATCTTCAGGGTCGAAGAATACACCGAGCAAGAAAACAGCGTGAAAGCAGGTGGCAGACAGAGCCAAGATGGAGACAGTATGTTCCTCCGAAACGTCGGTCGATTTTCAGCGGAATACTCGGCGTTATATCCCAGAAGATGTTTTCAATTGACCTAATCCTTCCAGCCGCACTACGACCCTCGGTTCCACTCAGTCTCTGTGAGTACCAGGAATATTCCTGGGGATAAATGGCGGCCGGCGCGTAAGGCTGACAACCCTACCGCCAACTGTGAGCTGATTGTCAGAGAAAAGATCGGAGCCTCGAAGTCTCCCAACCCTATGGGCCTTCACGGCCTGTTACAGGGATATCTTTACCTTTATACTTAGCTTTACACTGCGTTATATCCCAGAAGAGAGGAGTCTTCATAACCATCACCGTGAGAACCTCAGATCCTGAATACTGAGACTGTTCCCTAGATTAGGCCACGACAGGTTTCGATACACACACTCTCTCTCTCTCTGAATCGTAAGCATCATTAAGTAAAGGAACAAAAATGAGGCATTGTATCTAGGAAACGTCATGACAGTCCAGTGAGATAACAGAACAGCGCTGAACAAGGTCTCAGTGTAACTGTTATTGGATTTCTGGAACACCTCTGAATAAAAAAAAAAGTGGCACACGGCTGAAGAACACTGACATGAGCCATCACAGGAACGGCGTCGGTATAGAGTGCGTTTACAAATCAGATACCGTTACTTGTCAAACGTTTAATTGCTGTGCTTGGTTTCGTACTTCCAGGCGTTTGAAGCTGTTTTCGCTCTGAAATCTTTATTGATTCGTTTGGACATCCGATCGGCTTTATTTGTGCTGACCAAACACAATGGCAGTGCGTGTTTAACTGGTACTCAGCGACTTCAAACAGTTAGGGGATAAAAGCTTGACAGCTTGTAAATAGGGTCCGATTTATCAGTAATCTGTTATTAATTTATTTAATCTGTTGGCATGAATCCCGTTGAGGTTTCAACGGAAATTATTGAAAGCAAACTTGTCCAGAAACACTTGCATCGTCCTGGAACATCAGTTATATAATTATTCTTTGACGCAGTAAGAACACACCAAGCGGTGCGTCCCATCTGGAGGAACTTATTCGGCAAAAATGGATACTGCAATACCAGTTCAACCTTACCTTCCACTGCTGGTAACCTTACTTCACTTCACTTCACTTCACTTCACTTCACTTTTTTTATTTGTTCCATAGATCGTTATTGACAAACATGCCACAGGATGTAGAACATGTCAAAGTTAATTATAAAAGAAAAAACAGTTCCTATACAGAGCTTTGTCAACAATAAAATAGGTACAATAAAATAAGAATAGCCTACACATATAATAGATTTATCACATTTCTGCACAGTATGCTAAAATCAAGATATAAATATAATATTATCAAATATATAACATTATAAATATAAAATCAAAATAAAATTATAAAATATATTATTGTATTATATTAAAATATTCCTCTAATGAATAAAAGGAATAAAGATACAGAAATTCCCTCAATGCGCTTTTAAATTGTTTTATATCATTTGACAATAGTTTTATAGGAGCAGGCAGTCTATTAAAAACCTTAATCCCTGTATAATGTAAGCCTTTTTGGTACAGTGACAGATGAGACCGTGGGTAATGCATATCGAGACTGTTCCTAATGTCTCTGTTATGCCTCTGGGAGTTTCTTTTAAAGTGTTCACTGTTCTTAATCACAAATATCAAAAGCAAATATATATATTGTGATTGTAAAGGTAATATATTTAGTTTTTTAAAGTATTCTCTACACGATTTCCTATTTCCAATCCCTACCATAATTCTAATAATTCTCTTTTGGAGTTTAAATATTGTGTTACTATAATAACAGTTCCCCCAAAATATTAATCCATAGGTCATTATGGAATGGAAGTATGAGAAATATACTGACTTAAGCGATTCGAGGGACAGGAATGGCTTAATAGCTCTAACTGCAAAGCAGGCTGAGCTTAATTTAGGAATAATTGCATCTATATGGTTTTTCCAAGAAAAAGTGCTATCTAATGTCAATCCAAGAAACTTTACATTACTAGTATTTGCTATTTCTCTACTCTCATACATTACATGTAAGTCTACTAGGGAGCTTCTTTTGGTTACAAATTGCATATACTGTGTTTTATCCTCATTCAGGGATAACAAATTTGTAGTAAACCAGTTTTTCATATCTTGAAGAATTTTGTTAGCACAATTAGTAAAATCTGTTAGGTTGAGACTTTTCACAATTATACTAGTATCATCCGCATAAAGAACCATTTCAGCCTTATTATTACCTATCTTTGGTAAGTCATTCACATAAAGCAAGAAAAGCAATGGTCCAAGTATTGAACCCTGGGGGACACCGTGCTTTATTTCTCCCCAATTTGAACTTGCCTCAGGGGAATTATTATCTAGGACCACTTTTTGGTGTCTACCTTCCAAGTAAGATTTCATTAGTTTGAGGAATATTCCTCTTATTCCATAGAATTCTAACTTTGTTAATAGGATATCATGGTTAACGCAATCAAATGCCTTCTGCAGATCACAAAAAATGCCCCCAACCACTTTTTTTTCATTCATTGCCTTCATAATTTCATTTATCAATTTGTAAGATGCATTGTCTGTTGATGTGGTTGGTCTAAACCCAAATTGCTCATTTACTAAAATATTATTACCTTCAATATGTTGCAGGAGTCTTTGATAGATAATTTTTTCGAACACCTTTGAGAATGTGGTCAATAGAGAAATTGGCCTATAATTAGCTATATTTCTCTTGTCACCCTTTTTGAATAGTGGTTTCATAATGGAGTATTTTAAACGAGTAGGAAAAATTCCTAACGTTATAGATTTATTACAGATATAGTTTAAAGGAGAACTTATAAAGGGGGTACTAACTTTTAGCATTTTTGTGGTGATTCCATCATATCCATGAGAATTCTTTGTTCTAATAGAGTTGATAATTCTTTCTATCTCTATAGTTGTTGTATTTTTAAATTTGATATCAGGAAAAGGAATTTCTGACATCCTAGATAGATAATGGCTTATATTTTTGGTGCCCATTGAGCTTCCTGTATCTCTGTTTTTAATTTTCTGTGCAATATGTTCAGCTATAGTTAGAAAATAATCATTGAAGGCATCAGGGGAGTTTTCATGTTTACTAGCAGTATGATCTTCCTTTCTGTTTGTTACTGATCTTATAATGTTCCATGCTGTTTTCATTTTATTTGAAGAGTTGTTTATTTGCTTATTATACCAAGTTCAGTATACCAAGTATACTGTTCATGATTACTATCAGCTCTATAAAATACACGTATATTGATGTCATCTTCTGTTCCAATTCGTTACTGCTGCCATATACAGAGAAGAGAGCTAGCATGCTTGGCTTCGTAAGTCAGTCGTCTGATAAGTGAAACCTGTTAGGAGTCAACGGCAGCCTGTAATTGACCGCGGAAAATAACCTCTGGTCGCGCGCAGTCAAATGCTATTTTGTGATCGAATGTAGAAAGGGTAATTTGCTCCCATCTTTTGTTTTCATCTTATTTTGTCCCTGTTGCATATATCAGTATGAGTCCTTTATTAAATGGGCAAACTTAATTTACAGTGAAAACTTTGTGTGTTGTTTTGAAGTTGGATCCGTAAATGTTTACCAACATTGATGTAGGTTGTTTTTGTGAGTGATTTGACAGTTTGCCTCCAGAAGCCATGTCTGCCTGAACATCGAAACTGGATTTCGGGTCCAGCATACTCTTCGTGAAGTTTGTCGTTGACAGTGAGGTCAGGTTTAATTTTCTCTGCCGCTGATTTTACCGTCCTCTCCATCATGCGCCCACTCACTACCTGTAGTGTCATTGACGCCACGCAGCTTCTGCTATTAGCAGAGCATTGTTAAATAACTTAGCAGACCGCATCCAACCGCACTGATGTCCAGAAGGGGACATTATGAATAACGACATGATTGGGTTGTTGGTAAGTGCTTTGCCTGCAGAGACATTATGTCGACATTTCTGTGGGATTCCTAATATGGAAGCCAAATTACAAATTAACCAGACTCTTATATTATAAGAACTAAACTCCGAGGCTTAAGTCCGCAAGTGAACTATACCGACCGAGCGACCGCCGCTTGTCGAAGTTAGTGCGAACTTTAGCGGATAGAATGTGTCGCGTGGTCAGCGCAACGAATCCTCTCGGTCTAAACCGGAGCCACTGCTTCCTTGAAATAACTCCTCAGTTATCCTCATGAAATCTGGTAGCCCCGGGAATCGAACCCGGGACCTCTGGATCTGTAGCCAGGAACTCTGACCACTAGACCACAGAGGCGGTTATACTCTTATATTTCGTAACAAAATAATCTTTATCGAATCCAAAATCAACCACAGATGAGCGGAAACGTGTATGTCTGAAGCGTGCATTTGATTTCTCTGTGCTAAGTGACTTACACGTATGTCAATACGATCTGTGTCATTTGTATTTGAAGCTACTGTAAAATCATGTGTATACCAATTATCTCTGAAACCGCAAAACATACGGAAAAGTGTATAAAATGTAGATGCTAATTGTTCGCTACAGTGTTGTCCTATGCTCAGGCCACTGTGTAGATGCACATATAAACGTACATAGTTCTTCGAATAAATGTCAATTGGAATTTGTTGACAAATGTTAGTAAAATTCCTGAATATCAGATACCGTGAACACCGGTTCATTGGTTCTCAAATTGTTACATGAGGATAGACAGACATGGCAAAGCTAATAATGGGCACATGAAGAAGGTCGTCTTCTGGGTTTAGGCGCCGTGTATTCTTTGTTTTGGCCGACGTTTCGGAGTAGCTACAGCTACTGCTCTCTGCATTCCAAGCCATTCAACTCCTCTGAAGATGGAGGCGATACGATCCTCCGAAACGTCGGCCAAAACGAAGAATACACGGCGCCTAAACCCAGAAGACGACCTTCTTCATAGTCATCGCCGTGAAAACCTCAAAACTTACCTAATGGCCACATGTTCACGACTTCGGTCGCCAAAGCACCGAAGGGAACCTTGAAAGGCAATAGATTTGATGGCGCTTAAACAGTTGAACAGAAATTATGGATCCGAAGGCCTATTATACACGTCTGAGGAAGCCTATTTTTGTGTACATTAATGTTCCAAGAATGCCTTAGTTTTCGTACAATATATACTTGTTAACGAGGCTTCAGCCTTTCACGGTAGCCGAGCGGTCTGAGGCATGTACTGTCTTCGCTCACTCGGAAGCTGGGATCGTGAGTTCGAATCCCGCACAAGGCATCGATGTTTGGTGTGTGTATGCATTCATTCTGTGTTTGTATTGTCCTGTGTTTAGGTAGAGGCCTTGCGACGAGCTGATCCCCCGTCCAAGGAGTCCCACCGTCTATAAAATGACCAGTGAAACTGAGAAATCAGCCCAATGCTCCAAAGTGGGCACGAGAGGGGGACAAAAATGAGGCTTAGCATACGTTACAGAATTGGCGTTAGTCCTTCGTGGGACTTTTGTAATAATCGCACGTGCACATCCGTTCATAAAACGTGTTCTCCGTTCTGTCCTGTCCAGCTGAAACTTCTATATTTTTACCCATCCCCTCTACAAAAGAACAGTTTTGTCTAAAATTCGGAGTGATACATTTTCTTATTAACGGCGAACAACCTTTTTGGGTTCGCGAACTTCCGTTTGTAAAAGATCCTTAAGTTACTGGCGGGTTGTGTGTGTGTGTGCGTGCGCGTGCGTGTGTGTGTGTGTGTGGGGGGGGGTAGAGAAAAGTAGTGACGCGACTTGTCTGGAACACGGTAAATCACTACATGCGGGACGCGTGGTTGGGATTTTCCTTATTATCATCACGTCAAGATCGAATTTCCGTCTCATAACAATGCGTACCACAGGCACAGCAGACGGAGCTTGTAGTTGACCATTGTTTTCGGTTTGTTTCTGGAGTGAAGAATGTACGGAGCTGTACGTCCACACACCGATTACGCAGTCATGGATTGGTGCTTAGGTACAATAGCAATTTACCTCTGTGTTTCGAAATTTTTGAAGTAAATCAAGTGTGTCCACACATTTTAGAAACGTTTCGCTGCCCGCTGTGAGTGGCGGGACGGAATATCGATCAGCGCCACCGTGGGGTATCGCTCATTTATCATACCGGAACGACGCCCTTGTCCCATCCTCGCAATACTGGTTGCCATAGTGCAGCGTATGTTTGTACTGCATTTGCATTTCCCCCTGTGCCGCGCAGTTTTGAAGGATTGTTGACTGATGACGTTAGAACATTAGAACAGATCATCTGATTGAGGTCTACACATGAATAAACAGCTAAAGCGATTACATTTTGAGTGTACTTTCCTTTATTCTGAAACAAGTTCTGAGAATAACTAATCGTCTACTTCGCTTTGATACGGCACGGACCGCATTGAAAACGACACGGCCAACAATTCTTCTATTTAAGATTTGAGGCTTTCACGGCGGTGACTATGAAGAAAGCAGTCTTCTGGGATTTGGCACTGTGTATATGTGGTGTTAGCCGACGTTTCGGAGGAACGTATCGCCTCCATCTTCAGGGTAGAAGGAAAAATATAAGAAATCTTCAAGAGAAGAGACGGTGAGAACAGGTAAAAGCAGACTTCCTTCTACCCTGAATATGGAGGCGATACTTTCCTCCGAAACGTCGGTTAACACCACATATACACGGTGCCAAATCCCAGAAGACTGCTTTCTTCAATTCTTCTATTGTTTTGTGTGTGTATTCGCTGCAGCAGTAACGTTTTCACCGAGCCGTTACCTAGCAACTGCAGAGGATAGACAGACTGATGGGAGGGATTTATGAAGTACGCCGTTGAGATGGGCTCTGGCGCCATGATATACGTACCAAGTTTCATAAAGATTGGTTCAGGAATTCAGAAGCCGATAGAAGGGGGATTCAAAGACAGCATGGTGATCTCATAAGCCAGTTCTTTTTCAAAACAAGGAAAAGAGGTAAAAAATGAAAGGAGGCTTATGAGATCACCTTGCTCTCTGTGTCTGTCTGCCCCACCCCCAACTCCCGAAACCCGGAATAGTGGAGCCAGAAGAGACGGCCACTGCTAGGCTCGATAAATACGCTCCCACTGCAACGAATACACACGCAAGAGTAGAAGATATTTTGGACGCGTTGTTTTCTACGAGCTCAGTATCGTATCGAATACTCCATATGTAGTGAAAGGAACGTAGGCAACTAGTTCTCCGCAGAACTTTTTGTATACGGTACTTTCATAGCGCACACTGAAAAGGTGATGATGCCTCTCTCTCTCGACTCTCTGCATGTTTCGCCTCCAATTTTGATTAAATTTGATGTAGGAGGTCTGTACTAAACCCCATGGTAGATTTAGTTTTATTCTATATCACTCTTTTAAATTACCCTCACTTTACAGGAAGATCAACTCGAAATTTGTTTTTATGTGATTGCAGACCATAGTTAAATATTCTTGATGGACATCATAAATTATAGATCTTATTAAGATCTATATGTTTTGTCATTTTCTTACTATTGACTCTATCCATCGTTTGAGTGTTACATTAATAAAACAGTGTTTCGGAAGCTCGTTTTGCTTCTGTGTTAAGGGCATCTTAAGTGACTTAATACACTGCGGAGTTACAACCCAGACAATCTCAATATGGGCCTCCATCGCCGTGAAAACCTCATGTATAATGAATATAGAATTTATAGCGATTCTGCGGTCTGGCTGCAAAAGGCACAGTCTGTCGTTTCGTATGAACGTAATCGCTAACGGGGCAGACGGTAAAAACTGCATACTCCAGAATCCGCTTCTGTCGTAGCCATTTTCTTGATGTCGGTCAAAAGTAGGACTTGCACATGGCGAAGTAATGAACCACGTGTAAGGCCCTATACCTGTTCCCTCTTTTTACCTTGAACATTGGAGCAGTACTTTAGAATCATGACAGAAACATTGTAATGGAATATGAAATTGGTAAGCAGTTGAGAACGATGATATTGCTAAATTCTCACAGTCGTTGAGTGCAGCATGAATTTGTTGAGGTCCGTAGCACAAGAGACTGGCTGGAAGGTCGCCAGAAGCGGATATCGCAGCTTCTAGAACTCTATGCTTGTATTTGCTCTTTCTTGGTCGCGTTTGGAGCCTTGCGGAGCGCCTGTTGGGCTGGCTCAGTTCGTCCGTCTCTCTATCAACGTGGGGGTGGGGATCGAGAATCGCTGCACGGATTTTCGTGACATTTGATATTGGAGGGTTTAATCAGAATTCGTCGACACATTATAATCGTGGTTACAGTCGGACAAAAATAACGTACGTTTACGCGAGGGCGTAACTAGAGTTTCCGCTCGTATCTCGGGTGTGACTTTCTAAATATTATTACAACTAAAAATGTTTCTAACAAAAGTTTTAGAGAACAACGAAACACAAATGTTATGTGAGATACACTTGTTTCCCGCAAGTCTTGCGGTTTTCGACATAATTAAACAGAAAATATTATGCCTGTTCCCTTACTCGCCAATCAGCAGTAGCCTCTAGAACACTTGGAAAGATCACGGAAACCCTTAATCTCTATAATAAATAAACTGAGCCTTCCCCCCACCCTAATTTATGGGTGTACTTGTGTGTGTATAATCCATCATCCTGTCTCGATCGTAACAGGTAAATCTATAAGAAAACACATGCTTTTATTATTTAAGCAGAAATTGCAGTTAAGGTAAAAAGAAAAGGAGAGACGGCCCTGATTGGGCTTAGAGAAATCATATCTGTATTTTTTTAATGTAATGTTCTCGAACAGTACGACTTTGAAAATACACCAGCTAATTTATCTATATTTATATTTCGTTTAGTATGTATGGAAATAGAGAACAGCAAATCCTTAATATTAATTTCTTTGTTCAAGACGTGTCTGTAGTATTTAATTTTGGTCAGTCTGAATAAGTACTATCAGGTAACAGCGAATGGTTACATGTCAATTTCACGTTTGTTTGTCGCGAAGATAAACATTATTTTAGTCGTAATTGAGCAGTATTTATGAAATGAGTCACTTCCGGAATTATGAATACCATTTTCCCTTTTCAGATTACGTACATTTTTTTCTCTATAATAATTTAATAATATTTTCTGTAGAACGCGCTTGTTAGGCATATTTTTTATTGCTAGTGGGGTGGGACCGAGTCCCTAGTACTGCAGCCACTTCTGGCCTATTGTACCAGCCCCAGATGATAGGTGAGGGTGATTGTGGAGCAATTGGTGGAAAGATGTTTGGCAGGGGAAACCAAAGTACTCGGAGAAAACCTGCTCCAGCGCTACATTGTCCGCCACAAATCCCACTTGACCAGACCCGGGATCGAACCCGGGCCGCCGCGATGGGAAGCCAGCAACTAATCGCTTGAGATATGGCGCGGCCTTGCTTGTTAGGTAACACTGTGAAGTGTTACAATCTTGTGATTTTGTGTGATGGTCAGAACAGCTCCATAGCTTATGTTTAGAATACCTCTTCAGTAGATTATTCTGGGTTACGAAAAGTAGCCGGAAACTTTCTTATGGTCGGTCCTGTTGTCTATCATACTGTAAGAGCCGAAAGGTTATCCAGTTTGGAGCACAACTATTTTCCAAATTCGCTTTCAGCAATCTTACATCGCTCACTGGCATTTGCATTTATTTCTTGCACATAGAAACATATTGTTGTTAAGCTTATCGACAACACATATACTTGTACTGCACTGGTTGCCTTTTGTTAAATCGTATTAAGTATTTCTCAACGTATTTCATTACCTGCATGCCTTATCGAAGAAGTGACTCAAATAAGTTTTGATCTAACCGAGATTAACGGCCGTGGGGATCCGTTGCGCTGACCACGCGACACCCTCTATCGGCTAAAGTTTGCACTAACTTCGCCGACAAGCGGCGGTCGTTCGGTCGGTATAGTTCACTTGCTGACTTCAGGCCACGGAGTATGTTTTTGTTTTTTAAATCTGTTTTATGTTGTAAAATCTTTTATGGTGGGTCTTTTCCTGGTGCCTGGTCATGATCGAATTGAGGCTGAGGTACATAGGTGTTATCACAGAAATGTACAAGTATATCAGATGTTGGTGTGATTATGTGTGTGTAATGTTACAAATGTTCGTTTGTACGATGGGAAGTTTCTGACAGATTGGGAGCCCAGGCGTTGAGGAAGATATAGGGGACCAGCTTCAACTTGAAGTGAGCAGTCGGCGTCACCTCACGGCTTTACGCCTACAGAAAGTACCCTTTGGATATGAGGCTGCGTGAGATTGAGAAGCAGTGGCGAGGATGGAAGTCTCTGCCTCAGCTCTGAATAGGAACAGATGTGTTGAGAGCCCAAACTAAATCATTTTGACAGCCTACAATACATAGCTCCAATGAGGAGTGTCTCGTTTTAACGGCACTAGTCCATGGCAAAGCGTAGACTTGTGATCTATAGCAGGTTTCCGTTTTGAAGCGTTGGAAATGAACAGACTCCGCGCATTCGCCCTTATCATTAAGCTTTATTCGGTAATTCGCTTCTGAGAAAGACCTGCGCATTGTGGTACCTTGCGTTGTTTAATGAAGATAAACTATCTCATGTAACATTGACTTAGTTTCAAGACTGTCATCTCTGCTTTCTGTCTTAAGATTAACACAGAATATAATGATTACAATAAATTTCAAGAATAACTCGTGACTCTGCTTTGATGTCTGCAGAGAAGAAGAGGAATGTTAAAATTAAAGTATATACAAATGAGAAGACTGCTTTAAATAATTTTGTCCGGTATTGATTTGTGCAAGTACGTAAAGGCTGTGAAACATAATATCCACCAGTTATTTTTTTTCTCGCAGTATTTGAATTTGTATGTCCGCGTGTAGCAGAATTGGACACAGATGAAAGTCCGCGGATAGGCTGCTTGAAGTCGGCGAATGACAAACCCGTGATTGGCGAAAGATTGCTGTTTTGAAATCTGGAATGCTGATAGCCTTCCATGAAGACCTACAGGTCCAGAGGACTTTGTTGAACGATAAACTATGACAACTGTGCGGATAGCGAATTGCATCTTTGCGAAGCAATCTTGATGCAAAGCAATATTCTGGCTTCTCGGCCTTCCTGAATAAACATCAGCCGTTAACGCGGTAATGAACCTTCGACCGTTTACGGTTCTCAGTAGCTCCACACACGCACAGAAGAGGTAAAACACTACCGATACTTTATATAAGGTTTGTTTTTGAAGCTGATTCCTCTTGCGGGTGAAATTAGTTCGGAGGAAGCTCCGACAAAACAAACGAACCCCACCTCTTGCCTTCTATCATCAGCAGAGCGACAAGGAGCTTTCAATCGATAGACGATCGGTGCCAGCGAATCGACGGATTAGAAAAGAAAGAGAAGGAGGTTAAACTATGATTGGCCTGGATATCGCAAGATAAGAACAAGAAAGAGTTATATGACGAGGGAATATATTTCTACTCTTATTAGCTTTGTCGGCAATATAATTTATGTTCTGCGCAACAAGTTTCCAGTTACGTTCACAAGTTGATGTCACGTATTTTCCAAAAGCCGGCTTTCCGATTTTACGCACCTCATTGGCCTTGATGTTTGTTGCTGTTGTTGTCTTCCCATGATTCGTGTATGCCGACGTAACCTTAGATACGCGGTGCAGTCCAAAAGTTCCCGAAATATATTGATAAAAACTATTACGTCATACCTGGATTTTATTCTGCACCTTCACCTTCAAAGTAGTCCCCTTGGGGGCGCATACACCGATCCCAGCGTTTCTGCCACTTTTCAAATGTATCCTGGAAGTCTTTCTTTGTTTGGGTGTTTAGTACCGTCTGCGTTTCCGCTTGAATTTCCTCAACTGTATCAAATCTTCGCCCCTTCAACTTGATTTTCATCTTGGGGAAGAGAAAGAAGTCGCATGGAGCTAAGTCTGGCGAGTACGGTGGGTGGGAAACAACTGCCATCTTGTTTTTAGCCAAAAGTTCCTGCACAATGTAAGCCGTATGCGGTCGTGCGTTGTCATGGTGGAGTACCCAGTCGTTCGTGTGCCACTTCTCTGGACGTTTTCTCCTCATGTCCTCCCTCAAACGCCTTAGAACATCGCGATAGAACTCTTCATTGACTGTCTGACCAGGAGGGACGAACTCCTTATGAACAAGCCCGTCAGTATATAAAAAAAAGATGAACATGGACCTAATGTTGCTCTTGTCGAGCTTCTTTTTGGTCGAGGTGAAGAAGGGCTCTTCCATTGCGACGATTGCTGCTTGCTTTCAGGGTCGTAGCCATAAACCCAACTTTCGTCACCAGTGACGACCTTCGAAAGAAAGTCTGGATCCTCTTGAAGTTGTTGCTGAAGTTCCCTGCAGACTTCCAAGCGATGCTGCTTCTCTTCATTTTGCAGCAGTCCTCCTCATGTTCAGTTCCTGTGACAACATTCGTTGACATGTATCATTACTTAGACCCAAGGTGTTACAGAGGTCTTGGATGGTCAGCCTACGATCTTGCAGAATCAGATCCCTAACTTTCGCGACATTTTCTGGTGTGCCAGTTGACGGCCGTCCCGACCGATCGTCATCATCAGTCGATGTTCGGCCATTTTTGAAACTCTTATACCAGTCGTAAGTTTGTGTCTGGCCTAAACTGTTGTCACCAAAAGCTTGCTTCAACATTTGGTGCGTTTCTGCAGCGGTTTTCCCAAGTTTAAAAGAAAACTATACAGACGCTGCTCTCTCAGGTCAGCCATCGCAAAACCACAAACTCACGGAAACACAAAACAAAGGAGATACGTTCACCAACAATAAACCCAACCACCCACCTTGACGCCGCTTGTGACACTGATTCAAGAAGGGTGTGTGGGGAGACACCTAGCGATATTTCGATGTACTCATAGCCATTCGCGCGCAGAATTCAGTTTTCGGGAACTTTTGGATTGCACCACGTACATCTATTAATATTGTAGCTTATATCACAGATGCTCTAGCTAGACGCACACCAACAAAATCAGAAGAGCCCACACATAATCCGAGGACAGAGCCAGGCATTTTCCGAATATGAAGCAGGATCGCAGACAGTCTGATCACTCATTCGCGATGTTCCATAAACGTCAACTAATCGAGTGATTTCACTGTACGGGATCTTTTTTTTTCATATTCAGCGCTTCTTTGAAATCCTAGGGTTCAGCGTCATGTTCACACGAGTTCTTCAAACTCTTAATTTATTCAGTACAGTTCATATCCTCTTTTACTATCACTGAAATGTCATATTCCCATGATAAGCATATTAAATTACGTTTCCTTTGGCGAACGTCAATTCATATCTTCGAACAGCACGAAATGTCTGCTCTCGGCAGCTTTTAATCGAGGGGGAGATCGAGGCAAAACATATCGACAGTTTCGAAGACAAAGAGGGAGGACGGTTAAATTATGACGGCCTTCAATGCCACGAAAAGAAGAAAAAGAGTAAAGAAAAGATGGATGAGGACAAGTTTTATGTGAAAAACGGGATAGTGAGAAGATTGAATGATAAAATACCAAGGATGGAAGCGGGGTGTAGGTTCAGAGAGACAACAGAAGCGATAATATTGAAAGGGACACGGAGGGCTGAGTTTCCCACCGAAATCTGTTTTTTTACTCGCGTCCTGGAAGCGATGTATAGTCCGAATGATGTTAACTGCTAGCATGACATTAGTACAACAGTACATTCAGGATTATTGTTCGCTTCAAAATTATTACAATGCCTGCTTTCAAATCACTAAGATTAACATAAAGTACTAATTTTTCTAGTTCTGCATGGTTACTCTTACTTGGAGACACGTGGCATCACTGTTGAGCTTGCAGCATTGATGCATATTATTTTTAAAGTTCCCTGTTCACTTCTCGGCTCTTCGTGTGTTCTGGTAGGTATGTACGAGGGGGTGCCCAAAAGAAACCGAACTTATTTTTTTAACTTATTTATTCAAATTTTAAGCACAAACCTTCAATCCGCTTCAAAATACTCTCCACTTACACTAATACACTTGTGTAGTCTTTTATTTCATTTTTCGAAACATTGTCTAAATTCATCTTTTGAGATGATTGACAGCGCCTCCGTCGTTTTTTCCTTAACCTCAGCAACATGAGCAAAACACTTTTGTTTCATGTCTCTTTTCATTCGAGGACTCATGACTCTACTTTCAAAGCACAACATGCTTCCACGCGACCTTGTTTTTGTTCAGCAGTCAGCAGTCGTGGCACGAATTTCGCAGCCACCCTTTTCATTCCAAAATCTTCTGTCAAAATTCGCTGAACTGAGCTCCAAGTCACTGCCGACAGCTCCACAATTTCTTCAATGGTCCGTCGTCAATCTTCCTTGATGATTTCACGAATTTTTTCAACATTTTCATGTGTTCGGGCCGCGGAAGGACGACCAGAACGAGGTTTGTCATCAATTGACATTTCACCATTTTTGAAACGGGGAAACCACTCAAACACTTGAGTTTTCCCCATAGCATCGTCCTTGTACGCCGTTTTTTAACATTTCAAGAGTTTCTGTTCAACTTTTCCCGAGCAAAAAAGCAGAATTTCACCGCCGCACGCTGTTCACGAAAATCAGCCATTGCAAAAACGACGATCACACAAAACATTTGTCACTATAAACTCTGCCGAAACTAGTCCTTGCCTTCTGAAGCAACGGTAGTCGGCTTATCGACTCAGGAATGTTAGCTCTATGCGCTCATAGCTGCAAAACGCGGTACTACAAAAACTCTGCCCACAAAAAAATTAGTTCGGTTTCTTTTGGGTACCCCATCGTATGGTGTTTTTCTTCATTCCCACCTAGGAAATCCCGGGACAGTACCTCATGTTAGGCCATGACCGCTTCCTTTCAAGTCCTTTTCAGTTAATTAGTCACTAATCGTCCTACCATTCCACGCCTTCATTCATTCATTCATTATTAGAGGGGGTGGGTTTCCCCATGCACTTAGACCAGTTATTGGTCCATTGTGCGTCCCCCTTTAATTTCTACTGTCCTCATACCCTACCGGTACTGGTGCTTTGCTATCAGCCCAACTTTGCCAGCGAAGGCGGCCCTCTTGTGGCACGTGGTACCTGATGCTTCCCCCATCTACCAGAGGCATTGGAAACTACTTAGGCGGGAAACTTTTTGCCTAATTTAGCTCAGAGGTCTCCTAGAGACATGAGGATCTTTTACGTGCCGTAAGTCTACGACACGGGACACACGGCTCCTCCCGGAGGACTTGTTCCCTGAATTTTTCCGCCCTTAAAAATTCCACGACCTCCGCCGGGTTTGAACCCGCGTACCGTGAGTCATGGGGTAGGAACGTTACCCCTAGACTACGGAGGCCGAATTCCACTCCTTAGATTACTGATAATATAATTGATTAAGCCACAGAACACTTACTTGTAGTGAAGAGCGTAAATTACAAGCGTTTGATAGCGAAGTATTTGTCAAATATTTGACTGTAACTTGAGAATAATTTATGCACGTCGCCTTTTGTTATGTTACGGTGAGCTGACCATCTAACTCGAATGGAAATACTTCGCCTAAAGAGGATCACCAGAACCTAAAAAGGAGATGGGATATTCTTTTTGGAGGGGCCACTCAGAAGGCTTCAGAAGCGGAGCGGAAGAATGTATGGCGGAATTGAAAGGAAAGTGGGTTATGAGCGTGAGAGATGGACGAACTTGTTCAGGACCGTGTCCAGTGGCAGGATTTGGCATGAGTATTGTTGATCCTGGACTATTGCTAACGTAGAGTTGGATCATATGCAGAGTGGGGAAATAACCGATATGGCAGTAACACCAAATAATAGTCTCTCGGGGAGGGTTTAACTTTTGAGGAGGGGAATTTTAAAAATTAGTCTAAACGCACCTCCATCTGTTGTTAAAGCACAGAATTCGTGGAGCTTCCCGAAGACGCCTTTAAGCCTTTGTACTTAGACACGCGGACAACTGTTAAATTCTAAAGGATTCTGACAGTGGTATATAACACTCATAATTGCTAGACTTTTGGACTTCAGCTCAGCGGTTATCGTCTGAACAAAGAGCAAAAGCCTCTGTGTTCTGTGTATATCCCATATATGAAGGGTGTTTCATAGAAGTTGAACGTATAGGGAATCGATATTACATTAGGACGATCTTCAGAACTGAACACACTCTTAGGAGATCACTCATGAAAACCAGGCCGTAAAGAGATCCGCAGGAGACTGCGTAGTGCGTTTGTAGGATTCCCTGTGAATGTAGCGGAAGATACATTGGCGAAAGAGGCAGACCACTAGGCGCGCGTCTCTGCGAACATAGGCACAGTCTTAAAGAGGGTCTTCTAGAAAAGTCAAAATTAGCCCAGCATGTCTGTGAAGAGTGTCACAGGGTAGGCTGGGTTGAAACTAGGATTTTGGAAATTGAAAGTAACAGCAGATATAGGAAACACGAGAAATCGACCCATATGGCATGCTTAATCAATCCGATCAGCCAACCAAGTCTGGACATTTCTCCTATCTGGATCCCCCTTATCAGCAGTGATGTTAGCAACTCACAGCAATATCAGTGTGATGTGACAAATTCGTCGAGGGTTTCTGTAAGGTTTTATTTCCGAGTGTTCAGTTTCTACTCTACAGATGACGCTAGCGGTAGGCACAAAATAGTTTCACAGAAATCTCCAGTTAGTCCTATGGATTGGTTTCCATGGATGTGGTTTGTTGCATAAAATATTCACCTCGTTTCTATCTTATTTTCAGGTCTGTGAATCTTTATCACAACTTTTATTGCATATTTTTTTCCGTTATCTCCCTTCGACAAAGCCAGGTCTCAGGTATTTACATAGCTGTAATTATGTCGGCTCTGGGCTCACTGAGAATTCCCCTAGTTTTCCTCAGTCCCACCAGGCAGACTGTAGCCTAGTACATTAAATATGACACAGTCGCTTCCATCTGATCTTTTCGCAATTACCCACACGTCCAAATCTGACGGTGCTGCCGCTGAGGAGGCGTCGAATTTGCGAATAAGAAACAAACCTGTCGCTATATACGGGACGCGACATGTTCACGCCGGTGAAGACTTTGTGGTATTCTGAGTTGTGACATGCCGTCATCTTGTGAGCGGGTACCGAAATTTCGTATGAATGCGCCTCTTCCGTTTTCTGCCATGAGGATGGAGGTGGCGGGTTTGGTCGGAACGTTGATAACTACCCAGTAGACAAGAGTTCTTACTGTTTCAACCCAGGCGGCTGCATTCAAAATCTAATATTGGATTATTTTAGCCTACTTTCCTTATTTTGAGAAATAAAAGTTGGCTTATGAGACCACAGTGCTGTCTGTGTGAATCTCCCTCAGTCAACTTTTGAATGCCTGTACCAGTCTTTATGAAACTTGGTATGTATATCATGGCACCAAAGCCCGTCTGAACGGCTTACTTCATAAATCCATCCCCCCAGTCTGTGTCTCTGTATGTGTATCCCCCCTGTCGTTGCTATGCAACAGCTCGGTAGAAACGTTACGGCGGCAGCGAGTACACCCGATGGTAGTAGAATTGTTTGACGTGTAGTTATTCAGTTTCAGTGCGGTCCGTGTCGTATCAGAGGAAAGTAGGCAATTCTTTTTAGAATTTGTTTATCTTTGTTGCGTGTGTTCGGCGGTCGGAAAGTTTTGTGAGCACTGTCACTGTCTGAATGTTTATGCATTTCAGTCCAAAGACATGTCATTGCTATAATCCAGTCGTGATTCATATAAATATACGAAAAGCAGAGAACTGGGTTTCCGTCCAATGCGATGAGTCTCAGCGAGCGGTCCGATATGATTGTCACGCGATTCGAATTCTGAGTAGTGTAGATACTGTTTTCATTCATCGTCCATTAACTTCCTGTCAGAGTTAACCGTCATATCATCAGTAGAACAGGCTGTATTTAGTTCGTAGCAGATAATGGTACTCGTAGGTTACGAACCGTAACAGAAAATGACAGCGAACGCTTGCTATTCTGTTAATATGTTAGCTATATGTTCGTAGCGGAAGTTGGCAGACTTGATAGCAGTTACAAATAGTGACAGAAGATGCCAGAAAACTTCCTGTATTGTGTTGCTATGTATGTTAGTTATGGCTCGTAGCAGAAGATGGCAAAGTTGGTGGCAGATATGAGCAGAAACAGAAGGTGGCAACACTAGAAGACATTCTTAAGTCAACGCCTTAAATTTAGTTATCTTCGTATATACGTGGATCACAGTATTTGTGTTTGAACTCATTAGAGCTGTTTCACTGTGGTTAATTGTTTTTGATTAAATCTTTTTTAGGCAAATAAATGTTGTCCATGCATAGAAACTGTTTTGCAGTAGATTTTATGCTCATAAATTTCCCCTTGAAATATAAACTGGCTTTGTACTGGTTGGTTCTAATAAAATGAAGAAGGTTCTGTGTAGGTGTGCTAGATACCGTGACTAGTATAGAATATAGCATATACCGATTTTGTTCTATAGAAGCGGCTTTCAAGCAAAAAAAAAATGACAAGGCCTTATTCTGTGTTTTTTGCCCTTTATTGATCAAATTTCAGCGTAATATTAACATCGGATAAATACTTCCCACACAAATGTTGCAGAGAAGCTGTTGCTGGGAGTATGCTTTGTGCCTACGTCGGAAGAGATAAGGATGCTGTTCGCCCTCGTCGGCGCTGTCTGTGGGAGGAAAATTAATCACTCCAATTAACGAAAGGTTCCGAACAGAACATGAATGTCTTTAAGACGGAAAGTAGAGTCGCTTTTTACATAAACAGCTAGGACGGTGGCCAGAATCCGGATGTATGTACTTGAACTTAACTGCGGAAGAGCTTAAACAGCGTCTGGATGTCGGTGTTCCGTCACGCACACGCACGCACACTCAACAAACACGTAGGTCTAATTGTATGTTACATACGGGATTGTTCGATCGGAGGAGATCCCAAATTAATAATTGTTGATCATGCAGTAATATGCAGACGAAAGAAACTTTGTGAGTACATACCTTGGTAGATATGGAGTTAATTTAGACACAAACGGCGTTGAGATTGGTACCTCTCAACCTGGAGACACAGGCTGACATGTTCCATGTTCTTATACATTATTCCGCCTTACAACTCATGGAAAGCGGCCTCCGTAGTCTAGAGGTAACGTTCCCACCTCATGACTCGTGGTACGCGGGTTCAAACCCGGCGGAGGTCGGGGAATTTTTGAGGGCGGAAAAATTCAGGGAACAAGTCCTCCGGGAGGGACTTTAAGCTATGGGTCCCGTGTCGTAGCTTTACGGCACGTAAAAGAACCTCATATCTCCAAAGGAGGTCACTGAGCTAAATTCAAGGACATTTCCCGCCCAACAGTAGTCTCTAACGCCTCTGTTAGATGGGGGAAGCATTACAGATACCGCCAAGCCAGTAGAGGCCGAACTCGCTGGCTCGGTCGGGACTGATGGTACGCACCAATATCGGTAGGTTATAGAGACTGGTAGAATATCATAGAGGGAAGCACAATGGACCAATACTGGTCTCAGTGCATGGGGAAACCCACCCTCTGCAATAACTAACTAACTAAACTACAACTCATGGAATTGCAGACCGAAGGAAATGGGGCGAATAGGGCAGTCAGGCACCAGGCCAGTATTTCGAAGTACACAGTATTGCCAAGTTTCGTTTCTGTTGTTAAATTATTATGTGATTTACTGTTATTTCTGTGCATGTTCCGAGTGAATGACCCCGCATAAGAGAAATGGGCATGAATTTGAACTTCAAATATCAAAGTGAGGAAGGACACACAAAGTAAAGCAAAAAATCAAGACTCGGCATGTAAAATAAAATATGTACAGACAAAACTAGCAGTAATAACCAACAAGAATAGATGAACATCTTAAAGGGACAGGAGGAATAAGTCGCTTATCACCAGGGCCCGGATTTTGATGACATGTCATCTTTTTTTCCTTGTATCCTATGCGATGCTCTTAAATATATAAATCTCTGATATGAGCTGCTGGTTACAGAAATGTAAATTTTTAGGTAATTTTTTGGCAAATTTTTGGACTTTTAAGGGTATTTCTTGTCATTTTTGGCCATTTTAGGGAATTCTTCATATGTTTTCTGAAATGTGAATAACATGGAAGCGAAGTTTGCTTTCTTTTCTCCTTTACGTCATTTTTTGGATTTTTTTAATATTTTCAGGTCGTCAAAATCCGGGCCCCGCATATTACATTTTTGGGTCATATTTTAGGTAATTTTTCTGGATTTTTTCAGCCATTTTATAGGTAATTTTTTAAATATTTTCAGATCATCAAAATCCGGGCCCTGCTTATCACAATGGCCGAGCGGTTTTCGCCCGCATAAACACTGAAGTCATAGGGTTAAATCCTACTTGAGGCATGGATGTCTGCGTTTATTCTGTGTTTGTGTTGTCCTGTGTAGGTAGCGGCCTTGCGACTGGCTGATACACCGTCCAGGGAATCCCACCAACTGTCTGTAAGATTCATAATTTCAGAATTAATCTGAATGGGAACAGGGGAAAGAGCCTAATCCGTCAATGAGGAGTAGGTGAATCCACTTATTTTTAAAAACAACAGACCAATAAGCTCTACCAGTGTAATGGTACCAGCATCTGAGAATGATTTGAATACGTAAATGCTCGTACTTTCGGTAAGGCTAGAGAACATGATGACGTGAAGCAGCGGACGCAGGATGAACCGGCCGAGACACATCACAGATCACCGTCATTACCCTTTAAAATTTAGACCTGTTATATCACAAAACAGAACCCCTCTCTCTGAACTTCAGTTTCCCCTTTTGGAACCTGTTTTGGAACCGCATCGGAGCTTGCCCTCATGGTATATTCTTTTGAAAAGTTGTATAAATTATGTCATTGGTGGAATTTATAGTTTTCTCATAAAATTTAATTTCTTCTGGTGTCCGAAAGGGTGTGTTTCCCGCGTATCATAACGCAAAGCGCTTATGCAGATTGTCTGTCTTCTGTCATCTGTTATTCCAAGAATATCGACGTAATTTGACTCTGTTAATTATCAACAGTAGGTCAGCTATGGTTTGAGAATTTTTGTTTCCTTTGCGTTAACTTTGGATTCGTTAAACAGCGGATCACTCACTTTTGGATGATTTCATTTTATTCTATAGGGACGAAATTCTCAAATATCCCACACACTGGCAACCATTTTGTAATTTGCTCCAAGGAAGTGCTAGTTTTGGCGGACTTAGGTATGCAGTGTAAGCCTGTTCATAGAATTAACCGAGAAGGTGTATTTTCTGGCCCTAGTATAAATTGGCCGATCACAGTGTCCTTGCGATCTAGGGCATGATCTGTTTTGGCCCGCTTGGACACTGGGATCGTGGGTTCCAATCTCACTCGAGGCATGGAAGTCTGTGCGTGTTTATTCTGTGTGCAGGTAGCGGCCTTGCGACGGGATGATCACTCGTCCATGGAGTCCTTCCGGCAGCGTAAAATAACAAGGAACTGAAAAAGTGGCCAAGGTCCACCAAAGGGCTGTAGAGCCATTGACAGACAGTATAAATTAATTCTATATATCATCCCCCACTCACTCATGACTAGTCGTATACAAGAGTGAGGCCCAGAGATCGGGCAACTGTACATTTAATATTCACTTGCTGTAAATTGTTTTGGGAGCAAGAGTACAAGTGCACTTATGTGCACTTGTGATGAAAACACCGAGGAAATGTTCTTATTTTATATAAGGCGTATCTAAATCTGAAACTCTTGAAACTTTGACTGTGCCAGCGATTTAACTGTTTACATTTTTAGTGCTCCGTCATATTGTTTGCATTTCTTGAGACGGAGGTTGTGCTTATAGAATTGGATCGGGTTTCATGGCCTGTGGTACATGTTTCTTAGGCGAATTGTTGGTTTGAATGTCCCGTGTAGCTCGGTGAACATAGTATTCAAGCTGCAGGCTAGAACATTGGGAAATCTTGGTTGACATTTGGGCAAGGGGCAGATATTTTTATCTTTCTTAGCGTCCAGACCGGCTCTGGAGTCCAACCGCGGTGTGAAGTTGACCATTCAGTTCCATCTGGTGCCGAGGTTAAGAATCCACGGAGTCATAACTTCACTCCCCTTACGTCTTCTTGGAGTGGTGCGTAATTAACCACTGAAACAACTTTATGTTTAATATGGGCATAACCCTTAGGTATTATGTATGGAAAAGTCCTTGAAAACGGTTCTAATTATGTTGCTTAAATTTGTTTCAGTCCAAATAATACAGCATCAGCCAAACAGCTGCAAAAATAGTTTAGGAAGTGTTGCGTTTATTTGAATTATTATGTTGTGTTTACACACAGTCTTTCCGTTCTTCCGCCGTATGTAAACCCCCCCCCCCCATACCGCACGGATTTCGATTAAGTTTGGTACTGGGTACCTGCACTGCAGCTTGCCGGGTGAACTTATTTGTCGTTTGCTCATACTCCGTGTAAAGCTGAGATCCAGCTCCATCAATAGAAAAAGGCATATTGGGCGATCTACAGCTGTTGTTGGAAACGTCTTACGGTGTGGCGAATATTTAACGAAATAAAATGTCAAATAATTTGTGTCTTTATGTCCCATTTGCTTTGTAGCGTTGGATTTGTGTCTGCAACAGATGAGCATCAAAGCCAATGTGGTATGCAAAGTAGAGACATGTAGGGCTGTGTATGCATACCTTTCCACTCTCTGTTATCCAGCGGTCTGCGTTCTGTTGATGTGATGTACAGTTGTTCCAACTGGGTGCAACGCTGATATGGGGGCCCCAGCTGAGTTTCTGCGGTATGGGATCCAAATGACCCGAGACTACCTCAGGTGTGTAAACCGCAGTGGAGTGAAATTCAGTCCCCAGATGGAGAAAACAAGTATTCGCATGTCAGTAGCATTGCCCGCTGATTTACCCCACAATTTATGTTGGACGAATTGAAGCACGGGAGGAATTTTAATGCTCTCTGATCGAGTAATCTCGCTGTCCTCTATCAGGTTAATCGCTTAATCATTCAGAATCGCCATATTATTCGGCGATGTCAGAGACGGAGCATCAACATATTAAACAAACAAACAAATTTAGTTTGGTTCATCCTGGTCCGTCACACTGTCAATATTATAAAGGCCAATTAACGCCACACAGTGTGACTGATAAAATGTTTTTTTTTCTTTTTAATCTTTTATCCCTGACACGTTTCGGCCTTATAGACCATCTTCAGAAGGATAGCAATACAATTAGAAACCATCATTACAATGTGTTTTGTGAATATTAATATATACATACCTTGTTATCATAATACAATGAATAAATATTAGATTTTGTATTCATTGTATTATGATAACATTGTATGTATATATTAATATTAAGCACAATAGACTACTGTAGGTCGCGGTGCAAGGGCCGAGAAGGCCCTTATACATTCATACATATATTAATATTCACAAAACATATTGTAATAGTGGTTTCTAATTGTATTGATATCCTTCTGAAGATGGTCTATAAGAACGAAGCACGTCAAGAATAAAAGCTTAAAAAGAAAAAAATAACAGTTTATCAGTCACACTGGATGGCGTTAATTAACCTTTATAAAGAAAAACAAACTTTAACCCATTCGTACTTTGTAGCTCTCAGATTACTGTAATTAATACATTCCAACAAGCGCGTGTTGTTACTCTTCAGTCAATACTGTAACGTTTACAGACATGTAATCTGATAGGTGGTTGGGCCTACCTGGATTGATGGCAATGTTTTGAACAGTACATCGAAGAAAAGAGGTACAGTCCCTATCGAATGATAACTGAAACACAGAAGAACATTTTGAATCTTATCAGTATGAGTTGAATTTAAAATTTATTCGCTTAGAAGAATTGTAAGACCATCTCTCTTTCCGACATCCCCAAATGTAGCCTGGTTTAGTATTCTGCCTTGAGACACCATCCTTCACCAATGAGAAGTCATGTTGTACTTGCCGTAAAAGTGAACGTTAGGTCAGGATTGATAAGTCAGTACAAGTGTACTTTGCTTTGTCAAGTTCTGTAACTTAAGATGATCCCATAAGAAGTGAAACGTCTGTGTCCGTTAGTGTTACATTGTTAGCCAAAGCGTAATAAAAGCTCGTTGGAATTCAAGATGTTCATTAGTGTATCAAGCATTTTCGGGTCGTAACGGAATACTTAAGCAGTTACTGTTCGGTACTGCGTTTCTTTACACTGGAATTACGCTTGTAAGAAGCATTCTCATACATTAATCGATAAATCGACTACCTAGAAATTAATACGTGGTGCTATCCAGAAGTTCCCGAAATATATTAATACAAACTATTACATCTTACCTGGATCTTATTCTGCACCATCACATTCAAAGTAGTCCCCTTGGGAGCGCATACACCGATCCCAGCGTTTCTGCCACTTTTCAAATGCATCCTGGATGTCTTTCTTTGTTAGGGTGTTTAGTACCGTCTGCGTTTCCGCTTGAATTTCCTCAACTGTATCAAATCTTCGCCCCTTCAACTTGATTTTCATCTTGGGGAAGAGAAAGAAGTCGCATGGAGCTAAGTCTGGCGAGTACGGTGGGTGGGGAATAACTGCCATCTTTGTAAGTTTTGAGGTTTTCACGGCGATGACTATGAAGAAAGTCGTTTTCTGGGATCTGGCGCCGTGTATTCTTGGTTTTAACCGACGTTTCGGAGGAACATATCGCCTCCATCTTCAGGGTAGTTGAGTTGCGTGCGAATACAGATAGCTGTAGCTGCAATGATTTGGAAGTGGAAAGTGCTGGTTTATATATGCAGTAGGCCGGGGGGGGGTTGGGGGGACCAATGGGAAGAGTGAACAGCGATAAAGGCCATATATGGTCTGGGGTGCGAAAGGGGGGGATACCGGCAAGTGAATCCAGGCAACATGGAGGTCAATGCGCGGAGGTGGCGGTTAAACAAGAAGAACTGGTTGGCCGGGGACAGGCTATTGACGTCAGTGACATGAACTGGGGACAAGCTACTGACGTCAATGACATGAAAAACTGGGGCGGCTTTGTGGAGTTCTCTTGAGGGAGGAGAGGAGAGGTTTCCATGATTTGTTGAGATAAAACTCTGTATGCTTGTTCATGTTGTTCGGATGGAGCTCGATCTCATTGGCCTCCATGATGATGCGATCCAGGTAACGGCTCTTACAGGCGAGTATGGCGTTTTTTTTGAAACTGGATACGATGGTCTAGCTCGATGCTGTGTTCAGCTACGGCTGACTTGTCCGGATGTTCCAGGCGTAAATGCCGTTGATGTTCTTTCAGCCTGGTGCCCACAGAATGGCCCGTTTGCCCAATGTAGACCTTGCCGCACTCGCAGGGGATACTGTAAATTCCCGGTGTCCTGAGTCCCAGGTGCTCCTTGACAGGCCGGAGGAAATTAGATTTCTTCTTAGGAGGCAGGCCAACTGATTTGATGTTGTGTCGGGACAGCATTCTGCTAATCCTGTTGAATATAGTCCCGACAAAGGCAGTGTCTCTGCGGTCATCATGTTGATTGTGGTTGGGACGGCGGTTGAGGGCCCTGTGGATCTGCCGGTCGTTATAACCATTCCTTCTGAAGATGTCCTTCAGGAACTCCAACTCCCCACGCAGGCTGTCTTGATCGCACAGAGCTCTGGCCCTGTGTACCAGTGTGGAAAGAGCTGCCTGTTTACTGGAAGGGTGATGATGGGACCTGGCATCGAGATATAGGTTGGTGTGTGTGGGTTTACGGTACTCTCTATGGCCTAGAGAGCCGTCGGGTCTTCTGTAAATATCTATGTCGAGGAAGGGAAGGTGCTCTTCACTTTCGGTTTCCATGTTGAACTGAATGCTCTGGTGGATACTGTTTAGATGGTTTGCCACGTCCTAACCACATCCTACTTCAGCTTCGATGGCCATTTCTACGAACAGACTGACGGTGTAGCCATGGTCTCACCGCTATCTCCGGTCATCGCTAACGTCTACATGAAGAACTTTGAAGAGAAGGCGCTTGACTTGGCTCCACACAAGCCCCTATGCTGGTTTCACTATGTGGACGACACCTTCGTCGTCTGGCCCCACGAACCTGAAAAGCTGAGAGATTTCCTAAACCATCTAAACAGGAAACAGGGTTTTATCTCAACAAATCATGGAAACCTCTCCTCTCTTCCCTCAAGAGAACTCCACAAACCCACCCCAGTTCTTCATGCCATTGACGTCAGTAGCTTGTCCCCAGTTCATGTCATTGACGTCAATAGCCTGTCCCCAGCCAACCGGTTCTTTTCGTTTTCTGGTGTGCCAGTTGACGGCCGTCCCGAACGATCGTCATTATCAGTGTATGTTCGGCCATTTTTGAAACTCTTATACCAGTCGTAAGTTTGTGTCTGGCCTAAACTGTTGTCACAAAAAGCTTGCTTCAACATTTGGTGCGTTTCTGCAGCGGTTTTCCCAAGTTTAAAACAAAACTTCATACAGACACGCTGCTCTCTCAGGTCATCCATCGCAAAACCGCAAACTCACGGAAACACAACACTGGAAATACGTTCACAAACAATAAACCCAACCACTCATCTCGACGCCGCTTGTCACACTGATTCAAGAAGGGTATGTGGGGAGACACCTAGCGATATTTCGATGTACTCATGACCATTCGCACGCAAAATTCAAATTTCTGGAACTTTCTAATAGAATCACGTATCTACGTTTCGTTACTGTTTGCGAAGAAGATTCCATTTTGTGTTCCCTGACTAGGCCAAAAAGAAATGCTGGCTTAACTTACTGAATTTGGCTGCTACCTCCTTTAAAATAGTCTCCTTGAGAACGTATACAGCGATCCCATAGTATTTTCCACGCTTCAGGGGCACCGTGGAAGTCATGTTTCTTAAAGTTGTTGAGTACCGCTTGCAATTCCCTTCGGATGTCAGACACTACTTCAGAACGTAATCCCTTCGGTTCATTTTCAATTTGGGAAACAGCGAAATCACAAGGAGCTAAGTCCGGCGACCAGGGAAGATGGGGAACGATAACCATGTTGTTTTCAGGGACGTGTGGACGGGCGCGTTGTGATGATGAAGGAGCAGTGCGGCACATGTTCCAGTTTTTTGTTAAGATCTCCTGTCAAACTCCATAACTGATCCCAACTGTGTCTGCAAGCCCATGGATTGTCCGGCAGCGATCTGCGTGGATTAGTTTTCAAATTTTTTAACATTTGCTGGTGCTTGGTCACCCTGAACGTTCGTCATCTTCAATTGACACTCGACCGGCCTTGAAACGTGACTCCCATTCAAAATCCGCGGTCCGGCTTAAAGAATGTTCTCCAAACGCCTCGTGAAGCATTCCAAATGTTTCGGTTACGGATTTACCGAACTTCACGCAAGACTTGATGCAGTCACGTTTGCTCAATGTTGTCTTCCGTCGCAGACAAAACGAAACACGAAGTCGAAAAAGCACTTGTATGAAAGCAGTACATGTTCATAGCGCTGTGTCACGCGAGAGACTGACGCAATAGGCTTGCGGAAGCGTGACCTTGACCTTTCCTCTCATCTTCTTTCAAGGAAGGCGTTAAACAATAAGTCCGTACACTTTCCACTACCACCTCTTAGGACGCAGCGGGTATGCAGTGAACTCACAAGCACAACGGAAACAGAGGCCGAAACTTAGAACTGAAACTAAGAATTTGAATTTTGGCAGTGACATTCCCCCCACACCGTGAGTAATGTAGCATGTTCCTTCTTCGGAGCCTCGTTAGTGAGAATGCATTACAGGAAGAGAAGTTGCGGCTGGTTGACAGTGAAGTGGGCGGCGTTCTCGGAAACGCTTGTTACTCTCGTGCTGCAGCTTTGGAAGGGGATTGAAACCACAGATTCTCATCTTAATAAGATAATACATGTTAACGATTCGAGGAAATACCAAAACCGCCAGGAAATAAATTTTGTAGACCATCCATGGGCTATAACAAACACAACAGCATATTGTATGATCATTAGGATTTATCTTAATATTTAATCTTTTTATTATAGAAGAAATATATATTTTGTTTTATTTTTTTGAGCATTCTTCCTAATTATTGTTTACTTTGGCGTTAAGGTTTGTTATTTTCTTTGTCTTAAATGCATTAATTTAAGTATGCACTTAAATTAGTTGAAAATTTAACTTCTGGCGCTTTCAAAACATGAGTCAATACATAATTCCCTGTGCTGTTTGTTTTGCCACCGTTGATGTGTATTTCATGTCGATGCCTTTGTTAGTAGGTTTTTTATTTTCGTCTAGAAATAATATTTGCTTGGATTCCTTGTTTTATAAGGACGGAGAGGGCTTACGGTATCGTATCAGATTTAACTTCCAGTAACGTTGAGGTATGTTGGTGGGCTGCCATGAAACGGACATCATGCAGTCGATGTCACCTACACCTTTTCATTTTAATTGTCTACCATCAGTAAAACAAGCATTGTATCTGCGATTTCTGGGGTGTTACAGGCAGCATTCAATGGAAAACACGAAATTTGAGTAATGCTATATCTGAAGAAAACTAATTAAGTATTAAAGCTGTAGATATGGTATACAGCGGACAAAAAAAGCTCCGTGGCTTTATTCCGCAAGCGAATTTTACCGACCTAGTGACCGCCGCTTGGCGGTGAAGTTAGTGCCAACTTTAGCGGATAGAGGGTGTCGCGTGGTCAGCGCAACGAATCGCCATGGCCGTTAATTTCGGTTTTGTGGACCGGATACCGCCGGAATATATATAACATTTATATGATGAAATTTTATGTGCACATATTGCAACTATACGAATCTTCGGGGTTACGCTTGGCAATGTTTGGGTAGTAATTTATGTTAGTCGACAGTAGAAGCGGAAATGTATGTATCGAAGTCATGCAATTATTAATTTAAATCTTCTCTAGTATGCCACTAAAAGTCGATGGATTGAGTACCATGTAGGCCAAAGTGTTGATAAGCTCCTTCCCGAACTTTCGAAAGGAGTTGTTCTCCTGCTCTGGATATTCATCCCATAACCAAAACTAATATTTATCTTCCTTTTGTTGCAGGTAAGTGGACGAATCCTTCTGTATAAATTCCCCGTATAGATACCGAAGATCAGCACAGGTCAGTATTGTAAGAAATGAGGATCTCTTCTCAGCGACGTTCTGAAATGCTTAACTCCTCCTCGTATTCACCGCAATAGAACGTAGTGAAACTGTCTGTAGCATTCAGGGCAGTGAAACATAGTACATGTAGCGAGTTAAAGGGAAGACAAATACACTACTCAAAGAAGGAAACGAGCTGCAGACGCAGGTAGAAGGACAGAATCAGACGGAAGAAGAACAAAGAAAATAAGAAACAATCAAATCAGCTCAGCTGATAAAATCAAGATATATAGACCTACAGTAAATGTAAATTACTTGGCAGGTATCTAGTTAAAACCATCCCTTTCCATCGGTTACTGGTCTCTGTTCTCTGTCCCTTTCTTCAGCACTGTCTAGAAATGTATTGGTTCCTTTTTATGCTCATTAACGATGATTTGCAGACTTACGTAGCATCAAATGAATGATAAGAAGCAAGTGTGTAAGGATTGGGATGTACGAGTTGTCCTCTGACGTGTTCGAATTTCTGCCATGCATTTTGCTCGAGAGTTTGCGGCAAGGCACGGAGAACCTCGACATCTGTTACCGGTTCAGGTATGGAACCAAGTGAAGATCGAGGTCTAAAGATAACACTCTGGAATGGTACACATAAGCCTGACAGTGACGTTTCTGATTTTCATGTCTGGTATCCGGTTCATATCTTGTCCGTGACATCCTGCTATCTTGACCGAGTGTTTTCATGATCTTTGTCAGTACTTTAATGTAATCGCTTCCAGTGGGATATTTGCATATCCATCACATCGAAGGAATAAGTCGGTGTCTTAAATTATGTTACCGTCCTCACACCGTCTTAGGTAATTATTGCTAGTTTATTTGTTAGTCTGTATCTGTTTTCGCAGTTACTCCAATCTGCTGTTGAATGCGCTCTGTTTTTTAGTTCCCACCTCTGTGTTGCAGTCTGTATATCGCTACATATAATGAGCTACGCAGTCAAAAGCAGTGGCGATTCCTGGTATAGAAATTAGGTCATGCAGAAATGCAGTCGCACAATTGGAAGTACTCACAGAATTGTATTATTTCCCTTTTCACGATAATGCAGGCGCGAAATAACAGTTTTTGGACCTTTAGTCATCAAGTGAATCTGTCCACGTCCCTGGTTTAGCACATAGCGAAGCTGTGAGAATCTGGGGCAAAGCAACACTCTCCAGTTCTTGTTGAATAGCGAGGAGATTTTTTTTTTATTCTTCCAGTTTGAGCGTTCTGGCAGCGGAGTTCTGCCCAGACCTTAACATTTGCCACCAGTTAAAAGCTGACTCAGCCGGAGCCGGCAGATGTATGTATCCAAATCCTCAGCCGGCACAAGAACACCTCTCTCGTCTTATTATTGCCTGTTACTCTTGAAGCATGTACAGCCGTTGCTATGCGAATGTACATCGACCGTTTCTGAGCAACGGCTCGGTAAAGACGTTCCCGCGTGCACGAATACGCACGTAGCAGTACGCTTACTGTGGAAACTTACTATGGAGTACTGTGTACTCGGTGCCGGGATGTTATGACCGGGACAGTTTGAAGCTAACATTCACGCCAAGGAACATACAGGCGGTGGTGCCTCAAAGTTCCGTCCTGCCCCTCCACAGTGTGCAGTATATGTATGTAAATGATATGCCCCTGACACCTGGCGTCTGTCTAGGTCTCTTTGCTGGTGACACCTGTATATACCGTATTTACGCATGTATAGGCCGCACATTTTTTGCCAAAAATTCAAGAGGAAAACTGGGGTGCGGTTTATATTCGAAATCACACTTCATTTAAAAAAAATTATATTCATAATTAGTAATACTCCTGAAATAATATTCCAAGAAAATTATTTTTTCTATAATTTCTGTCGGAAAATTGTGCTGCGGCCTATACACGCACGCGGCCTATACATGCGTAAATACGGTATGTGACAGACCACAAAGAGAGTTGTGTTCTCAGAAAGCTGCAGCGAGGTCTCATTGCTATTGAGACGTGGTGTGAGCGCTGGAACATAAAAATCAATGACGATAAGACTCAGGCCATCTACTTTTCTCATAGACTTTGGCGCCCTGAGGCTCATCAAACACTGAACGGACGGAATATCCCCTTTGTCAAGCATGTTTCTCCTGTGAGTTCCCATCCCAGCAAATGTTACATTTCTCTCATTTCTCACCCGAAGTTGGTACAAGGGACTCATTCTTACCGATCATAAGAATAAAATAAACCCCTGTAACGAAATAATCGGTGAAGATTGTTGTCGTCTGGGATGTGGAGCCGTATAGTTTGGTAGATACATACCGCTTGCCGTCTCCATTTTCGGAATAGAAATTAATTTTTCTAACCTGAAGATGAATACAGATAGTTAGCGCCTGTGTACCAAATTACACGGGGTTATACCCCAGAATGCTGTCGTTAGATAACCGCAGTGACAGCCATAAATATTACATGTATTCATATTTGTCTTTATAGTATATTTAAAGATGCTGTCAGTATCTATAGACTGTATAGCGGCGGCTGCCCGGATGATAATGGCGATTAAATGGAGGATATGGAAGGAAGCTGTCGTGGCCTACTTTAAGGTACTATAGCTTGATTTACGTGGAAGGGCTGAGAACAATCACGAAACCCCTCAGTATAGTCGATGATAGCGTTAGGGCCCCAATTCACACAGTTTGGCCTCCAGTTCGGCCTGCACAGTTGAAGACTGAAAGGCAAAACTGACGTGAGTGGTGCGGCCGGCCGGCCAATCGTTTGGACTGTTGGCCTGTGGGAAACCCGTCAGTCCGTCAGTTCTGCCTGCAGGACCGTAGCACGTGACGTGTGTGACTCAACATTATAGACTGGAAGACCGTGATTGTGGCATGAAGCCTGCCGCTTTATCTACGCGTGTATGGGGAGGAAAGGGAGGGGGTAAACTGTCACAGTTTTGCCTGTAAGGTCGATCGGAAGGCCAAACTGTGTGTGTATGGGGGGCCTTACCGCTTGAGCCAGCTGGCACGGTGGCATAGATTCGAGTGTGTTATAATTACATACGTTGCTTAGACAACAGTAGCTGGAAGAATGTCTTGAATGCGAGACGCCCTTCTCAGGTAGCATTTTAACGAATTGATGAACGTCGTAGCATTGGAAGCCAGCTCTTTCTGTACTTCGTGGTTATCTGCTATCACTAGTTCCACCATGACGGTTGTGCTAATATCTGTCGCAGGACCTGCACTAGCGCCAGTTCATACAGGATTCTGTGGTTTTATATGGTAACAGATTTCCGGAGAATGTGAAGTAAAGCATCAGCTGGGCGGAATGGAGCGGTTTTTGCTTAACTCTTCATTTCTTGACTGCAACGAGCCGTTTCTAACTGTTCTCTAATATTTGATATGGGGATAATAAACATCCGCACGAATTCGATATCGTGGGTCAATACAACCACTCCCCAATACACCTTCATGGCATAGTGCTTAATTATTTAAGCACAGGGACTTTACCTTACAAATTTGATATGGAATATGTTTTCTTCAGCCGGTCACGGTAGCCGAGCGGCATATACTGTCTTCGCTCGCTTGGAAACTGGGATCGTGGGTTCGAATCCCACTCAGGGCATGGATGTTTAGTTTGTGTGTGTGCGTTTTTCTGTGTTTGTGTACAGGTAGAGGCCTTGCGACGAGCTAATCACCCGCCCAGGAGTCCTACCGAATGTGTAAGATCTAGAAAAACCGAAAGTGAACGGAGAAGTTCATGGAGGTAGGCCTAGGCCCACTGGGGCTGTAGTGCCAAGGAAAAAAAAAATTTCTTCGCACGGTGAAGACTTATCATGTCTAGGCCGAGTGTCTCGATTCAATGGGTAATACTCTTGAATTATACTTGGGAGTTCCGGGGTTCAAATCCGGATACCGGCTTTTATGGGGAATTTCTCGGCTTCACTAAGTGCCTTCATGCAAATACGTGATTAGTCCCTCAAACTGGGACTCACCCATTTACTTCGACGCCATTTACAGTTTATTACTTATTAATTCTGATACATATCAACATCTGAAACATTTGAAGCAGAGCATGCGCACTGAACTCGGATTCTCTTTCCTAACAGACACAATTATAAGTCCCCTGCCACTTGCCACAGGAACTGGAGTGGTGCGTAGTTCTGGATAATTCATAATGAAGGAGTGGTCTGCAGGTTTGTAGAGCGAGAACTAAACTCTTTCTTAACCCCTTTGCTAATGGCTCCGCTCAGAATTGTGCTTGCAGGCCTCATACAAGATAAATCGTGTCTGTAGAATTTGTTTTGTGCAATAATTAGCGCAGTCGTTTTCCATTATGCCGTAATGAAGCTGAACCGATGTGTAACGATTCCATTCTTCTGGCAACGTTTATGACGGCCGTATTCAGACTCTTATAATGTCTTCTTGCTAATTATCTGAAATTAAACTAATCCTGGTTCCCTGTATTCATACTGCAAAACTGTTCTGCTAATCCTTTAGTTGGATCTTGCAGATGATTATCTTACCTTTATGTTGTTATCCCTGTTTTGTTAAGTACTCAGGTTGGGAAGTGTGCGAAATGGGACTTTGTATCCCCAGGGGAACAAGGTTGTCTTATTTGACACATTTCTGACGTTCGATATGCCGCGGGCTCCCCCACTTTTGAGAGAACCAAGTTAATGTATTTTAGAAAGAACTGTAAACTCCAGATTTCATCATACCTGTAAATCTAGTCATCCAATTCAGAACCCGTTACATTCGTCACGTGACAGTGTGGTAAGAATATTGGCAAAAAAATGGAACTTTCATATTGTAAGGTTCTGTAAGACTGAGAGTAGCCATTACCACTTTAAAAGGAAGAGATGAATGAAAGGAGGACAGGTGTGAAGGATGATCGCACTAGGAAAGAAACGGCCCACTTTCAGTTTCCAAAACTTCCCATTTACTTCTAAATATCATTTAAATTAAGTCGAGGCTTCATAAAAGCTAAGCATGAAGTGGGGCCGTGGCTGACTTGCCAGTTTCACAGGAGAGACGGTTAGTGTATGTTAGGGCACCTTCTGTTCCACATAAATTTACTTTCTTTGTTCATGACTGCTCTCTGCTGCTTATATGGCTTCCAGGGCTTCCAGGGTTTGAAGAAACTTTCTACTCTTGCTCTTTTTCTTCAAGCGGAACCGGAGCTGAATTTAAACAATAAAGAGCGATGGTTAGACAGCGGGCAACTGCTGCACCATGACAGCGCCGTAAACGTAATCAACATATTCATTGAAGAAAGCAGTCTTCTGGCATGTGGCACCGTGTAGATGGGGTGTTAATCGACGTTTCGGAGGAACGTATCGCCTCCATCTTCAGGGTAGAAGGAAAAATAAGAAATCCGCAAACGAAGAGACCGTGAGAACAGCTACCAGTCCATAAAGTGAACGCACAACAGGAAGGTTATTTCCGTCCAGAGATTTAAACTCAAAACTGTTGAATGAATTTCAGCAAAATTTAGTACGAGCGTCTGTATGAAGCTTTGTTGGGGATGTTTAATTTCCTGTTCCTGTCCTTTGAGTAAGGTATACCGCTCACTGTATATGTATGTAAAGGTAAGGTAAAAGGTGAATCTAGCCCTGTAACAGGCCGTGGAGGTCCATATGGTTGTGAGACGTCGAGGCTTCCACATTTTGTAGACACTCGGCTCACAGATGGCGGTGAGTTTTTCAGCTTTACACGCTGGCCGCCCTTTACCCCCCAGGAAGATTTCTGGTACTCATTTAGGTTAGAGGCTGAGTGGACCCCAGGATCATACTGCGACTGGAAGGATTAGGTCAATTTAAAAATGAAGTCATCTCATCGGTAATCGAACTCGCGACCTTCCGGCTTGTAATTAGTGCCTCAATCAACTTTATGTCTATGCATAGCTCAGAAATGTAATAGTGCAGTCAAAAGTGGGTCACCTTATACCTGTATAATTGGTGCGAGATATAAAATGTGTATCACATTAAGGTACACAACTTAACTTTGTAACGTTCTCAGGTGTGTGCATTTCGCGAAAATAATGAGGAGCAGCACCTTCCTGTCGTCAACTATGGACCTAAAATCTGCTATACGTTACGGAATTTTGGAATCTTAGTTGTGATAGATGCCACAAAGGTGCAACATAAGATTAATAGGATGAACGAAACTAAAACGTTCTGTTACGTGCAATAAATGTATACATTTACACACGAAAACTACAGAGAAATGCATAGAAATCATATCCAAAATCTGTACTTCTTGGATACGGTGTTCCGGGATGGAGGCAGAATATACCGCCGAAACATCGGATAAGATCTGTCAGACTACATGGCGTCACATCCCAGACGACAGCAGGCTTCATAGTCACGGCCTTGAGAACCTCTGATCTCTTGTACTTACCTTATTGAAATATACAATTCTGTGCCCTATGACTTTTTTTTTTTCGGGGAAGTACCCGGTTTGAATATCATCTTGGACACTGGCTGTTCTGACTGGCTTTTATCGTTTTCTCCGACCTTCAGTGCAAATGCAGTGATATAATTGGTTACGACCGCTTCTTCTTCATTCATTTTGATTGGTCGTTCATCATCATGCCATATTTCATTCCAAGTTTCCTTAAACCGAGTACTTAAATAGGATATTCATCTCGTGTCCCTAGGAGCTAAAGAACCTCTGCAGTGAAGTAACGGCGTCAGTCATTGGCTGGGCCATAGCTATCGCCAACTTAATGCCTGGTCTCGAAGTCAGTACCAAGTTTAAGTGACACTTTGGCAATTTTTATCATAATTTGGGAGTTATGCCACTCACCATTCCGTAAAAATCATTTTAGCCAAGGAAGCTGATGTCAGGGATCAGGGGATCTCACCACTATAGATGAGACAACAATGAAGTGGATATTAAAGCATTAGGTTACTGGGATGAGGTCTGGGTTCGTCTCTTAGAGTGAGGTCCATTGGCGGGTTCTTCTAAACACGGGATTCGACCTTCGGGCTTCATGAAAGACGCTGGAATTTATTTCTCAGATAAGCGGTTGTCAGCTGTTGGAGATAAACACTGAACCGTGGGGTCAGTAATAGCGTACGTGTATTCCGTTTATAGTAACGTAAATGTAGTCATCGTAATGTAATAAAGAGCATAATAAAGTACAGAGAGAGCATTGTTCTGTGAATTTTCCCCTTATTACCCGCTCACGGGGTAGTTACTCAGCACGCCACTTACTAATTACGCCTGTACGATGCAATTCTCATTGAATTGTTACACACTGCTCTTGTTGACTTGTGTGCTGCTGTGCTGTATTTACAGGGTCACTTGTAGGCTTGAGCTGAATTCATATAGAATTCTGTATTTATTACATATTCGTATGCACAGTTACGATTTGCTAATGTTTACACGTGCCTTGTATTGTTATTGGTTTATAGCAACATAGATTGCATGCTAATGCCATTTCCCTCAGTCGGAATAAAATTCGGCTTTATTAAGGCTCTATATGTGTTGATTATGTAAAAGCAAACACTGGATTGAAAACATGTAATCCAAATTTCGGTACAGATACATTTTCTTTTTAGAATGATCAAGTCAAGGAGGATGAGATGGGCAGGGCATGTAGCACGAATGGGGGGGAGAAAAGGAATGTGTATAGGATATTGGTGGGAAAGCCGGAAGGAAGACCACTGGGAAGACCTGGGCGTAGGTGGATGAACAATATTAAAATGGTCCACTGATATATTGGGTTTTTGGACTTTATCCATCGTCCTGGTTTTTAAGATAACTAATAAAAACACGACGTTTCGTTTCTGTTTCCGTCCTCAGGTGTTTTCCTTCACCTGAGGACGGAAACAGATCCAGTTTCCGAAACGTCGTGTTTTTATTAGTTATCTTAAAAACCAGGACGATGGATAAAGTCCAAAAACCCAATATATCAGTGTGTTATACACCATCGTCAGAATCCTGTAGTAACTACTAATATCATAATGGATCTAGTAGAAATAGGATGGGATGGTATGGATTGGATTGGTCTGGCTCGAGATAGGAACCGCTGCAGGGCTCTTGTGAACACGGTAATGAACCTTCAGGTTCCATAAAATGCTGGGAAGTTCTTGAGTAGCTGCGCAATTGGCAGCTTCTCCAGAAGGGCTCAGCTCCATGAGTGAGTGAGATTTTGTACAACTTAATGACCATGAAGGTAATTTATTACCGTTATAAGTGCATTTTCTCACACAGACGGCAACTCTCGGGAAGTCCACGGAATTAGATAACGTTTTTTTTTTCTTGGAACTACAGCCCCAGTGGGCCTAGGCCTGCCTCCATCAACTTCTCCGTTACACATTCGGTAGGACTCCTTGGGCGGGTCACCAGCTCGTCGCAAGGCCTCTACCTGTACACAAACACAGAAAAACGCACAGACACAAACTAAACGTCCATGCCTTGAATGGGATTCAAACCCACGATCCCGGTTTCCAAGCGAGCGAAGACAGTACATGCCTTAGACCGCTCGGCTACCGTGACCGGCTTAGATAACGAATAGCAGACTTAAAACCTGCTAATACTCTATTGTGACGGAAGTTGAAGTTGAAAAATTAAAGTTTGCTAGTGATTAATTATACAATGTATTGTGTCACAGCTCTTCACACTTTATGGACATATGTTATTCCCTACAATTTGCATGGGACTCGTTGACCTACATGTTCACTTATTGCGGACATTAATATATAATTTCAGACATTAATCAGTTTTTGTACCCCATGAATATCTGCTGTTGTTGAACCGGAATTCAACTGATGTGGGCAGCAAAATACCATCAACCATTTCCTTTAAAAATAATTTTCTCTGTCCCTCCACACACATGCGAAAATCTCCGAAACTAAACTGTGCACTGGAAATAGTAACATGACTGCTTCTACATGAATCTCTCAATCATCATCATCATCAATAATCTGTCAGACAACAGGTCCACAGTCTCTTCCAAAACAATTCCTCCACTTAATGCGATCTAGAGCTTTCTCCTTCAAATGACAGTATCCTCTTCTGTCCCCAAGGTCATCCAGCATCTTCTTACGTCTTCTTGTCACTTCTATCCGCCCCTCTATCTTTCCTTCAGTAACTTCTTTTAGAAGGCAGTTTCTGCGTAAAACATGACCAATCCAATTAGCCTTCCGTTTTCTTATTTCGTGTAGGATATTCCTCTGCTCACTGACTCTAATTAACACTTCTTCATTTCTCACATAATCGGTCCAACTGATCTTCTCCATCCTTCTCCAACACCATATTTCAAAACTTTTCAGATGTTTCTGATCTACTGCCCTAAGTGTCCATGTTTCAGCCCCATACAGAGCTATGCTCCAAATGTAGCATTTCACTAGTTTCTTCCTCAAATTTAAGTTCTGTTTGCTGGCAAAAAGATTCTTCTTGCTAAATGCAGCTTTTGCCATGGCAATCCTGGATTTAATTTCACACGTACACCTTCCACCTCTCAATATGATGATGAATTAGTGCTGGAATAAATATTGAAAAGCTTAATCACTGTAACGTGTTGTGTTGCGAAACTCCGAAGCATTTGCGCCCTTCTAATTCCAAGTAGCCATTGAATGATGTTAGGTTGCGTTTCCGTGGCGGCGGCAGCCAACCTTGCGCGTTGCTGAAACACGAGAAGCCATTTAGCTACATTACTTTCCTAGCTAAGTTTACGTTTCAATATCACTAGGAAAATATTTGGACGGAAACGTTCTCTCTCTTTTCTCTCGCTCTCTTTTCAGCCGGTTAGATGACACTGGCTTCCTGTGGTGGTTTTCCTGGAAGTTTCATATGGGATTGAAACTGAACACAGCATCCTGACGCCTGTTTCATTTTTTTTTCTTTGTTCACTTACCAGCCTTCTTTCCTCCGATGGTGAGCACTCATCACTCTCCGGCACTTCCCGGTAAATGTGCTACACAGGATCTGTCGCCGGCCATGTTCATGATATACACCGCGGTTAGCGAGATCCAACGCCTTATGCGAAATGTGAGGTTATGGGAACCCCCGCCGCTGTTAACAATAAATTAGAGCTTTAATACTGCTACTACTAAGTTTAAATGTAAATAAGATTTAAATATTGGGACGATGGTATATTAATACATTTTTTGTGTTTCCGTACATTATCCATCGTCCTGTTCTAAATAAAAACACAACGTTTCGGCTACTGGATTCTGTCTCCGTCTTCAGGTGGAACCTACTCAGTTGTACCCAATAGATAGAGCTAGTATTCGACACTCTTGGGATAATGGAAAGCCTCAGCACCGTAGTTGTAAGTAATAGATCCTTATGCCTGAAGTCAGGGCCGGTAGATAACATCGACTTGAACAGAATCGAAAATTGAGCCTCTAGATCAGTGTCTTTAATTATAATCTGTTTCTGCTTTTTGAAATATATGCTGCTCGGCTTCTAATTTTACCCTACACAGATCACTCTTTGCATTTTAGAATACTTAGTTTTACTAACATTTTCATTCTTATTAATCAAGGTTTAATTACATTTAAAAATGGTGGTACTGTCCTTACTTCTTACAATTCAGTTTGCCTCTCTTTGTCATTTTATAAATCTCCTTTTTATTTTCCCACATGTTTCTTAATCCTTTAACTTAATGGTTCCCCAGTTTTGATGTGGACCCCCCTCCCATTTTGGTTTTCCTCAAACTCTCATGTTTGCCCCCGAATATACGTGTATACTGAAATAAATTAGCATTTGTATTTCTATTTTTCACGATTAGCCAGCTGGCAGTTAGTTCCTTACGAAATGTGTGAGTAAGAAATTCAGATTTTTAAAATGAAGATTATGGACGGTGTTCTTCATTTGTCCATGAATTATGACTACAAAACTGTGAAATCTATAGGGTTTTTCTTTTGGGGGGGGGGTGAATAGTTGTGACGGGTGCCTACGCAAGAAATGATTAAACGCCGCTGAAATAATTAAGTATTTCTGCATAATTTGGCACCGGAGATTGATTTTTCTTTCTTTTTGCTTCACGTAGGGCTCTCTCTCCCGCCTCGTTAGGAACCGACTGCTGTAACTGAACTCGCCTGTAGTGCATAAGTAACCCTTATGCTCGTGAGCAAGGCTGAGATTATTTTGCTGTGTCTGTACCTCCACTGCGAGAGGGCTGTTTGCTAACCAACACATCGTTCGTTCATTTGGGATCCTTATTCGCTTATTTTCCCTCGTCCATAAAATTGAGATCAGCGAGGGGAGAGTGTGGCACGTTTGGACTGCATGCTGTATCGAGTGATTTGTGCTGTTGCCTTCAACAACGGCAGGCGAATTGCGCGTAACAATAAAACTGTCCCGTGCTCCGCAGCGCGGTGAATGGCATGACGCATAGGGAAATTTTGTGGGACAGCGATGCGAAGTACCCAAAGGTAGAGTCGATGCGGTATTGTAGGGTATGCTAAAACGGTACTGCGATAGTCGCAGTTTATGCTGCCGGATTTGTAAAGGAAAACAATTCCTCGAGGAAGGATGTTCCTGTAGTACGGTCTGTAGGCTAATTTTCTTTGAATTCCTCTGGGAGATATAACTGATTTTGAGCTTTTCTTTTCATAAAGTTTAAAAGAAACCAACGCGGCGAAAACCTGGTTTTATCGAAACTGTCCTAAAGCTGTTACTACTACTACTACTACTACTACTACTTGTTCATAACATTTGAAGGAAGCCCTCCCCTCCCTCCACATGGTTGCAAATTTCATTTGTTGCCTTTACATGGCATTGAAAAACGTTTTACAGGAGGACGTGTTGAGATTGTGATTGGTTCTTAGACCATATATCTACCTATTTCAACGTTATTGGTACATAGCGTCGAAGGCGGAAAGTACTTATGGATACTGAGTGAGTAAAGGCTGTAGGCTTCTGTGTAAATGCTGTCCTGAAGATTGTTGTCACCACCAGAGCCATGTCTGACTCTGACCTCTCCCGGTATAAATCTGGAGCTGTAATAGATTTCGTCTTCTTCTTCGTATTAATATCATCTTATTTTCCTTCCGCCATGAGACCGCCGTGCTCTCTGTCTGTATGTATATCTGTGTGTCCCTCGTTTGAACTTTTGAACCTGTTGATTGAAACTTGATGTTCATGATATGTCGTTAGTGGTGTTCTTACGGTGCACTGCAGGCTCCTAAATCTGTAACAGCAATGTGGGAACTTGCAGTGTGGGAGCCATTTAATTGAGGGCCCTGAAGTGATATATGATTATAGATTTTCGAAAGAAATGCAAGTTCTGTTGAAGTATTTTTACGCAGTCTAAAATAACGAAATCGTGGCCATGTTGGACTTTCCTTTGATGGATATAGCTAATGAATCATTGGAGCTAGGCATGTGAAATTTCATTGCCGGTCACGGTAGCCGAGCGGTCTAAGGCATGCACTGTCTTCGCTCGCTCGGAAGCCGGGATCGTGGGTTCGAATCCTACTCAGGGCATGGATGTTTGTGTGCGTTTTTCTGTGTTTGTGTACAGGTAGAGGCCTTGCGACGAGCTGATCACTCGCCCAAGGAGTCCTACCGAATGTGTAAGATCTAGTAAACCGAAGTGAAACGGAGAGTTTCATGGAGGTAGGCCTAGGCCCACTGGGGCTGTAGTGCCAGGGGGGGGGATGTTAAATTTCATTAACACACCCTGGTGTGTTATATAGACTGTAGGCATATCGAGAAACGTGCTGCTGGAAGCGTGAGCTTCCTTGTGCTCTCGCAGGATATGGTCCGCGGTGAGGCACGAAGAGTCTGAGGTGAGGAATCGTCCATCCCGTGAAGCTAATTAACATCACGATGCTGAAACTGGCATTGAAACTTGCAGTCACTTTTTATTGCAGTAATTTACTTATTAATAGCGTATAAAATTCAAGCCGTAATAGGTAACATTGACAGCTATAACCGAGAGAGGTGCTCGGTTCGAGTCTCGACCGAAAAACCAGCTATACTGACTGAGGTTCGTGATTTTCCTCGGTCCCTCATGGGAACTGCAAGGGCAGTGTCTAGACCACGATCGCTGCGTTCCAAATCATTTCCATTTTATCATGTCATCCGTCCATCAGCCGCTGTATGCTCTTGACACTTTCTTAAGGCGTCACGAGAACAAACAAGAAGACACCTGTGCGTAAGCCATATGCCACATAAGTTCCTTCGCAGTTTCCACGCCTGTGTTCGATCCTGTGTTATAGCAGTAAAGTCAGCGAGATGTATCGTAGTAGAGGTGAAAAGATTGTACAAGGATAAATCGATTTCAATTGATCCATTTAGTGGAATGTTAACCTTGGGTGAAGATAAGTATGCTTAAGCCCCACGCCATGAAGACAAGGTTCTCACTGGGAATGCAGATAAACTCAACGCATTCGTTACGTTGGCACTGTAGAGAGCTTTACGCTCTGGCCGTTTAGCCCGTCGAGGCTAGAACCACTAATGTACCTTGGATAGGAGGTTGAGTTGGCCCTTACAGTAGCTGAGTAAGGTAAACCTAAAGTTGTCCCTGTGCTTAATTAATTAAGCACTACGTCATGAAGACGTATGATGGGGTATAAATGTAGCTCCACTATTCTTTACCTCAGTACTAGGTGGAAGTGAGTGGTCAGCTTCACACCCCAACCTCTTTTGCGCCGGTTAAATAGAAGGTTAGATGGGCCCCAGAGCCGGTCTGGACGCGTGGAGTATAGAAAAATCTCTTACTCCTGCCGGGTATCGAATCCTGGGCGTCTATCGTTAATTTTTTTTGTATATTTTTGGAAGACAAACGAACATAATTTACATTTGTGAAGCAAGAGCTGATATGCTGTTTGCCGTTTGTTTGTGAAACTCTCCGTACCATGGTNTCGGGTATCGAACCCTGGGCTTCTGACCCTAGCGTAGTCGCTAATTTTTTTTTGTATATCTTTGGAAGACAAACGAACATAATTTACATTTGTGAAGCAAGAGTTGATATGCTGTTTGCCGTTTGTTTGTGAAACTCTCCGTACCATGGTTTGTATCTGGATCTCTGAAGCTGACTGTTAGTGAGGTCCCACTGCTGTGTCTGCAGTAGCATCGCCGCTGTTGTGTGAAATGAAAATTGCTCCCTATGGCGGGACTGCTCTCGTGCTTTATCGAATATCCGCAATATATTTACACTCCACTCCAGTTGCAAGAAACACAGCAAACTTAATAATGAACTGCCCCCATGCAGTGTGCCCTACTGCTCAGAGCAGTGCAAGTGTACTCCGCGTTGCCGGAGCAACCGTGCATTATGCCAATAGCCAGTGACAAAGGAGGGAAATATAATTAGAGAAAACGTGACTTTTGGCCTTGTGAGTAGTGAAGAAAATAGAAATCTTGAATAAATAAAGTGTAAGGTAAAGCTAAAGTTAAAATTGTCCCTGTGCTTAACTAATTAAGCACTATGCCATTAAGACTCTTCCATACGTCTTCATGGAGCAGTGTTCAATTAATTGTGCACAGGGACAACTTTACCTGTTCGTCTATGGTTTATTTAACGACCCTTTTACCGGCTCAGTGTGTATGGCGCGGAATGATACCCTTCGTTGCAGTTAACTTGATGGTCAAGTAAAAAAAAGAAGAAGAAGAAGAAGAAGAAGTAAAGTAAGTACGAGTAAAACTATCCCTATAACAGGCCGTGAAGGCCCATAAGGTTGTGAGACGTTGAGGCTCCCACATTTTCTAGACAATCGGCTCAAAGATGGCGGTAAGGTTGCCAGCCTTACGCGCGGGCCGCGCTTTAGTCTCCAGGAAAATTCTTGGTACTCATTTCTGTTAGAGGCTGAGTGGACCCCAGGATCATAGTGCGGCCGGAAGGATTAGGTCAATTGAGAAAAATCCAGTGACCTCATCGGGACTCGAACCCGCGACCTTCCGGCTAGTAGCATAGCGCCTCAACCACTTACGCTACCGCGTGCCCCGGCAAATCCACGGTATGGTGACGGCGCTCTCTTTCCTGATGTTGGAGGCAATGCTCGCTGCTTCTTAAGGGCGTTTGAACAGCGGTGAAGCAGTCACTAGGAGGCGAATCTCCTGTAAAACAGTCTTCGGAGAAGACTAGCAATTATTCTAGCTGAAGGATGACGTTGGTTTAATATAATCCGGATGATAATCAGTGCTCAAGGTCACATCGCTATAGCAGTGCTGTAAGTTGTCCACTTTTTTAAGTAAGACACATATATTTTAGCTTCCCAAGATTTTAGTTACCTTTGGATATCACTGGTGATGATAATGTAGAACTCTGCATTATAACAGCGTGGTGGCCACATTCTAAGTATCTGATAAATTGAAATAGACACCCATCACTTAGCATTCGTATAAGTCCCCTTCGCTCGCTTGCTTATATTAGCTGCCTCTAAATGAAATTAAAATTAACAGGTTTAAATTCTGCCTGCAGTCAGCATCGTGGCTGGGGCCCGAAACGTCACGCAGACAAGCCTGTCACGTGCTTCATTAACTCCGGCAAAGCTAGGACCGAGCCGGAATCATTATGATAACAATGGTGACAAATTTATGTAAAACAGTGCAAGAATTGGGCTCTGCGATTTCACTTGGGATTATACGGTTATAATCAACGAATGTCGGCTTGGAAGGGATTTGGAAGGAAGCGGGCGTGGAATAATATATGGTATTTTCCCGACAGTCGCCTAGAAACGCCGAGAAAACAATCAAACACCTCAGTCAGGGTGGTTTGTGTCTTGGCCGAGTTACGAACCAGGCGCTTCCCGAATGTAAGTCAGAAGGGTTGCCGGCTGAGCCTACTTGTTTACAGGTTTTCACATTTGTCTCACTAGGAAATGTTGTTCCCCCTTCGACAGTGGAGGGGTGGAATTTGGGAGTATCGTTACTGCGTAGTGGGGCTGCCGATTTAGCGCGCAGTGTGACTGTGTTCATGGCACTCGGTTCAAACGTGAGGCAAAAACCGTCTGGTAGGGTAACGTTTTTATAATTGAATAGAGTTGTTCTTTCTTAGATTGCTCACTCATTTATCCGCCTTTCCGCAATACAATTATAGGATCTGTGATGTAGCTGTTACTAAATTGACGGACTTCGTATCCGAGGCCACTGTTCGATGCCTTGCAGGGGTGTTGGTGTCTTTATATTCTCCATCACATACATAAAGGCGCAGGGACTTAAACAGCCAATGTATTTCATCGCATACCGGGTTTCTTTTCGCGGAAATAGAGCGGCCGGATCGTGAAACTATCCATCTAATGCCGAGGTTGTAGATTTTCTAGTGTTGCATCCTGTATGTGGTGCCTACAAATAAACGTGGAAGGTTCGCCTTCATGCAAGTGAATGTTGTTTATACTTCCACTGTTGTTTACATGTAGTACGTCACCATTTGTGTATTTCCTCAAGAATCACCTGATGATGACCTATTTGGGCCGAAGCATGTTGTGAATTGATAAATTTGTATGACGGCAAACCTTCCATTTTTATTTGTGAGCTCATAATATTGAGTATTCATATCCATCCTCCGTGTGCGTGTTCATGGTACAGCATTAGGACAACTTTGCCCTTTTGTCTGCATTGTTATAGGTCTATACTTAACACCAGTTAGTGTAATAGTCCTGAATTTTGCAGGATTTCTCGTTGTGGCTTGCGGACTAAAATCACGAACGCAAAACTTAACACAACGTTTCCTTTCAGGTCCAATTAGTACACACGATTTGATTTTTTGTTTGCTTTTGTGAATAAAAAACGAACGGAAACATTTTTCGAATGGGTCCCGTTATAAATCTTATCTCTGGATAAGGTTTGGAGCTTCTGCGAAGTGTTTCTCGAGCCAATCGCTTCTCAAGAGTCTTGGCGCGAGGACTTCGCTTTTATATCTGTATGTTCTCGAGATCGCTGATAGTGGCAAATCATATCGATTGCTTGGAACTTTGCAGTAGTGAGCAAACAGAGATGAAGTTAGGTGCCGAAAGGGTCTCACTGATTGCAGGGAGGGTGCTACGGAAGGAGTCTAGATGTATTAACGGCAGGACTCGCTTCCTACATCTTCAAGATCAAAACTGCATCATCGTGTCATAACCCACGCAGCAACACCAATCGTACCGCTGTGGAACTCTCAACTCTTGCTTTCAAGCAGTTCCTTCGTTTCTGCATCTCTGGTCTTGTTGTCTCCTAACCGCAACCACTCAACAGCAGGCCGACATTTACAGCGCATTCTGTCTTTGCAAGCCAACAAATAGAATCCGCACATTCATATCTTCTTTCCTTTTGCATTTCCATGAAATATTTCAAGTTCTGTTACCTACATTTTATATCACGTAGCGTAGTTGGTTGAGGCACTATGCTAGAAGCCGGAAGGTTGCGGGTTCGAGTCCCAATTAGGTGGATTTTTTCAATTGACCTAATATTTCCAGCCTCTAACAGAAATGAGTACCAGGAATCTTCCTGGGGGTAAAGGACGGCAGGTGCGTATGGCTGACCTTACCGCCATCTGTGAGCCGATTGTCTAGAGAAAATGTGGGAGCCTCGATATCTCACAACCGTATGAACCTCCATGGCCTGTTGCAGGAATACTTTTACCTTTACCGTTTAGTACACGGTTACATCACTGTCTGAATATTCGCAATGTCTTCAGTATTCCAAGTAAGAAAGAACTCATCAGGTCTGTATACAGGCCAGCTCTAAATGTTTCACTTGGGCCAAGGACATCTTGCTCGGTAAGTAATTCTCGGTCTGCCTCGACTACTGCAGATGGCTGTCCCAGGGCACGCACCATATGACGACGCTGGTGCATGTCACAAAACCGATGCGCCAAAAGACACATGCTACAAACTGAAGCATATTTCTGGTCAATTCCATCTCTGTCTTCCTATTGGTTTGTCCCCATGATAGTTGATAAGACATCGGCTGTCGTGTCACACACATTTCCGAAGTGCTAAAAAGGCGACTTTTGTCAGCACTGTAGTGATCGACCTCAGTTCCCGAATATCAACTGTAGGCCTATGTCGGGCGGACCCATAGGCGTCACAGCCAGCGATGGTAAGCGAAGAGGAGGTTGTCGCCATTTAGGTAGGTGATACAGGTACTCAGACAAACTGAAGTTAATCCGTTGGATTACAGAATTATAAACGTTTTCTTAGTCTAGTCTGGTTAGACAACAATTTAGACTAAAGGAGTAATGTGCTCTGCAGCGTTGTACTTCTCACTTTTATCAATTGTTGGGCGTCTTAAACATGGCCATAGTCAGCAGTCAGCTGTCTCTTCTCATGAGGTTGTCGAAATGTACTAATTTATTGCATGCGTGCTTCATGTTTCGCACGTGTGATCTTCACGGTTTAATCCCCCTGAAAGTATTTGAGAGTCACATCGTGATTGATATGTGTGTTGTGTATTAGTTATGTCTCCATCATGTTGAAATGGCACGAAAGTCATGTTCCGCACATTTAAAATCAGTTCTAAAATTTCGATTTTATGCACTTTTGTACCCACGACTTTTGTTCCGTTTTCAGAAGTTTTTAAATTGTACTGTATTACAATTATATTAGGTTCATTTAATGACTTATGGAACTCATATTTATTATATTACAGTAATAATTACATGACCATTCTTTCATTTAATTCCTGTAGCTCCTTCTGGAGTACAGGGCATCCGTGAAACTCCTCCATCTGGTCCTATTGGCTGCCAGTCTTTTTTCATGCCAAATGTCAACATTTTCCCCTCCGGTTTTGTTTCATCTCAGTTTTTTAAATAATTGATTTAAGAGTATGCAGGTTATTATCCTACATGTCCGAGCTTGGTGATGGGGCTGCCACTTATAGCTTCCAAGCGAGTAGACTTTATAAGGTTTACTACCGTAGTCTTTGATGGTCCTCCTTCTCACTGCAAGGCAGTAGTCTCTCATAATTACCCCTAAGAGTATAGGTTGCCACCTTCGCTGTACCCAAGGACTCCTCCGCCGAGAATATCGTCATGGACTTTGCCGTAACCCTGACAAGGGGCCCTCATATTTTGCCACCAGCCGGAGCCAGCTGTACCAAGGGTTTTTAAATTTGTCCTGGCTTGTGACAGGAAGAGCCTTGCCTACTTTTTAGGACCAGGTTCGCTGGGTTGACCACATAATTCTATTAAATTAGTAGGAAATCAATTTGAAATATTAGCCTTCCATTTTCTTGGAATATCATTNAAACAAAAATAGAAGCGCAGTTGAAATTCTGTAAAGCAGTAGCTGTACCAACTGTGCTGTATGGAGTGAATCTGGGACAATTATAAAGCAAGTGACTTAAACAGAATACACTGACTAGAGACGAGATACTACCATGAAGGGAAGAACTGATTCTGTGAATAGGTCTCGGAAGCAAACTGCACTTCCACCTTCCCTTGTCTTGTAACGGCCGGTCTACATACAGACTTGTATTCCAGATTAGGTTCTATCCTTCCTGAAGCATTCTGTTGCTTTCCCAGTTTGCCCAGCGAATACCTGGCTTAAACATACAGATCTGCCACACCCACTTCGGACGAAATCATAATGTTCGCCATATACGATCTCCTTCCAATTTCATTGTGTTCGCTTGAAGTTTGTTTAACGATGTTGCCCTTCCCGGCTCGTTCGACCATATATATCTACCGCAACTGAAACAGCGCCGGTAATTGACACAAGCTGCACAAACAAGCTGACAAATCCTTGTGATTAGGGTCCTGTTGTTTGTATTCTTCTGTGGTCTTAGTCATGCTACAAAATTTGTCCGGTGATGCGGCTGGTTCCTTTTTGCTTGTGGATTATACGACACTGTCAGCAGCTGAGCTGTATACGAGGATTTCAACTTTAATAGTGGTAACTATTTATTTACAACTGATACAAAATAGATGCATGTTTCGAAGTTTTACTGATCTTCAGTGTAGTCACCAGCATTGTGTGCGTGTACAACCCGTTGCCAGCGATGTGGAAGTCGTTGGATACCGGTTGTGGTGATAGTTCGAATGGAGCGGTCTACTGCCTGAAGAATCTCTGGAACAGTTCTGAAGCATATGCCACGAAGTGGTTCCTTCATCTTAGGAATCACGTTGAAGTCACAAGGGCTTAAGTCCGGGGAGTATGGTGGTGGTAGAGCACTTCCCAGCCCCATCGATCGAACAAATCAGCCACAGCTTGCGCTGCATGCGACCGAGCATTGTCCTGCAAAATGATGGGTGGGT
>NW_019725844.1:1436438-1576696 GCF_002891405.2 Cryptotermes secundus
TCGCACATTCAATCTTTATCCAACTCCGTTGTTCCAGTTTCGAAAACATGGTGACAACACTAAATTAGACCGCCAGCTAACACGAGGCTCTGTTCTCCTCGTCACTGCGCATGCGCATGATGTGGGAAGGGAGAGTCTATTTTCTCTGAGGTAAGGTAGGTATGTAACTAACATGTGGTATAAGCGACATTATTTGGTTCCGTTGCATGGCGTCTCTGTAGCAGTGTCGCCACTATTAAAGTTCCAACCCTCGTAACGTCGGATGGTAGAATGATGGATGGGAATTAAATTTGAATGGATTTGGAATGAATCCGTCGTGGCCGATCGTTGCGTTATCCCCGCATTTCGGGGACGGGACCGACGAAAATGACGAAAACCGGTCGTCCCGGCCGTGATTAGAACTTTGCACCCACTCACACACCGGCATACCCACACACCTTCACACCCTCACACCCCTCAGTACGGGTTTAGACGGTTAGCGCTACACCAACTCGTTTTGTTTATTGATTTCTTCTTTATTGTAATTGTGGAGAAGCGTTCCTATTTTCAGTATTTTTCACAATTTTTTTTTCTTGGAGACCCATCAGAAACGAAAAAGTAATCAGGCAGTTTTCGTAGAAGTAGGTAATCCCACGCACAGAGGCATCGTCTTATTGGGACTTGGCCCTCGTGTCTTCAGTCCCAGATGTAACTCGGTAAGAAGCTTAATTTTGGGCAGCAGAAACATTTCTCTTCATTTAATTTTAAACTTTATACTGTAAAGGTCACCTATAAGCAGATTATAACGCTAACACTCGAAACTGAAGCGTTTTTATTAAAATGAAAGAAAAGTAGCTTCAGCTGTGTGTACGCGGGTGCTCATTTCTGGATGCTTGTCCTCTGTCCATGTGGGAGGCGTAATAACGCAGTCTGCATGTCGCCATGGGCTTATTAATTACTGAGGTAGATTTTATTGACTGCATTTTAAACAGTGTGTACGACATTCTTATGTTTACTGGCATCATTGCTCCCTTCTTTTACTGGCTTTTCCTTCTTCTTCTTTTCGTTATTGCAAGCAAGATTGCGGAAGTGCCTGCTGACTGTTGACGATGCCCGTATATTCCTTCATTTCCATGTTTCGTAAGCTTACGACATCTTGAAATTTCAACGCAATTTGTTAAGAATGAAATTAGTCAAAAATGTCTTAATGTCAGTATATCACTTTGAAGCCCACTTTGATATTAATTAAATATACAGATTTTGTGATGTATTCTATATACTTTTGTCAAAGAAAAAGATTATAAAATCCTCTAGTTTTACATTCAGCAACGCAAATAGTGCAGTGATTGCCAACCTTTTGACGTGTCCTCCTTTGTCTTTTCACCAAAAGTTCATCCATTCCCCATTTTGTGATCGAAATAAACGCCAAACTATGCTCTCATAATTTTGTCCTTGATCAACTAACGTTTAAATGTTTTGCCCTTGTATCTGGTATATACGAGGAGCCGGGATAGCCCATTCGGTATAGCGACTGGCTACGGCCTGGACGACCGAGGGTCAGAGCTCCGAGTGTCGGTAGGGTCAAGATTTTCTCTTCTCCACGTCGTCCCTACTGGCTCTGGGGTCCACCCGACCGTGCGCTTTCCCCTGGGGTAAAGCGGCAGGGGCGTGAAGCTGACCAGTTTGCTGAGGTCAAGAAAATTTGCTTACTAAGTTAAGCACAGGGACAACTTTACCTTTACCTGGTACATAAGAGGAGAATTAACAAGTAGGCATACAAACATGAAATCTGAGTTTATCGATTTCCTTTTTTTAGTTATTTAATCTGTTATATTCCCCAAGATATACAATTTACGAGCTACTGTTTTTTTTTACTATAGCGGTAATCTGCTTGAGACTTAAGCTCACAGTTTGGATTGGAACTCGCAGTCACAATATGTCATAGTGTTTATTTCACGTCACTGTCACTGTACCCATGGGAAAAAGGAAAACGTATAGCTCTTCAGCGGTCTGCTGCGACCCCTGACAATGCGGCAGTTTCTTCAGCCTCCTCAAACAATGGCCGAAATATGAATAATATCAGGATGACTAATACTGTAGTAACAAGCAGCTGATAATGAAGTATGTTTAGTAAAATTTCATGGAGTACTTTTAGGTCTTCTTCACGAATCGCGATTTCATGGAGTACTTTTAGGTCTTCTTCACGAATCGCGGTTGCTGTATCTCGTGTAGGCAACCTAGCGGAAGGAATGTCTTGTGCAAGCATGTACTCGTATGCTTACAGTATAATCTAATGATGTAATGATCTCCCTCACTAATTTATGGCGACGCACCCTACTTCATGTAGCAGATGGGATATATCTGAACGCAGGGGAGTTAATTGTTGTATGGGGGCTCTACCACCTCGTACCAGCAATGTGAGTAAAAATGTGTGTGTGTGGATCCTGTTGTGTGTCCCAAACGTATATTGTTAGGTTAGCTGTCGCCACAGTAAAGTGATTTGTAATCAGTCAGTATTCTACAATTGAATATACTTGTACAGTGTGCGCCAGAATATCAGTACTGAAACTCGCGCATTTCGAACGCGCATGTGCGTTTGTCAACGGGGTATAGCTGCAGCCGCACGTGTTCCCAGTTGTGAAAAGGAAGTTGTTGGAAATGGGTCTCTCGAAGGAGGAAAAAGTATTCATAATTGAGTATTATTTCCGCTCAGACGGAAGTGGTCGCCAGACAACTCGCTTCCTTGGTTTTGAGCGGCCAGATGTTAGCGTCCAGAAACCGCTACACAGTACACGTGTGACGATATGGCGTGCCGTCTCAGCGTACGGTATATTAGGCTCCTATTTCATTGAGGATGAGGAAGGCAATGCTCTTACCGTCACCCAAGAATGCTACAGGGACGTGGTGATCGGACCATTTCTTTAGGATTTGAGAAGGTTCTGTCGTGCAAGGGACCATCACAGAATAGACAGTGGTATCAACAGGACGTCTTTTCATTTCAGTACTGTCGTTTTGGCTCATGCTTTATTTTCCTGCTACATTTTCGGTCTCGTAGGACCATCATCAGGCAGTAATATAAGAACACATCTAGGGTCATTGAACTACAGATGTTAAATTCTGATGGCTCAATTTCCTATTTCATAAGGGTAAAGTTATCCCTGTAACAGGCCGTGAAGGCCCGTAAGATTGTGAGAGGTTGAGGCTCCCACATCTTCTAGACACTCACAGATGGCGGTAAAGTTGTTAGCCTCATGCGCCGGCCGCCCTTTACCACCGAGGAAGATTCTTGGTACTAATTTCTGTGGTCAGTAAATGCAGTCCATTCATTCATTCATCAATGTCTCTATAGCCCTTTGTTGGACCCTGGCCTGTGCTTCAGTTTCGTAATCATTTTTACGCATTCGGTAGTACTCCATGGACGAGTGATCAGCCCGTCGCAAGGCCGCTACTTACACACAGGGCAGCACAAACAGAATAAACTCGCGCGCAGACATCCATGCCTTTGAGTGGGATTTGAACTCACGATCCCAGCGTTCCAGCGAGCGAAGACCGTTCAGGCCTCAGACAGCGCGGCCACTCTTATGGGCCAATAAATCCAGTATCCAAACCAAAACCCCGCCGAGAGTCACACTCAGAAGCGCCACAATAAGATGGTTATACCACCATTATTCTGTCTTTTGGAGTTGGTAATGTTTCTGTGCACGGGATACACTGACTTGATCTGATTGGAATTACTTTACTGCAGTCGTGTCCGTGAGAGGACAGCGCAACTTTCTCAGCATGGTTAAACTTCTGGTTTTGTGAATACGCATCCCTGGTGTATCCCCTTTAATAAGCATCAGTTTTCTCCCCTTACTGATGCACGCACCCGGCTTGATGACTTTTCTGAGTACCAGTGCCTCGCAGCAGACATCAAAATTAATACACTTATTTATCCTTGTGTATTCTCAGTTTTCTGTTTGTAATCTAATCACGGAGACCCACGCAAATCTGCGTGCAGAACTGAATTCTTAAAATTGTATTAGTGTAACCACGAAGAGATCGTATTACATAAACGTTGTCTTTTCCCGCGAACTTAATTTGAGGTTTAAACGCTTGCTGCCTTTCAGTTTAGAATATCGTATTTCCCCTGTTTTTGTGTGAACCTAACTGCAAAAATATACAAAAGTATATGGGTCTAACATTTACCTGCAGTTTCATGTGGGTGTGAAACTTGGTTCCCTGATCTGGTAGAAGAACATTGAGGATATTTGAGAACGGGACGCCGAAAAGAAATTTTGGACCCATGAGGGAAGTAGTAGCCGTAGAATGGAATAATTGCATAGTGAGTTCCACAATTCGCGTGCTGTTAAGGTTCCTTTAGCCAAGGAGGAGAAGGAGATGTTCGGACTACGTGACACGTAGGTGAAATATGTAATGGTTATTATTGAGTATTCTTCAGACCCTTAATGCTATTTATTTTGTTTTTAACATTATGTTCTTTGTGTATTTTCACTTCTATCTTAGCCATGCCTGTTTGCATGATCTTCTTCTTTAGTGTTTGTGTGTAACGGCTTCAAGCTGTTGTTACCAAGCGGTTTAATGAATCAGTTGAATAATAATAGTATTTATTACTGTTATTATTAGTAGTAGTGGTGGTGATGGTGGCGGTGGTGGTGGCGGTGGCGGCGGCGGTGGTGGTGGTGGTGGTGGCGGCGGCGCCAACAACAATATTACCGTTAGTATTATAAAGGATTACATTCTTTGTGAGAAAGTGAATGTTTATAAACTGCCGGTATTGTTAATAGCATCCGAACTGTGATGCATGCGGATTGTCTGCTTTGTATCGAGGCACGCTGTATCTTCTGCTCGGAGCCGTCGGTTATAAAGAAAACGCCCTGCGATATAAAGTATAGGGATTTACACGTACCCTGAGTTGCGAAATGTAGTGTTTGCACATGCGATAATACGAGTCTGTCCACAGGATATCAGTGTGTATACATATGTTATTTTTATCGCCTGACTCTGAACTCGTTGTCAGTGAATGCAATCTTAGGAAACTTCAACAGATCGTTCCACAGCTTTGGAAATGTGTTTGTTGCCTTTGGCAGCCCGGAACTGAGTGGCAAGATGGTGCCATTCCTGGGAGCAGAAAGCGTCTGTTATCAAAATCGGTTACGTTTCGGGTGGTCCCTGCGTGTCTGTGTGCTGTATATGCAGAAATCCACTCTTACAGGCCTGCAGGAGCCTCAGCAGACCTTGGGGGCCTAATGTTTGAAGAAGCAGAAGAAAATGTTGGTGATGATAGGCCTACAGTGAAATGTGCACTCAGATTGAAGTAAAGATAGTCACAAATACATAATATGCAGTACCATCGTGAACATGCTAACTTTCTGTTAGCAATGGGATATGCTGTCGTTTCTGAGGGACTGCAGCCTCCATCTTCGGCCAATAGGAAAATTTACCACCGATGTCTATCCACCAAATTTAAGGACCCGGAAAGTAAAGGATGAAGCTTAGATATCTCAGTTAAGTATGGGTTATGGAATTTGATGATCATGGTTTGAATTGGAACTGACAAGTCGGCATTTTTGCCAAACCGTCACGCTCAAACCAAGCCTAGTCAGCTGATACCCGACTACATCAAAGGTTAAGAAGGCTTGAGGCTTGAGGCTTGCTTACACGCGTTCTGAACGCTTTTATATCTTGATTTTAATATTAGGTAATTTAACGAGAGTATTTCAGACTTATAGCATCGAATTACTGGTTGACAGTGAATTTTAGACGGTGACTCAACCGACATTGGAACCCATGCCTCTCAAATAAAGAAAACGTTACTGCTTGCACCTGATTGGTCGGCGAAATGAGAAAATGATTATGACTGAAATGTAGATACTTATATTGAATTCGGTAATTCACATGGAGATACTGAGAGAAATCACTTTTATTGCTTAGTTGTCCCGGTGCTTAATTAATTAAGCACTACGCAGTGAAGACATATTGGGGGGTAGAGGAATAACTCCCCAATTCTTGACCTCGACACTAGGTAGAGAGGAGTGGTCAGTTTCACGCCCAGGCGACTTTTCTCCCGGGGGAAATAACACCTGATAGCCATTGGATAGGAGGCTGGATGGGTCCCGGAACCGACCTGGACGCCGTGGAGAACAGCAAAATCTTTCCCCCAGTAGAGAGACGAACCCCAGCCGTCCAGAGAGAAATCACACACAAAAAAGACTCATCACACCCCATGACCGAGATTCGAACTGGATATCTCCTGTCTACGACCATAGAACGATACTGCTACACCCAGTGGCTCAGTCCTTTGCCATAGTGCGGCGACAGTGGTCAGCTTATGCGTCCAGAATAGATGTAGGGCAGGCTGATGTTTGGCGTTGTAACTGTATTGCATTCATATTGCATTCATTGTGACCACGTCTACGCAGCGTGGTGAGAAGGTGTGGCCAAGGCTGTCACTCGTAGCTGTGATTTCATTCCTAGTTAATGAGGTTCCCTGTCCACCTGTAATTAACACCGCGCGCTGAATGTGTAGGAATGAATACACTGACAGTGGCGACGCGCATGCATGAGCGTCGAAGTAAGTAATCAGCACAGTGACTAGCCATTATCAGCCGGCCAAGCCGTTCCGAATATATGTCCTGTATCATGAAGGACGGCAGGTTGCAAAGTTCCGAACTTCTTGTGACTGATAACGTAGCATGATAAGACTAGTTCATGCAATTTGTTCCTTGTCGTCTCTCCGCCCGCAGCACACTGGCGCCCAAAGCCGCGCCTAGTTGGGTTATACCACCCGTGACAGTGACAGGTGTATGCTTAAGTTACGTTGACTTACACTGATCCATTACTCATAACGTATTTTTTTTCAGCTGTTTCGGATTACGACATCTGGCCTGTTAACGATTCGTAATTAATTGCGAAACAACGCGTCCTTTTAGGCATTTGATTAAATTACTGTGTTGGACCAATCGCAAGATTTTGTACCCAAGGGCAGCAGATCCTGCATCACAGAATGAAATTCTGAAATGTGCGCCCAGTGTAACAGTTCTGGCGTATTGCTTGTAGACGTTCACTTCGCAAATGCTAACTCTTGATGCTCATATTATTATCCTTGGCACTACAGCCCCAGTGGGCCTAGACCTACCTCCATGAACTTCTCCGTTCATTTCGGTTTTTCTAGATCTTACACAGTCTGTAGGACTCCTTGTGCGGGTGATCAGCTCGTCGCAAGGCCTCTACCTGTACACAAACACAGAAAAACGGACATACACAAACTAAACATCCATGCCCTGAGTGGGATTCGAACCCACGATCCCGGTTTCCAAGCGAGCGAAGACAGTACATGCCTTAGACCGCTCGGCTACCGTGATCGGCCCCTTGATGCTCGTAGTACGAGAATAAAACAGGCGAAGCGGACGAGCAGAAGCAAAACCAGTTCATAGGTTCTCGAGGTGTGATGGGCGGAACATGGATCCGTTTTGTATAATTGTGTCGACAACCTCAATATTTGCGGGAAATGTATAAGCGAAACATACATGTGTTGCCGTTTTTCTTCTATTCTTCTTTCCTTTTTGTTCTAAATATTTATCGCTCCGATAACACTTAGTGAGCTACCTGCGCATTGCGCAAGAGCTCCGGCAGTTCTTCATGTGACCTGCCTTTGTTGTTGTTGTTGTTGTTGTGCAATTTTAACCCAAATCCGATTATGTTATGGCCGTGCCATAGCCCAGGCTCTCAGCCACCGGCTTCCCATTGCGGCCACCCAGGTTCGATCCCAGGTGAAGTCTGAAGTTTCTGGTGTGCGGAGTGGCCCCGAGGCGGGTTTTCTCCTAGTGCTTTGGTTTCTCCTTCCAGTTCTCATTCCGCTAACTGCGCTACATTCAGGAATCCTATCAGCGACGCTATGAAGCCTGGATACTGAGAGTGGCGTTGTACAGCTAACTTGAAATACCCGCATGTCGACAGATTTCAGTAAAACTCAATATGAAATTTTATTAATATCGTTCTACAGTTACTATATGCGGACAGACGGACAGGCATATGACGAAGTTAATAGGTGCTATAATTTCGCGAATGCGCCAAAATCTCGGACATATGAATATATAATGGTTTTGAGTTGGATTGGAACCTGCGATCCCTCGTTGGAACGGCCCTAGACCGCACACACTTCAGAGGAATTATAGGCCTAGTAACTGCAAGAAAAAATATATATATATTGTTGGCGAATTGTTCACGTGCCGATCGCAGTAGCCGCGTGGTCTGCGGCATGAACCGTCTTCGCCCGCTTGAACGCTGGGATCGTGGGTTTGAATCCCACTCAAGGCACTGATGTTTGTATGCGAGTTTATTCTCTTTGTGTTGTTCTGTGTATATGTAACGGCCTTGCGACGGGCTGATCCCCCATCCAAAGTGCCTTTCCGAGGGTGTACAGATTAAGAAACTGAAAAAGCGGCCAAGTCCATTGGGTGTTTACGGTTCAGAGGAAGGTTTCGGAGGAGTATGCTCCCTACATCCTCATGGTACGGAGGCAGCAGGTTCGTCCGAAACGTTGGTACGAGCACGAGGGTTAGATGATATCAGATTAGATTGTTTAGATTCTCGAAATAAGCCGCAACCTGCTGAAGCAGATATGATGACATGTCGTCATAGACTCTTGGTGACCTCGATAGAAAATAATGTTACATCTGCACCCAGTTTAAGCGATTCCTGGGAAAACCCATTTTCTCGTTCCCTCACGCACAAATCCAGTGACGTCGGTTGATGCCGCGGGCAAGGCACAGGGAACTGACAGTACCGAGCGAGGCCTGCGGATATCATACAGAGCTTTTTATTTTGTATTACACCTTTCAGTCATTTCAATAGCCCCTCGAAATCATGATTAAACCCGTAATGACACAGGGGGGAAACCTGCGATGGAGTGTGATTTAGTTGCGAGGCTGAAAGCTCCTTAGTGAAACAAAACTTGATAACAAAGTTCACGGTTCGTGCAGTTTTGGTTTGCGTGTGTGCTCATATCTGCACCGCGATCTGCGTAAGGAGAAGACTTAGGCATGATTTGGCATGGATTATGTGCTACAGTAATAAAAGGGAGCTCATAATCGTCAGCAGGAATTCTAGTGCCAAAATCGAAAACAAGAAAATATATTCGTACAACCGTCTGTATACTGATGGGGGTTGCTCAACTAACGGAGAGTTGAGGGTAGAATTGCTTTATTGCCGTTTGACCATAGTTTGCGATTCCGAACACGTATGATAATGAGAAAAGAATCAATTCCTAAAATTCCTCTTTGTAAACTGGTGAAATCTCACCCGTTTTATGAAACAACCACGTATTATTGTATCCGCTGTTTTGGGTGGTTATGAGGCAGTATTGTTCTTTAGGACGAATGTAAATCGCAGGAGAAAATATCTAGTCCTAATAAGGATGAACGGAGAGTTTCATGGAGGTAGGCCTAGGCCCACTGGGGCTGTAGTGCCAAGGGGGGGGGGATAAAAATGAAATGAATTGGGAAAGGAGTCGATTATGTGACGAGAGTGGGCGTTGATGTTGTATATATTACTGTGCAGGGTAATGCTGACTAATGGCATGCAGCAGTGGCTGATCTACACACGAATTCTCCGGCTATTATGGTACCCGGAAGCTTATTAATGTGTTCACAAGAACCCGTCACTGGACCGTCTCCTGAGCCAGTTGAATTAAACCCACACCTCACGCTGTTTCTTCAAGATCCCTTTTAATGTTTCCTCCAATTTACGTAGGTCTGTTTGAAGAGGTCCCTTACCTTTAGATTTTATGAGCAACATTTTGTAGGCAGAGACTGAATTCTGGTGAAAGGAAAATTTAGAAAGATAACCTACAGTAGGGTTTCCTCAATGTTCAGAATATCGCAGATGCATTTCGAATACTCCTGAAGCCGCCATTGACGTTAGTATTTACTGGTCACTATTCCGACAACAACCCTTTACGTGAAGAAATTTTACGTTTACAAGACGCACTTCGAAGTGACTGTGTTTGGCGGTACGTGCGTACATTATAATGCTTTCTTGAAGAAATTGCCTCAAGTGAAATTATGATACGTTTTATCGCAGTAAGTTTTGAACGACCTTCGGTTAATTTTGAAGTTGTCTGGCGAGTTAATTTTGCTTTATATTTGTAACCCGCAAGAAGTTCATAAGAATTTTAGATTCTCCCAAAGGCGGCTCATCGTACTGTCATGAAGTGCCATGATGTCATTAAATGTAAGTTGTTGAGAGCTGCAACTTCTGTATATCTGTGTACGAGATTGAAATTCTCACGGCGATCATTATAATTTTTTGGAATGTGAGGCCGTGTGTAGTAGAAATATTTCAACGTTTTCGAGGAATATATTGCCTCCGTCTTCAGGACCGAATAGTAAACCATGCACGCAGCAAACAGGGATTCCTTGTCTCGTGCTTGATATAGTCTTAATCGCAGAAGATGGATACAGTGCGTTTCTTGGAAACGTCAGTGAATTTATGCGTCGCATCCCTTTGATGCATATTAGACGAACTGCGGTGAGAGATAACATATAACTCTGTGCACAGTGGTGGGTGTAGGTCGACCAGCTTTTTGTTAACTATTAAATGAACACGAAGAAGCGGACTGGAGCAGCACATTTGGAAAATGTGTGTGCTCCAGTCTGGACTACGCCTTTCGGGTGTTGTGTTCTGTGGACTCACCGGTATTCTGTTTGTGGACTTGCTTTCATTTATCTCTGCTGCAGGTTACTGCTCTCTGTGAGCGTATTCTTTGGGGTAATATGCTTGCATCTGACGTACTCGTGTTACACATAGCGAGCAAGGGCGGCTGGACGAATAGGGGAACGTAGGGAGAAAGCTGGAAATTGTATCCGGTTCATGGGGAGGGTATGTGAGTGTCGGGGTAAACAGCGCATACGACGCTTATTCGATGTTGAGTTGGTTACTATGCGTTAGAGTTCTTGAACTGCTTCTATAGAACTCTAAGGAAGTCATAGGCATTTTAATGGACTGCATTTTATTTATAACTTTGTCATAAAGATCTTTGCTAGCTGGAGAATAGATAAGGGGATTATTCTAGCGATTTCGGGAGTTAAGCTTCTTCAAGTTGATAAAAACCCAAGTTTGTATATCGAATTACGTAGTTCAATGTAAGATTTGAGGTTTTCACAGCGGTGACTATGAAGAATACCGTCTTCTGCGATGTGGCACCGTATATATTGTGTAAACGTCGGTTCACACAAGATCTACACGGCGCCACATCCCAGAAGACGGCATTCTACGTTGTCCAAGTTTGTTTTAATTCTCTTTGGCTGTCGGTATTGAAACTTATGCCTTAAACTGTTACGTAGTTTATTTAGTGGCGTCGGCTCTGTGTGTAAATCGTATAATATCGACTTGGAGGAACATTATTGTGAATGAGGAATTGAGAAGTGTGTGGAGGGAACCGATCCTGCCCGATTTTGGGGAATTATTCCAGCATTTGTCACAAGGAACTTTGGAGAGCCAGAACATCAGACAGAACAGGACCGGGAACCATATCCGAAGTAATTGCGCAAAGTAATCAGAAGGACGCTTCGATATGTATGTACGTACATATAGGTATTTGTTTCCTGCTGTGTGTGTGGATTGCTTCACGAGGATTTTGAGTATCGAGACTACATGGCGTCGGATCATAAGGTGACTGATGAATTGGAAAGAAACCATCTTTGCCTGATCGAAATATGTTCCAAATATATGTCTGGAGGATTTAGGAAAACCATGAAAAACCTCAGGATAGCCGGTGTCCCGGCCAAGATTCGAACCAGACACCTCCCGATTACGGGTAGAGAGCGTGATCTCTAGACGAGCCTGTTCGGTGATTTTTCTTGTTGTTGCTGCATGATATGAGGACTACTTTGTGAACGGTCTACCAGTCCGTACCTTCAGTGTTAATACCCCAGCTCTGGAGGAATGGTATGTTGTGCTATTCGACAGCCTTCCTTCATATACTGAGCTACATAATACCCAGATATGAGAATGAGTCGTGTTTTTGCAGTCTGTCAGGGCCCACGCTGGCATGGTTTCCGGTTCAGTGTACACTACTCCTGCTGTAGGTTCAGCCCGTTTGAGGACCCCAGAGTTTAATGTTACATTGCTGTAGGTTCCCTCTCTGTCCGGTTTTTCTCAGCCTTTCTGTGTAACACTTTCTGCTGTTATAAAGAATGTGTTTATTGCCCCGTTACCTAGCAATGAATATATGCGAACCACCTAGAAAACCCCACTCGTTCTGTTGCTGAGTGCGCATATTTCGGGCTTTGCCTAGAAATGGGTCTGCGTGTCACATTATGTTCATTTAACATGAGTTCATGCACACGGACCTGCAAACATTCTCCACAAAAGTATCATACGTTTGTATGTTGCTACACGCCAATAAGAAAAGAAAAATGAATGGCTCTGGTATTACACGTTATCAGACTTCATCGTAGGTACGTAATGATCTTAGTTACAGCGACCAAAGGGCACTGTTGATCGTGACATGATCAGCGCCAGAGAACCATCGTCACTTGCTAGCCTAACTTGGGGCATCGCGCTATAGAACCGACTCTGATGTTCAGAACTACACCCCCTCTGTGTGAAAGCTTCTATATTACCCGGCACTGGTGTAAGGTTCAGAGTTCAAGCTTTACTCCAGAATAACATTCTGCAGAGTTCTCATGTTCGAATGTTAATGAGACATTTATGTACACTGTACCGGAACATGAGCTATTCTTTATCGTAAGCCGATCACAGTGGCCGCACGGCCTAAGGCATGAACCGTCTTCTCCCTTTGGAACACTGGGATCGTGGCTTCGAATCCTACCCAAGGCATGGATGTCTGTGTGCGTTTATTCTGTATTTATGTTGTTCTGTGTGTAGGTAGCGCCTTGAGACGGGCTGATCCCCCGTCCAAGGAGTCGTACCGACTGTGTATAGGATCAGGAAACCGAAACCCCAGCCAAGCCCCAACAAAGGGCTGTAGAGTAATAATAATAATAATAATAATAATAATAATAATAATAATTGTTTATCGTGAAGATCAGAGGCACATAGAAAACATAGTGAAATTTACTGCTTGTAAACAGGGGCCTTTTAACTCGAAAAAGAAAGAAAAACAAGAAGTGAAGGGAAAATTGTTCGATTGAATATTTATTTATTTATTTATTTATTTATTTATTTATTTATTTATTTATTTATTTATTTATTTATTTATTTATTTATTTATTTATTTATTTATTTATTTATTTATTTATTTATTTATTTATTTATTTATTTATTTATTTATTTATTTATTTATTTATTTATTTATTTATTTATTTATTTATTTATTTATTTATTTATTTATTTATTTATTTATTTATTTATTTATTTATTTATTTATTTATTTATTTATTTATTTATTTATTTATTTATTTATTTATTTATTTATTTATTTATTTATTTATTTATTTATTTATTTATTTATTTATTTATTTATTTATTTATTTATTTATTTATTTATTTATTTATTTATTTATTTATTTATTTATTTATTTATTTATTTATTTATTTATTTATTTATTTATTTATTTATTTATTTATTTATTTATTTATTTATTTATTTATTTATTTATTTATTTATTTATTTATTTATTTATTTATTTATTTATTTATTTATTTATTTATTTATTTATTTATTTATTTATTTATGTTCACATAGGACTTCATTCCATGTTTTGCTTCGTGGAGTTTGTCTGTGAAGGAACTTTAATGTTACAAATGATAGAAAATGAGGTCACACTGTTTGTGAAATATGTCCGGAATATTTTGGTCGCTGGAGGGAGAAATAAAAAAAATGTTGAAATAAGCAAGACAAATTGAACTGTGTATCGCTCAAGAACAGCAGGTGCTGTAGTGTATCATCATGTATTTGTGATTTCGTCGAGTTTTTCTCTGTGCAATTCTTTCTTATCTAGAAGTAGGAGAATATTTGGACCGAAGAGGGATAAAGTGGTACCATAACAAGGAGCTTCATAACTTGTACTCTTTGTTAAGTGTAATTAGAATGATGAAGTCAAGGAGGTTGAGGTGGGCAGGGCATGTAGCATGCATGGGGCAGTAGAGGACTATATATAGGATTTTGGTAAGAAAGCCGGAAAGAAAACACCGCTAGGAAGACATAGACTTAGGCAGGATGATGATAATACAAAGTACACGTATCTTTGATAATTAGGATGGGCTGGTATGGACTGTATTAGTGTGGCTGAGGACAGGGACCAGAGGAGTGCTCTTGTGAACACGGTAATGAACCTTCGGGTTCCATAAAATGTTGGGAAATTTTTGAGTAGCTGAGCGACTGGCGTGTTCTCAAGAAGGACACAGCTCCACAGAGTTAGTTAGTTAGTTAGTTAGTTAATTAGACAGAAGCAGTTACCTGTATTGAAAGGAAACCAGCCCGAAACACAGATTTCGAGACCTGGTGTATACTATCATTGGAAATTGGTATTTTAAGCTATATACATCTTTTTAATTGGCAATCTGGGATTAGAGGCTTGTATTCAGATTTAATTACGAAACAGTGAATATTTAGCTATGTTTCTCTCATATGCCAGGTTGCTTTTTAGGGAGAGATTTTACTAGATTTCATACATGCCTGTACTCTGTTTTTCAATATGTGTACAGGCCTACTTGATATAGGCAGTTGCAGCGCAGATCCAGTGGCTGTCCCTGTGCACCAGATCACAGGGTAGCTACATCGCTTCTCTTGGCCGTAGTGGTCTGTCCGTTGTCGGATGATTGATGATTCTGTGCCGCAGCTATTAACATATGAATTGATGTATTAGTTTCTATCTAACCGGTTGTAATCAGTCCGTGGAGTTCACGTAACTACAGAATGGCGTTCCATTAGTTGAGGCAACGAAGTTGATTGAAACACCAAATAAACCGCCTTCGCATTTTGATGAATTGTGAGCTACCACTGGTCTACCCTGTATGCTGAGATTCGGCCAGGCCCGATGTATCTTTGTCGCATTTCTGTGCAGTAAAGTGAACTTATAATGGATACAACAGAAGAACTCGGCGCTTCAGGCTGCGTGATAAGAAGAGTCATTAATGGCAGCATACGGGCTAGCATTCATCTCATGTGTAAAGACGTTGAAATAAGAAAATATGTGCATTTATGTTGATGTGAGGTGTGAACAGCAACACTAGGACCATTCAGAGAAGATACGTGGATGTTGTATGGTTTCATTGTATTAAATGACTCCATTATTCGGGAAGACATCTCCCTCCATTGCCCCCCTCCCTACAGTCGTCTGCAGAAAAGCCCAAGACAGACGTATCGTAGGTATGTTTACTTAACTTTTTATGTGCTCAATGAAAATCATATGCCTTTTTAACACACTAGTACGTTTCTTGTAAGATTTGAGGCTTTCACGGCGGTGACTATGAAGAAAGCAGTCTTCTTGTTTTGTCATAGCATGTCCAAGTATACGCATATGCGACTCCCTTGCATAAGAGTCTGTGTGAATGCCATTACTGAACTAATCGGTACCAGTAAGAATTATGTAATTTACGGAAGCCCATTACGTAACTGTGTAATTATTAACCTATACTTATTTCCCTTGTTTGTAGTTTAACGACGCTGTTAGTAACTCGGATTGTGTAGTATCGGATTTAACGAGCTTATATAGCTTATATTTTATTCATCATCATCATCATCATCATTGTCACCACTACCACCACCACCACCACCACCACCACCACCTACTTCAAGGTAGGCCTGTTGTGTCTCAAAGACTATTCTTCCATCGTCTTCAGGGTCGTTCAACATTTCTTTGTTCATCTGGTTGACAGTTCTTAACTCTATGGGGGCGAGAGTTCATTCCTATATTTTGTTGTATAACAGCATTAATTTATGCTCACGAGGTAGACCTGCTTGTGTCGTTAAGCCTTGTCGGAAGTTTATATGCGTTTCGGATGGGCGGTTCTTCTAACTGTGCTTAGGGATTAAAACGTATTTGTCGAGTACTGTATAATTTATTGTTGTAAGCAAAATTAGTCTTGATATAGGAATTCCGCATTTGATCTTGGATAATTCTGTAATATCATGCTTTGAAACTATTTTTAACCCAGTCTTCTTGTTTAAAAAAAGAAAGAAATAAAAGTAGGCTTATGGGATCACCATTCTCTTTGTGTTTTCCCCTTATCAACTTTTGAATGCCTGAACAAATGTGTATGGAACTTGGTATGTGTATCATGGCACCTGAGCCCAGTCTCAACGGCGTATTTAATAAATCCCTCACATCAGTCTGTATGTCTGTGTGTGTATCCCTGTATCGTTGCTAGTCAGCGGCCCGGTAAAACCGTTACCGCCACAAGGAATACACACGCTACAATAACGAATTGTTGGACTCGTAATCTTCAGTGCCGTCCGTGTCGTTATGTTAAGATTTCATGCTTAGGCCCATGTAAAGCGTGGGGTATTGCTGACTATTTGCACGTGCTCTAGATTTATTTGCTTAATTGTTCAGTCTCCCGAGAGTCTCTCTCGGAGCCTTATACGCTGTGACGTTTTTAACTTCAGTTTTATTAGGGCACGAATCGCTTGTGACTGAAGCGCTTTGTAACTGACTCACTCATCCACCCGCTCGCTCAATAACGCGGTGCATTATGTTTATATATTTTCACTAACTTTTAGTGGGCTATTGTCTCGCCGTTTCGTGATGCTTACATTAGGTATACTGAAATTGCAGCCAAGAGTAATGGATTGTCATCAGGAAAATAAAAGTCTAGAACATTAAGTGCCCTACGTCAGAGATGAGCGTACTGAATACTTGTAACAATATGCTTAGACGAGCTTCACTGTTTTAAGGGCTCAGACATTTAGTTGAAAGTACACAGGTAGTTTGTTCGTACTCAGGACTGAAACCCTCGTAAAGATTGATGTTCTGTAATATTTTTTTCAGCTTGAGGCATAAAGTTTAGAAATATTGTACACTGACATTTATAAGTCCTGGGAGCCTTGGGTTCGCAACTGCGTGCCTTCAAGAACGCTTTAGGAGGCGGTGCCAGACCGGAAGCGATTCCCGGACTGTATCAGTCAAAATGAGCGAACCCTCATAAGAAATTATAATTTTTCGAAAACCTCCCCTTCTTCTCCTTCCGGATTCTTGCTTATCCTGACCTGTCGCCTCGTAGCTTACCTCTTTATAGAGTACTTCAGAAATAGCATATTTTCTGAAGAAAATAATCCTTCGTCCCAGCTGATCGTTGGAACAGGCTGTAGATTGGCCTGCATTCTGTATTTCTCTCCGATACACTACATATAGTGTCATCACCAGGATCTTTATGGGGACGGAGGAAATTGCCTTAGAATGATAGCATCTGTTGTTAGATACAAAATTGGCCATCGTGGTTTTCACTGTGTCAGAGGGAAACATTTTCAACGCACATTTGCGTGCTTATAAATTGCTGGCTTTAAAGCAGCCTGAGCTGACGGACAGGAAATGTTATGATTTCTACTGTGTACAGGAGAAACTGGAACTGAAATGAAACATTCCTCGGCCTGTGATCCGCTACCCACGCGCCTTGGTCGTAACCGTAACTGGTACGTATCGTCCACCTCCCAGGCTCGTCGACAGTTTTTTAATCCTTCATCAACAAAGTAACGTTTTTATTTATTTATTTTTTTTCAGAAGTGAGCAAGCGTTACGAAATGTCCCGAAGGACGAATTTTGTGTCAGATTTATCTATCAAGTAAAGGAGGATGAGGTCGGTAGGGTATGTAGCACGAATGAGGCAGAAGAGGAATGCATATAAGATATGGGTTGGAAAGCCAGAAGGAAAGAGCCCACTGGGAAGACCAAGGCGTAGGTGGGTGGACAATATTAAAATGTAAGCTTCGAGGTTTTCACGGCGGTGACTATGAAGAAAGAAGTCTTCTCGGATTTGGCACCGTGTAGATGTGGTGTTAACCGACGTTTCGGAGGAACGTATCGCCTCCATCTTCAGGGTAGTAGGAAAAATAAGAAAATCCGCAAGCGAAGAGACAGTAAGAACAGGTGCAAGCAGACTAATGTTGGGAATAAACTCGGCTATATGAGAGCAGGGAAGGGATGGGCCAAGTCTACATGGGAAATCAGTGGAGAGGGAGAGGGGAAGGGTCTGGGACAGGAGTAAGGTTAGGGCAGGTATAGGATATTGTGTCGAGGGGGGGGGAAGTAAGGTATAATTGGAGGGCATTAACCCTTAAGCTGGCGAGGTTGCTATGTGAGTCGGTCATGGACTGTGTGGACTTGTGGATCTGGCGTCATGTCCCGGGGAGTTTTAGGGAATAGATGAGAGGCTTCCATGACTTGCTGAGACAACTCCCCCCCCTGTTCATACTGTCAGGATGGAATTCAATCTCAATGGCTTCCCTAATGATGCGAACCATATATCGGGTCTTGGTGGCGAGGATGGAGGTATTCTGAAGCTGAATGCGGTGTCCCAAATCGATGCTGTGTTCAGCTACAGCTGACTTGTCCGGATGTTCAAGACGGATGTGCCGCTGATGCTCCTTCAACCTCATGTCCACGGAGCGGCCCGTCTGCCCCATATAGATCTTGCCGCACTCGCATGGGATACTGTATACACCCGGTGTCCTTAGTCCCAGGCTATCTTTGATCGCCCGGAGGAAACTGGATAATTTGTCTGGAGGCAGACCCACTGCTTTGATGTTGTGCCGGGGCAGCACTCTGATGATCCGAATAAATATAGTCCCGATATAGGGCAGGAAGGCGACTGAGCCCGGTTTATCTTCAGGCCGGCTGATCCGACGGTTGTGAACTGTATGGATCTGCCGGTTGTTGTATCCATTCTTCCTGAATACATCCCCCAGGAGAACCAACTCCGCATACAGGCTTGCTCTAACCTTGCTCCTGTCCGAGACCCTTCCCCTCTCCCTCTCCACTGATTTCCCATGTAGACTTGTCCCATCCCTTCCCTGCTCTCATATAGCCGAGTTTATTCCCAACATTAGTCTGCTTGCACCTGTTCTCACTGTCTCTTCGCTTGCAGATTTTATTTTTCCTTCTACCCTGAAGATGGAGGCGGTACGTTCCTCCGAAACGTCGGTTAACACCACATCTACACGATGCCACATCCAAGAAGACTGCTTTCTTCAGTATTAAAATGGATCTAGAGAGATAGGATGGAAAGGTATAGATTGGATTGATCTGGCTCAGGATAGGGACCAGTGGAGGGCTCTTGTGAACACAGTAATAAACCTTCGGGTTCCATAAAATGCTGGGAAGTTCTTGAGTAGCTGCACAATTGGCGGCTGCTCAAGAAGGGCTCAGCTCCATGAGTGAGTGAGTAAGTAAGCAAGTAAGTATTTATCTATCTCAAGAAGAAAGTCCGTGTACGAGACGTCCACAGAGTCAACGAAATGCAGAGACAATGGCAGATGTGGAACTGCAGTGAATTCTTGTAATAAGACAACTGAGTTAACGAGCTAACTAACTTTGTTCTGGCTTTCCCGTAACAAAGTTTTATGAACAGTTCTTTGTGTTCTTGACTTAGAACGTCGAATCTTTTTTTTTTTCGATCACAGTGTCTTCTCTTATATTTCGTAATCAGAGGAGGAGAGGACGGCATTTTGTAGAGCACGCTTTCATCTTCATTTTCTTCCAAAACACCACCTGAAGCTTAATGCATATCCCGCTCACCTCCGGTCGCCTGAACTTTCCCTTTTTCGTAACATACCTTATGTCATGCAACAACACTAAATTTTCCATGACGCCGCGTACCGTATGGATTATGCAATTGGTTTTAACAGTTCTTCATAGTTGGTTCCATAATGAAACCGTAATAGATAAAATATCAACACTAACTGGGGAACATATAGGGTCTTCCTGATTTCTTAGCGAATTTATAATACCGTACCACAATTTTTTTCGGACTAGTTTCGCCTGTGAAGAAGTACCTTGTAAGTAGAATTTTTATATAATTAGTGAACTGAGCCAACATTTGTTATCTCTGTTGACACATACACGTGTTTCCAAATTAAGATTCGAATTTATGTATGAATAAAATATGTTTTGAAAATATGCGAGTATATTATCATTCAAATATGATAAATTATTTCTTTTACAGAAATTAGGAATGTGATCTTAGGTATATGCACATTTCGGCCTCCTGAAACATGTAAGGCCACTATGCCATTCTGTAAATTCGATGAAGAGCTCAAAAATCATTCCACATAACGATTTGTTGGCGTTTTAGTCCGGGAGGCAACAGATTCTAGGAAAACGGGCATAGCCATGTACAGATGTTACAGTAAAAACAGTATCTGTCCAGAATATGTAATATATATATATATTTTCCATTGAAGTCTTAAATCTGTTTTTATCGAGAGTTTCCTTGCATTTTCTACGACCGTATAAAAATATTTAACTCTTCTCCCTCATAAATTGGGATAAAGGGATACATGGTGTCATAAGGAAGCACCTTACAAAATGTATCTGCACCTCTCTACACCAGGCCGCTAGGAATCGATTTCCTGAGAATTTCATATTTTATTTCAAATTTAGTACACCCAGATATGCGCATCGAACCTGTGCCTCACACCCAAGGAGTTGCAAATACCTCTCAGACTGGTGCTGTAAATCAGCTCCTTATGCAGAAGTTGCCCAGTATGAGACCAGGCAGTCTCGCTGTGCATTTTAGTGCCGTATCCCCGCTTCGTCACAGCCTCCGTTCGAATCAGACGTGTGATTGTGAGGTGTAGCATGCGGCATGTTAAACCGATTAGCTTTCAGATGTGCTCCCATCCTGTCTTCATGACAATTATGTAAAACCCGAAGTAAGGTGTCACGTTAAAATAAGTATCCCTGTACCTCCACTCTTCCATACGCCTCCATGGCGTGGTGCTTAATCAGTTAAGCACAGGGACGAATTTACCTTTACCTGTACATCTCATTTCACAGAACAGTGGGTAGGAAGGTCAAAGAATAAGTCAAAACAGAATGGCCTAGTCCAATGGCTACCATTCCTGCTTTTTATGTTACAGATCCGTGATTTAAATCTCGGCTCCGTGACCGGTTGTCCTGGCTGAGGTTGCTCGTGGTTCTTCTCGGTCCCTCCAGATGTCAGGGTAGTACTTCGAATTGGGGCACGATGGCTTTTTTCCACTTCCTTCCCAGTATTCCTAATTTCCTAATATTCGTCGCTGTATAGTCTTACCTGCTGATGATGTAATGAAATAAACAAGTAAACAATAAGCCACAACAGTGCAGCAGCACGCGAAGAAACAATACACAACGACCGGGAAGTGTGAAATCCGTTCGGAAGTTAATGAATTACACAGTTGTTCTGAGGCAGCCCAGTCTTGTTTTACTTGTTAGCACTGTGTTTCTTCCTTTAATTTGGCACTCGAAACATCTGTACGGAACCTCGAGTAAAATTCTTACATATGAAGCTGAAAATATGGCCGCAATCAAATAAGGATAATAATAAGTATATTTTAAACATGGATATGATATATAATTTAATTGCACATATTTAGAAACGAGAATCGCATTTCATGTACGTAAGAAAGCCAACTTGAAGCATGAATATGCCACCTATTTGCCATTTTCAATATGTAGAGCCCCCTCCCCCACGCACAGAATCCTTTTATACTGGGCTTAATATTGGAAAATTGAGTTCTCAGATCTTGCGTCGGATTTGGCCTGTTTCTGTATTTCATTTTTGTTGTGTAATTCAAGAATCCAGTTTCGCACAGTATGTGCCTTCGAAGGGTGTCAGCTGGCGAACCGCATGTTTACATAGAGCTTTTTCCTCTAAGAGAAATACACACTTCGGTTTATAAATTTCTTCCTTTGAAAGTGACATTTCTACACAGAAGAAGCTCCGAAATGAATAGTCATTATCTCCGTCAAGATTCGAACCCGTCTTCTATTAAATACAAGTCTGGAGCTTTACCGTTAGACCAGCCTACTGGGAAAAATTTATCTGAAGATTTTGTCGATTTCATTGAAGAGATTTGGCTTCGTTTCTTATTCGAAGAATCTGGCATTGAAGAGTTTCACCCTTTGCTCAATACGTAATAAATGGGTACGTAAAAGTTGTGCAGGAGCGAAACTAATACGGTCTTTTGTTGGGTACTTATTTTTATTCAGTATTACGCGAGAGTTAATAGAAATGCCGATACAAGGACAGATCTAGTGTTTCATTTCTTCTCTTTCTGTCTTTTTTTTTCCCATTTTCAGTTAGGCATATTGTGCTTTTGTGTTCTGTCCTTCTTTGTGAGCGACATACATGAGCAGTAGGGAGAACTAAAATATAATCGATAACAATCATAAAAATAATGCTGCCTTCCAAATTTGTTACTTTTTCGTTACGTTCTAAATTGGTTGTTTAACGACGCTGTCAGTAGCGACACTATATAGCGCCAATCCATTGCCTTATAATAACAGTACAATTAAAGAAATAGGATTCAGAAACTGTTCACCGAAATTCTACCACTTGCTCAGGTTTCGAAAAACGGAAAGGGAATGCAAGAGGCTTACAGACGAAAATATGTTTTGTGTGTGTAGTGCCCAGAACGTCTTACCTTGTGCTGTGCCATTCACGCTGGCGAAATCGGAAGACATTTTCTCATAAAAATTAGATACTGAGATGTGATACAATACAGCCTGCCTTCCTCAATGGCCACCTAGTGTCCAACATAATATTCGTATAACGAATAGACCGTTCTCACATACCTCTGGATCAATAAGCACAATAGATCACTGTAGGTCGCGGTGCAAGGGCCGAGAATGCCCACCCCTTATACATTAATTAATTAATTCGTTCATTCATACCTCTGGATCCGGGATAGTTCAGCCAGCTTGTATAGCGACGGGTTGGACGGACGGGGTTCGATTCCCGTCGGGTGCAAGAGATTTTCCCTACTTCATTGTGTCGAGACCGGCTTCATATCCAGTAGGTACCAAGGGTTTTTCCCCTGGGTAAACCGGCTGGGGCTGTTGCGTAGCCGGGCTGGTTACTCCGCCGTCGCCAGGTTAATTATAATTAATTATCTCAAGAAGGACGTTTGCCTAATATTACTGAATATCAGTAATGGTATTTTCAATATCTCGTGGGAAAGGACTCTGCCTAGACAAGAGTCGAAGGAAAACCGGAGAATCACAAGTTGAAGTTGAGTTGAGAAAGATGTTTATTAGAAGTTCGAAAAGTTAGATTAAGTAGTCTTCAATACAGTCGATGTACACTAGACCAGATCTTGTTGGCCTCTCTTCTGCCCTCTCTTCATACATACATTTCTTATACTTAATAAAAATTAATTGGGATAGCAAGTCAGACTGTTTTAATTAGGCTGTCTCTTAAAGTTGGAAGGGGTGAGCTATTGGTAGTGATAGACCCCTGAACTTTAACAAGTCTACTGTTTCCCTACGTCTATCTTATCGTCAGTTTTTTGTTGGTTCCTGGGTTACAGCATCGAGACAGATTAATGGTTTCCTGTGTCTGACAAACAATCTCAATATACAGTTTACAAAAGTTATAATTATTCAGTACTAATATTATTTTTAATTACCATATCATTTTATATCCCCTAGTAGTGAAGTTTTTACTACCTGATGTCGCACTACATGACACCGTTTTGCTACCTGATGTCGCACTACACGACAGGGCGTGAAGGTGCCTACTGAGCTGTTTCCGAGGTCAAGAATTGTGGAGCTATACTTTCACTCCCACATACGTCTTTATGGTGTGGTGCTTCACTGATTAATCACAGGGTCAGCTTTGCCTTTTACCTTTCACGTACATTTAGAGATTCATTAAATTGTTCATTCAATTTTTTCATATAACTCCTCCGGTGAGATCGCACGAGGCCTGTGCAACGACTGCTCCAGACGTTCGTCGGACAGAAGAAACAGAATAGGAACCGGTGTATTATTGGCTGGAACTGAAGAATATGATCAGCTAAGGAAGATAAACTCACTGCCGGTCGGTCTGTTTCTTCTCGGTCACGACCCCATTTCGTGTTGAATGCGTCTTTTAATCGCAGCTAATTATCCTAGAAATTCTCATTAATCCTCTGCTGTACGGCCTACTACCACGCCACCGATTAAAATGCTGGAAATATTTACGTAAGACCGAACAACAGACGACGGTGGTGACTTGTACTGTCCGTGGTTATAGACCCGGTCATTCTCAACATGTTGTGCAGCGGGTCCTATAGAGTCCCACCAATTGAGATGACTGCTGTGTATTCTGTATGGCTTAAACGGGTCCTTACTTATGTGCGTCACCCTCCCTCCATTCTTATTGTCAGAAAATATGCCATCTGAAGTGGGTCCATTGTAACCGCGGCATGGGAAGTCCTCAGGCTGTGGACGGAGACTGCCTCGAGCTTCTGTCTCGGGCAGAGAGATATCAGTCTTACTCCGCACAAGAAATAACAAGTCATTTGCATCACAGGGCCTCCAACTTGAGGGACTGTTGTGAAAACGGTAAGGGATCTTCGGGTTTCATAAGAGGCGGGACACTCCCGGACCATATCAGGAAGCATGCTTGACGGGAGTGAGGAAAACTGAAATACCTTAGTCGGAATAGCCGGTTTATTCCTGTCAGTTATTGTCCGTCTCACACGCAACTCGCTTTTTAAAACTTTTTGAAACCTTTGAAGGCGTTGAACGTTAAAATCTCTTCTGCATCACTGGTGTATGTTTTTTTTTGTTGCTAGTGGCGTGGGACTTGTTTTTTTTGTTGCTAGTGGCGTGGGACTAAGTCCCTTGTACTGCGGCCACTTCTGGCCTATTGTACCAGCGCCAGATGATAGGTGAGGGTGATTGTGGAGCTATTGGTGGAATGAAGATTGGCAGGGGAAACCGAAGTACTCGGAGAAAACCTGCCCCAGCGCCACTTTCTCCACCCCAAATACCACTTGACCAGGCCCCAGGATCGAACCCGGGCCGCCACGGTGGGAAGCCAGCGACTAACCGCTTGAGCTATGGCGAGGCCGTGGTGTGTGGTTACTACATATTTAGGCTGAAATTGTTGATGAAACTGCTGTACTGCCGCCAGTAAGTTTAATTTTTGTGGTATGCCCTCGTCTATGGGCCCATATGTCCTATTGTGAAGGGTATTTCCTAGTGTGTCGTGTGTAGCTGTTATGAAATCAAATTAAACTTCCGGACTGAAGAACAGCAGTTTCAGCAGCAATTTCAGACACTTGAGGATGACTGATGTTGGTCCAAACGTGTAGTGTGCGTACACCAGTGATATAGAACAGACGTTTAAAACTTATAAGGGTTTTAAAAAGCAAGTTGCATGTGAGGCGGATAGTGACTAACATAAATAAATGTGTGATGTGCAACAGGATTCTTACTCACTCACTCGTGGAGATGAGCCCTTTTTTGAGAAGCTGCCAGTTGTGCAGGTACTCAAGAACTTTCCAGCATTTTATGGAACACGAAGTTTCATTACCGTGTTCACAATAGCCATCCACTGGTACTTATCCTGAGCCAGATGAATCCAATCGATACCATCCCAGCCTATCTCTAGATCAATTTTAATATTGTCCACCCACCTACGCCTTGGTCTTCCCTGTGGTCTCGTTCCTTCTGGCTTTCCCACCAATATCCTGTATGCATTCCTCGTCTCCCCCATTCGTGCTACATTCCCTGCCCACCTCATCCTCCTTGATTTGATCATTCTAATTATACTTGGAGAAGCGTACAAGTTACGAAGCTCCCTCATTATGCAGTTTTCTCCAACCTCCTGTCACTTCATCTCTCTTCGGTCCAAATATTCTCCTCAGCACCCTGTTCTCAAACACCCTCAGTTTGTGTTCGTAACAGGATGCTACGATACAATATTATTCCAGGCCAAGAATAGAAACCGGGACTTCGCAAATACTGAGGACTGCTAACTAACAGAATTTTAACGTTCAGGGCCATAGAAATGGATAAAATATAAATACTCGTAATCACTGTGTTGATCTTTTTCGGAATTCTGAAGCAAGTAGACTTACAGCATAATGACGTGTACTTGAGATCTGAAAAAGAGGACGTAGTGAAAGGAGAGTCGTAGAGAAATAAAGGCAGAGCATTTACGGCACTCAGACACGCGTCCTGCAGTGAAGTGGGTACCCATGATGAGCTCTGTACGCTGGATGAACTAACGTTACGACAGCCTTGTCTGTTTACACCTAGTTAGACTTAACAATGTTACCAAGTTCTCTCGTTACACTGAGCCACATTAAATTTACTTCTGTCAGAATGAGGCACGACGTAACCCACTAGACTGCGAACTCCGATGTTTAATATTTTATCAAAGTTGAAATTTGTGAGATGTGGAGTGATATAGGGAATTCGTTATGGGCGTATATGAATAATTTTGGGCTCTAAAAATTGCATAATCAGGAGCTTCGCAGTTTATATTGAACACGCAGATTTACCAGACTGACCAAATTAAAGAGGACGAGGTGAGCGGCGTATGTAGCATGCATGAGAGACATACGTAAATCTACACACAGTTTCAGTTGGAAAAGCCGAATTTAAGAGACCACTTGGTAGACCTAGGCGTTGATGGAACGATGCTACTAAACTGGATCAAAGGAACAGGGCCTGAAAATATGGGCTGTTTGGATAAGGTAACGGTAATTGCGTAAAATGCGGAAAATTTCGTGACAGTCTGAGCTACTTTTAACGTTATGAGAAGGACTTTTCCATAGAGTTGAGGTGAACAAGTTGCATATTTCAGTGTGGAATTAGCATACAAATTTTTGGCTGTTATGGTATGAATGGTCGACATGGGTTGGATTCTGGACCGGAGAAGGTTATTTTCTAGTGCACCCCATCCATATTTACTATTAGGAATGCTTTCACAGTGGGTAGCGAGAACACCTTTTCTGGAGGGTAAGACGGCCGGAGCGTAAATTAACAACTCACTTCCATGAAATGCCAAAAACTAGAATGCATGGACATTAATAACCTCACCTGCTGTTCTTTACATGGAGGTGTTTGGGCACAGAGAGTCTTCAACTCTTACCTTGTTCTTATTTAGATGATATCGCAATATAAATTGTAAGTTATTGTCTGTATATACACTATATAAGGATGGCGTGTGTGTCGGTTTGTCGTTATGTTGTAGGGGAAAGTGGGACAATCGAGACCCCTAACGCAGCTTACACCACAGTCGCGTTTTGTGCCAGGGATACGTTCCCGGACACACCAAACTTTGCCCATACAGTGAGATATTCGCACTGTTTCACTTTCGCATGTGTTGTGTAAGCATAATAGAAATTATATTGAACAAGAACCCTCTTTATTTACCGTTTAACATTACGAGTAATAGGAGAGTCCACTTGGAGATCATCCGCAAAACTGCACCTTTTGACCCATAGTCATCCTTAGAAGATTCTGCCATATTTGACCGAGTTTCTCTTCTTTGGGTTACGCAACAATAATTTTTCACAGAGTAAGGCTGGGGCCACACGAGCGCACAAGATGAGTCCGTTGTAACGAACGTACTTTATGACGGATGTTACTGAGGACATAACATAGTTGCAGAATGCGGTGCCTAGTTTTTTGTCTGAAATGGAGCCAGAAGAAAGCGTAGCATTCGCCTCTCTTGTTTATTTCTACAACAGATGTCACAACGTTCGTTACAACGGACGCATTTTGTGCGCTCATGTGGCCCTAGCCTAAGGTCGTCAGCCTTGCGTCCAACCCCCAGCCTGGAGTACCAGGTCCCTGTATTTGTGTCTCCCAGTGACAGGGTGACCCAGTTATACACCAAACATCGGGTTCCATTTTCGTCGCCTCTACAGCTCGCGGGGCTAAGGGGCAGGTATTCTAACCCGCCTGCACACGGGAGCTGGCATGCTTATAGAAGAAAGAAAAACAAATGATCTGAAGGCCTGCGCGTGGTGGGATGTGACTGTAAGTTACGTATTCTCATATGCCATTTATTTTAACATCTTGTGAAGTTCAACCCTTTCTGAATCTCTGCCATTATTAAATGGCTGAGAAATAAGAATTATAATTTTTACAGAAAGTTTAGCTTCAAAGCAAAATACGAGTATTACCTTAAAGTGAAGAAGACGATTAAGATTGCATTTTTAAAGCATTAAGTAAAGTAAAAAAAAAATTAAAATTTCAAACCGGTATATCCTGGTTGCTTTATCGACTGCTGGTCTCACATGCCCCAAGGCAGACGTGAAGAGACATCCTTTCTTCGTGGACTTATCTATAAAAATGTTTTGCTCCTTTGCTGTCGTATGCCTGTGAATGATGGTTGTAATATTGTCTTAGTACGCAGTAAAAACATGGTTTCCTTTATAGCAAGGATGACAGAAATGGAAGTTTACCCCTACGTTTCGGGTTGCAGATCAGAGCTCTGTGAAAATGTGAGTAAAATCAGGTTCATCAGTGGTTAGTGTCCCAACCCGATAAATGTATATCGAACATAGTACGTAGGAAAATACACGGAGTAAATGCTCTTGCCCGATATGACTCATTTGCCCGTCTTTTCCCTGCACGTAGAAACTAAATGCGAAAGTATTTTCATTTGAGGGTACAAGGTAAAGTTGTCTCTGTGCTTAATTAATTAAGCACCACGCCATGAAGACGCATTGGGGGAGTGAAGGTATAGCGATGCTTTACCGACTGGGATGTGCCTTAGTTAATAAGTCCGAAATATGACAGTAATAAATGACGTTTCATTCGGCATTACATTGTCGTTAGTTAATAATAATAATAATAATAATGATAGTAATAATGCTTACGGCGCTTACTATACCGATATATATATATATGGATTTTGTATTCTTCTCGGTATGTTGTCAAAAACACTATTGTCACATTTCTTCAGAATTTGAATTATCTTTGCAGTGTAAGGTACCTTATTGTACGGCATGAAACCCAATACCCATTTCACGCTAAGCATAGATTACTGATGTGAATCTTGGCTCATAGCTCACATGTGCAAAATCGCCATTGAGAATTGCCTGAATGGGCCAGGGGTCTTAGGGGATGTGCTGAACGGATCGAGGTGGCTTAGGGTAAGACCATATCACAGCCTTTTCTGGCCACTATGATGAGCATTCAGGTTTCATACACTGGCCATGAATCACGTGTGACAGTAGGCTGTCGGATGGACTCAGTTTCGATTCTTATCAGTCCAATTCATTGTGGATTAACGTTATAGAACCTCTTGAACTGACTGGCCACGGACTGAAATGCCATGATTGGATTCCTCGTATAGGCAGAACTTTTTTCGTTCCTGAAGGGCAGGCCACGGCTGTACCAGGGGAGAAGCCACCCTGACGCTTTCCCCTCCGTCACCATTTGTGTTAGACACGTGTGGTGCTTACGCACGGGGACACCTTTCCGTCACCTTGACTCCAACGTATGTAAATTTGCACAAGCAGCTCATGTTACATAAAATAGGTAAATGTCCTGAAGTAGAAGTTTCGTTAAGGTTAACTGTTATTTGAAATACTGTCGTTGTAAGATTCATGTAGCAAACAAGGGAAGCAATTCATGTCCCGGTAGTGTCATGCCTGTGCTTCTGTTTTAGTTTCGAAACGGTGTATTTTAATATCCAGTGAATGGACGCAAAGGTCATTGAGATATGCAGTACCGAGTAAGAATTCATTTGGTCTACTTCCCCAGAGCACATGAAGCGAAGTAGGATAGATGCAGACAGCGGAGCATATGAGGCGTGATAGAGCTATGCGTGGGAGTGAACAAATACAATCGATTTTATGACAATGATTGTTGACTTCGAATCCGCTTTCTTTTGTGAGTAGAAATGACGCTGTAGGGAAGCGGAAACTGTCTATATGTTGAAGATGATTCTGTTTTTCAACCTGCCAGTTGCACCATTGAATGCATTCAGTTCAGTGAAATTTATTTGAACCTTTTCTTTTTGAAAATTGTCCTCTAGATAAAAATTAAGGCTTGACTTCAGATCTCCTAATGCGGACCATTTATTTGCTTTTACAGGTTGGAGTATGTTCCTTAAGGTCTGTTGTACAGAATTTCTGTGCGGGGAATAAATAAAATTGCTTTCAAATGAAAATAATTTCTATATTGTCGTTTATTCTCTTTATTTATTTAATTATTTAGCGACGCTGTCAGCTTATCAAGCTATCTGTAACGTCGAATGATGAGGCAGAAGGATTAATGGATTGGAAATATGTGGCTTAGTTCGATATGAAGAGTATTACCTTCTGCGATATAACGCCATGTAGACCGTTGAAAGTCAACCTGCCTTCCGGAGGAAAATATCGCTCTAATCTTCAAGGTTCGAAGAATGGCCGAGCGAGATATCAGCTCTGCTTGCCGCCCGCATTCGCGCTGGTATCGTGCTCGGCGTATTCGGCCCTGAAAATGGAGGCGATATGTCCCTCCATAACATCGGTTGCCTTTCAGCGGGCTGCACGGCGTCACTGTCAGAACCCCTGATCCTGAACCCGCAGGATATTGGTATGGCGGCTGAGGTCTTCCGAATACAAGTGAGTAGCATAACCGCTTTCTCGGTGCTTGTAATACGTGGTTGGGGGACAAGATGAAGTCGCTACTAAAGCTTTACTCTAAGGTCGAGATGTACGTTGATTGGAGAATATTCAGATGCGCTGCGTTTAGAACGTCACGGTGTAGTAGGCAGAACCCCTATTTCTTGTTCTGAACGCCCCTGGGTTCCATGCTTAAACTGGAGGCTGGGTTATGTGGACTTTTCTTAGTCCTCCAAGGGCATTGTGGGATAGTACCACGGTCAGGCCACGGCGGATTCTTTCTTGCTTCATTATTGTCAGTCATCCTGTGGTGAGACGCTGTATAAGCCCTACCCTACGCAGATGAGAAAGCGTCGTTAAAATAAGCAAATAACGGATGCGGTCCTATAGGTTAGGGATGAGGAAATACCTTGATAAAATTGGGAGCTTTAAACTGAAAGTATTGGCATAGCAGCAGATCGTGTAAATAGCATCGTGGAGCCGCGGTTATCGGACCCCTCTCATGGAACAGCTTTGCTGACTGCATTTCTGGTACTCCTTCCACCCAGATAACCGGGATAGTGGTCAAAGCGCTTCCATTCACCTCCAGCGCAATACATATACATGTGATTGGACGTTGTACACGTACCTCAGAACTAGAAAACGAAAGGAGGAAAGAGTAAGATATTCTTAACGCATTTAACCCTACCAGTGCCGAGGATAGGATGGCGGGACACTCGGGGGTGCAGAAAACAGTTTCTTGTTGCGAGCATTTTTCGGTTTCACAAGTGTTCTTATCCTCACACAGGATCTAAGGGAACAGTTGACGCATTCGCTACGAGCACTTCCTTCGCCGTGTGTGTCTGTCCCAGATGTGACGTCTTGAGAACTGCCGAAACGTGCTACAGCTTGGATACAAACCAGTTTCGGTTATATTTTGGCGGCACTAGCGGACACTTTACGTGCGCTTCTGCATGCAACAAATATTTATCACTGTCAGAGAAATGAAATAGTCAGTACACTTCTCCAACGTCTTCAAAGTAATTAACATGAAGGGAACACACGCGCCAATATTGTTTCGCTACGCATGTATTTTATACTTGTTATTTGGTTCTTCCGCTGTTAAGTAGTCGGGCAACATAACCCTAAACATTCAGCCCCATGATGTAGTGACAGTGGCGCTCATGGTGATTACAGTTTGGTAATATTTCTTGTCTAATTTAAACGGCAGCATAGAATACCCACTGGTTATATTTGTAATATAATTATAAGGAACATACAGAAGATGTCCGGCTTGCAATTACTGGTGAACTAATTAATTTATTAACTGCATGGAGCAGTCTTTCGGAAAATAATAATAGCTCAGTCATGAAGTTCTCCTTTTATGCAACCGAAAGCTGTTTGCTAGTCAGCACATGGTGTGGCTGGAAGAAGCATAATAATTTATTTTTTGTCGTTCTTCAGTGCTCTTATTTGGCATATCTTTGTAACGCACTGGCATGTTGGTATTCGGAGAGATCATTTTGTTATCGTTGATAGGTGTAGTATGGCATACGTATGTTCAAGGGAAACAGCAAGACACCCAGAAATTATGCCGTGGAATTTTCGTTTTACGGTTTAGCGAAGGAAATAAGACTGCTAAGCTTAGGTGATACCGAATCCACAACAGAAAAAAATGGGAAAAGTCCTGAAAACTCTTGCTGTGTTATGTAGAATGACCGAACTAAATTTGATTTCAGTGTTTCTCCAAGCCACCGTCAGGTGGCAACAGTTGCCTGTTGGACGTTTGAACGAGCTCGCAACAAGTACCGAGAGATGGCAATATGGTCTCGGTTGTGCTCTAAAATCAATAGGAAAGGAGATTACGCAAACCTCCGCTTTTTAATTTTATAGTTACGCGTGTGAAATGACGTCATTCAAATATTCTCCAGGGAAGGTTACCATGGAAATTGACTGGAGTATCCTTACGCAGAAGAGCAAATCGTCATCCATCAAGCTGTGTGTTGTGCGAGTTTTGACTGCAGAACGAATGCAGATTACTCGTACCATTCCTGTGAACACGATGATTTCTATGGGCTGTTTTGGACAAAGTATATGTTACATAACCGAATGTGTTACCCCAAGGACCCTTCCTTTGATTTTTATTCCAGGGGTACCCGGTTCGGACACTGGCAATCGGTCTGGCGTAGCGGTAAAGATCTTGATTTGTAATCAGGAGGTGTTCGGGTTCGAATGTCGTCCAGGACACCGGCTGTCTTGACTGAAGTTTTCCATGTTTTTTTTCTCAATGTGTTTGGGCAAATGCCAAGATAGTACTGTAGGTCACGGCCACTTCAGTTCCTTTCTAATCATTATTCAGCCATCATCCTACCATCCGACGCTGTACTGTATACGTGTAGCGACTGACAGCATCCCGAAATGGCCTCCATAAGGAAGAACACATTGTCTGGCTCTACGGCAGTGTTCATCATTTCCCTGCAGAAGCATTCTAGGGATTGTTCCTACATCCTCTCGCCTCTGTCTCCATGTAACGTCTGTAGTTGATGCAAAATAAACTGAACAAACCATTTTATGGACCCCGGGATAGGGTAGTCGGTATAGCTGAACGACCGAGGGGTCGGAGTTCGAGTCCCGGTAGGGTCAAGAATTTTCTCCAAGTTGTCGAGACCGGCTCTGGGCTCCACCCAGCCTCCTATCCAATCGGTACAGATGACTTTCCCCGGGGTAAAACGGAAGGGGTGTGAAGCTGACCACTCACCTGCACCACAAATCCCACTTGACCAGACCTGGGATCGAACCTGGCCGCCGCGGTGGGAAGCCAGCGACTAACCGCTTGAGCTATGGCGCTCGGTTAACTCAGCGCAACACACCAGTCACTTGCTCATACCGGTTTCTGAGATGTTTACTTCATCACGGTTGAATAACATTTTAAATCGAAATCTCCCTTTCTTTGCCTGACTGTACGTCGAATGGGCTGTCGTCATCCTTACGGAGCCACGTTTTGCGTTACTGTGTTCTTTATCATGGCCGTCAAAGCATGCTAGTAGTAGTAGTAGTAGTAGTAGTAGTAGTAGTAGTAGTAGTGGTGGTGGTGGTGGTCAGGGTGTCCGAGGCGGCGGCAGCAGCAAAATGTTCATTTTCTTCCGTAAAAAGGACAATAATGCTAGCTTCTTTTCTGTGTATGTATTCATTTGCCAGCCTTCGTTAAACAGTATGACCCGATTTTCATTAAAAGTGTATGGACATTATACTGCCATTAGAGGCCACCCCAGCGCCCAATGTTTGTTATGTTTTGTAGCCCTTATAGGAACGTGGCGGATGTGAGAACTTGAGGTGAGTGACATTTAGTATAGACCCCTTAAATTGAGAAACATAACAAATCATTGAAACCCAGATGAACTAGCTACTGCACTGTCAGCATTCGTTTATTGGCGCAGATGTTAATGTTACCTGCTTCTACTATTCTTTAGGTCTTCTTCAGGTTTACATAAAAATAGTAATAAGTTTCGGATATGTTAAAGCATTAATGTGGATCCATATTTTTCATTAATTTTTTTATCATCACATTCCTTAATTCAAATTTTGGTCAAATAAATATACGACTATACCCATTTTTTATTGATTATTTATGTTATTATCTATATTGAATTGAATAATTAAAAATAAATACTGCGTAATATATTGCTATGGTCCGCCACTAGCGTATAGATTTTGGAGTCAAATTATACACTTGTTAGTATTAAAATAGGGGCACTCGGTAGCATAGTGTAGCACTATGATACAAGCCGGAAGGTCGGAGGTTCAAATCCCGATTAAGTCATTGGATTTTTCAATTGACCTAACCCTTCCAACCTCACTATGGCCGATTCAGCCTCTACAGAAATGAGTACGAGGAATCTTCCTGGTGGGGGGTAAAGGGTGGCCGGCTCGTAAGGCTGACAACCTCACCACCATCTGAGCCACTTGTGTAGAAACTGTGGGAGCCTCGACGTATACAACTCTATGGCCCTCCGTGGCCGGTTGTAGGGATAGCCTTACCTTTTCTAGTATTAAGATAGTGTACTAGGCCGCGCCATAGCCCAAGCGGTTAGTCGCTGGCTTCCCACCGCAGTGGCCCGGGTTCGATCCCGTGTCTGGTCATGTGAGATTTGTGGTGGAGAAAGTGGCGCTGGGGCCGGTTTTCTCCGAGTACTTCGGTTTCCCCTGCCAATCTTCATTCCACCAAATTCTCCATCATCATAATCACCCGGGCAGGCTAGAATAGGCCAATCAGTGACCGCTGTGCCGAGTGGTCCCAGTTGGACTCCACCCTCCCACTAAGCGAATTAAAAAAATAATAGATACTCTACTATGCTACAAGCCAGAAGGCCGCGGGTTCAAGTCACGATGAAGTCATTTGATTTTTTTCAATTGACCTAATCCCTCCAGCCTTCTAGTCTTTTAGTGTATGGGATAGGGGTAACGTGCTGGGATCCTTCTTGCAAATATGACGGGTTGTATGTGTTTATAGTGTTCCTGTTGTCTAGCGTCTGCACTAGATTTTGAGCTTGGTATCACCGCTCTGGTAGATTTTGCTTGGGGTTAGGTGCTTATAGTGTGATGTGTGCGGGTCTCCCGTGGTGTTGATGCTGCCGAGACCGCTACAACATTAACACCATCACCACCACGGGGGAGCCGCACACATCACGCAGCAGCTCCACTCGTAGTCAGTTGTGGGTCCCGTCCACATTACCTCTGAGGAAAGCGCCCTCCATACCCATTGGATGGACGGCTGGGCGGGCTCCTGAGTCGCTGTAGACGATGTGCAGATCCTCGTGCTCATGCCAGGAATCGATCCCGATTCCTCGGTCGTTCATCCCATAGCGTAGTCACAGCACTGACTGGATTATGCCGCCTCCTACAGGCCCAACGTTAACTTTAACAAATTGGACGGCAGGAAGAATAGCTCGGACTAAACGACGGACTAATCTTGATTAAAGTCTCGAGACTGGATTAGAGAGTAGACTTTATGAGTCGCAGCTTGAACTCTGGCCATTGTGTCTGCGCCGCTATAGCATGACTAATTATGTCTTTGTGAAGTACGGAAGAGGATAATTTCTGTTAGAAAGATGGGCGACATACTCTTTTATGCGTTAACTGTATTAAAAATAAACGACTCTAGAAAACTACAAGTAGAGTTGGCAATAAAACTGCTGAAGATAAAAGCGTTTTGAAGCTTCTGTTTGAGTAGAAGGAATGTCTTGCAGTAGTTCTATTTTCTCGCGTAAATCTGCCACCTCCAGAGGGCGATAAGATGAGACAGGCGTGATTCCGAATGTTGTGTCGTGTCGTGTTCGCGCGCGTGCGTGTACCTTGCAGTCTCCTGGCGGCGAGAATTTTTCCGCTATGCGCCCAAGAACTGTTGCTGTAACGGCAGTATTTTATCATCACCTGAGAGCCAAAGGAAATGAGTTCTGTCTTGTGGGATGCCACGCCGTGTGGTCCGGTGTAAGTTTTATGTGCTTGGGAAACGTACTGCCTCTGTCGATGTTGGTGACATACTTCGGGAAACGACCGGAATACATAGCGTCATAGCCAGGAAAATGAGACTGTTTAGTCGCCGCCTTGAGAAATTAAAAACTCATACAGCGAAATGAATTCGTTTTTTGGAACCCCGCTGACGAACTGCATGTGTCTGCCTGTCTGTTCTTAGGGGGTGGGAGTGTGTGTGTGTGTGTGTGGGGGTAACATGGTTCGGTTCAGAAATATCAGTTTTGTGTTTAGGGGTTTTTATACCGTCACACAAAACATTGTTTCTGTTATATAGTATAACAACCCAAAAATACATAGACACAACAGAATACAAAACTTAAACAAAACTCTTTTTTTATGTTCTTTGTTAATTTTTATAGCACTCTGACTTATGTTAACTGGATGTTCTTTTCCGCAGATACCTCATAAGAAACATTAAAAGTCGATTTATTAAATGCGAAATGACAGCTGGAGGCACTCCTCCTTGCACTTATACATGTCTGATAATGAAATTCGAGGGGCTCAGCGGAACTTCTCCGACGGGTAGAGAAATTTCTGCAGTGGCAGAACTGACATGGTGTTACCTTCGTTTCTCTGTCTTTACAGTAAGGTAGTATTTTATCTTTCTACCCATTTTGTTCAACGTGTTTTTTTTTTGAAGACCTAGGCACCCATTTCTCAGAAAGTATAATCATAGATTCAGTAAATTTATATGAGTAATTATGCTGTTGTTTGTGGAGATAGGCTACTGACATTTTTACATGCCTGGCACTTGATGTAATGACCGTGTTGAATATATTCCTATCGAAAATATTTGAAGAATTTATTTGTTTCGAATACAAACTATGAAGAATCTGTTTATAATTATATTACCCTGACAAAAAGTCAATACATACAGAAAGCCCGTGAATACTTGTGTCTCTAGAGTGTGTAGTTGTTTAGAAAAATGCACCTTAATAATACAGAATTAGCATTGCAGAGATACGGGTGACCGCCTCCCCTTAAACTGGGTCGGGCCTAAGTTCTCTGGTGAATGCAGTCAGCAGTCTCAGAATGCGGCAGTTCCAACTTATGCGGGATGAACTGATACCGTTTATTGCAGAATGTTGAAGGAGGTTGTTTGTACAGTGTGCCTTTTACATTAAGCCTCTCGTAACACTTCACGACCGGCACTGAGCTGTATGCTGTTAAGGAGAAAGCCGAAACAATGAGATGTGCTGGCTATAATCCTCAAAATTAAAGTGCTTGGGCGGTTCGGCCTGCAGTTCTGGTAGAAAAATGGTTATGAATCAAAGTATAACATCGTCTTTGTTACCTATCAGTAGCTTTACACTTTTAAATGCAGAATTGAACGATAAATAGGGCAAATACTTAAGCTGACATCTCGACCTCAGAGGTCGGAACTTAAATGAGCTATGCGAGCTTTGTTTCAGATGAGGGTCTCTGAAAGAGACGCCAGAATGGCACCAGGGCGCCGCTCTGTCAACTGCAACTGTAGAGATAGAGGAACTGAAGTATTTCATATGCAGTATCCCGTCCTAATACCGAAGCAACTGTATGAGATAGGCAAGGGGAAACCATTTCGAACCCGATTTAGCGAACACTAACATAACACAAAAATTGGAGAAACATAAAGTCCAAAATAGCGACACAGTCCTCGAATGAGCTCGGAAGAAAACAAAAGTTATTCACAGAGAAGTGCGGAGCAGGATGACTGGGAAACCTTAAGGTCCGATGTTGTTCGGAATACGAGTAATAATGGAACAGCTTCACAGCAAACCACTTCCAAAGATTCTCTACTGCGAACCAGGGAATAATTCCATATGGAACGATATTCCGGGCCTGGCACGGTGGTCTAATGGTAGCACTAGCCTTATATTCAGAAGGTCACTAGTTCCATCTTAAATTGCGAATGTAACGGACATAAGTGAAGCCATGAAACTTATTCCTTGGCTTCTCCGGTTGTGTAGTGTTTATTGACGTAGCCTTTCATTCAAAAGGTCTCAGGTTAGATCATAAATTGCACATATTACGGGCATAAATGAAGCTGTGGAAATTATTTCTGGGTTTCTCCTATGATGCAGTGATTATTATAGTAGCCGCATATTCACGAGGTATCGGGTTCGTTACCGAGCAGCGTATGTAGCGACATCAGTGAAGCTACAAGAATTATTCCACAGATGGCGGGATAGTCTAGTGGTTGGCGCAGTAATCTTGTATTCCAAGGGCCCCGGGTTCGATTTCTACCTTTGTCACTAATATTGAAGTAAGAAGTGGACCTAAAAGTGTCAGTGTATTGACAAGCAGTCACCTGAATGCGGGAGTATGGCGTGGGGCGTGTCAGACAAATGCAAATGCGATGGCTAATGTCTGGTATAGATGTTTTGCATTAGTTTATAGTGACGCGTCACAAGCAGTACATTTACCGTTAGTTTCGGTAGTACTGAAGCTATGATCTGTTCCTCCGGAACACTGACTGCACAGGAGGAACGAAAGAACAGCTCAGCAACTGAGAGCTACCAAATGCTCATCCATTCTTTGCTTTGAATTGCGCTGAAACAATGTTGTCGTAGCTTAATTAGATTCCGCGTCAGCTTGGTCCGTTGGAAGAATGGAAACAAACCCTGAAAGCTTTCTAGTCGGCGTGACGAATCGGGCTTTTCCGTAATAGCTCATTCGGCAAACCGCATCTCTGTATCTGGTGATCGGGATTTATATTCTTGTAAGGGAGTTGGGATTCTTCTCGTTGCGAGACTGGCTCCGTGGTTAACAATGTTATCCATATATTGAAGAGCTCTGTATTCTGGGATATAACGCAGTGTAGTCCGTTGAAAGTCAATCGACTTGCCATCTGCTTCCGCTCTGGTTTCTTTCTCGGCATGTTATACCCTGAAGATGGAGGCGATATTTTCCTCCGAAACGTCTATTGACTTTCAACAGATTACACGGCATTATATCCCAGAAGGGAGAAATCGTCATAACCACCGATATATTGATTTCGGGAGCTCTTATCTGGGAGTAAATACGGCCGGGGGTCAAAGGTCACAAGTACCCTTTGGATAGTGCATACGGCCAGAATGTTTTACCTCCATGTAACCCGTAAGGCTCGTTTCACACCAAGCCAGTCCCGTCACGTCCAGTCAAGTCAAACCAGTCGAAAGCTTTCACATTCAACAAGTCGAATCATCGACAGTCTTTTGGGAAGTATCTTTGAAGATGGATGTCGTATTAAGTGTGATAATAATTCGAAGGTTGAGAAGACGACTTCAGCGACGTAAACTTTGGGTACATCCTATAAATATGAGACGACCCATATTCGAGATCATTCAGCCATCTATTTCCGGACTTATTAAATGACGAAAAGAAATTCTACAATTACTTCAGAATGAGCTCTATATCTGTTTCACAGTGCACAGTATGATTGTTGATGCAGTGAGCAAGCACAGAACAAATTACAGGGAAGCCATTTCTTCAGAACCGAGGCTGGCAATATGTTTAAGGCGAGAGAACAAATAAGAATGAAAAGCAGAAATTTTATCATTTTAAATTTATCTGATTTTTTACATTTGAAGAGTAATGTTACATAACAACCCATCATTTGCATTAATTGCTCAATTAATATTTTCTGCATTTGCGTTTTTACATCTGAAAAGTAACGTCATTTATAGGAGGATTATGGTCCTGGCTGAATGTTGGAGTCTGAGTAGGGGCAGATTGATAAGAATTTGTACCAGGGGAATATGGATTGGAAACTGAGGAGGCGGACAACATGCCAGTGTGATACGGATAATTTTGATTGAAATGCAATTTTTGTTTTAGCGAACTAATAACTTCTCCTTTAAATTCTAAATTTTTAAGCGGTGAAAGTTGGTTTATTGAAGGTAGTAAACTTCGCAGAAATATCAGGTCTGGGTCATTGTCATCTTCTGCCCTCTTAGCTATTTTGTTTAGATGCTCCGGGTACATTTCATCCCCATCACTAGCTTCATGTGTTATTTTTTGGCCTCCTCGCTTAGTACTTACTGGAGTTTGGTTATTGAAGCCTGCTTGGCTTTGCACTTCCCTGGAAGCTTCTGGTTGTTCTTCGTCAATAATCTGTTCATCATTGTCATCCCTTAAAAGGGTATCACTAGGCACATTCCCGGACATTTCCCTCGCCTTAAGTGTTTGGTCCAAGAAATTCGTGGATTCCATAAAAGGCCATGTTGTTTTTGAGCTTTGTGCTCCAGAGCCTGATGGTGGACTCTTCAACTTCCTCTTCTCTCGCATACGGATGCTTCGCAAAATTTGCCATTTATTTTTCACGGTAGCATCTGAAATATAAATAAAGACTTCAAATATAGATTTGTCAATGAAATAAAACGACAGGGACTAAAACCTACAAAGTGTTGTCAATATTGTTTTTAATAATAATAATAATAATAATAATAATAATAATAATAATATTGCATATTTAAATATCAACACAGATATTTTGCTTTATTTCAGATACTTGGCAATGGGAAACATTCACCTCTCTAAGTTATGCCTGTCGCATTGGGATGTCTACTGTTCATGAAATGAAGTGAACACTATAGTATGGGAAATATTACTGCCACTACATATGCCTGTTCCTACGACAGTACAATGGATTGATACTGCTAAATCCTTCTATGCCACACTGTATTGACAGTGTTGATGGAAAGCATTGCCTAATACAATGTCCACCTACTGCTGGCTCACAGTTTTATAACTACAAAGGTTTTCATTCAGTAGTATTGCTAGCTGTGGCTGATGCAGAAAGTAATTTTATTTTACTAGACGTAGGTGGATTTGGTAGAGATAATGACAGTAAGATATTATGGGGAAAGCGTTCAATGGAAACAAATTAAATATTGCTCCTCAACAGAACATTATTGGAGCAGACATTGAAATGTCCTTTTATTCTGTGGGGGACGAAGCATTTACTTTGCGAACGAATTTGATGAGGCCCTATGCTTGTAGACAAATCAACAATGAAAAAAGACTTTTAACTATCGCTTGTCTAGAGCTCGGCGAACTGGCATTCTGGTGAGAAAATTTGGACTGTTTACTCATTCTATATTAACAAGTTTAAAGTTTAGCTGAGGCGTCAATAAAAAGTGCATGTGTATTGCATAATTATACACGGAAGCGGCAGAACGAAACAGAAAGGAACTTGGAGAGAGAGTTCTTAGAACACACCAATGTCCCCCCTCTTATCGGTTTGACGCCGCTCATAAGGGAGCAACAGAAGCTATGGAGACAAGAAATGAACTGACTTCCTACTTCTCGAGATGATGAAACACAGAAACAATAGAAACAGGGAATAAACTGCTTACTTCAAGGGGACGATTTAATTTAAAAGGAAATGATTTTTCCGTTTTGTATGTAATTTTTTCATTATTTCATTGAGGCGGTAGCCAGAAAACAGGCTCATAGGTCTGTGGGCTCTTGTATCGGAGAACTATCCATTAGCTGTATTTGTCAGTTCTCTGAAAGTGTCTGAAGTTTGGTGCTTTCAGATTGTGTGTCAACGACACAACAGTCAGCTGTGTTATATTATAATAATTTTAAGCCTCTTGAAAACAAGAAAATAAATTAATAAAATATCATACTTACCATCTGTGGCTAGTTCTCGGCTATTTCCTTCCACAAACTGCTTATGAAATTGCGGTCTCTATGTTTTGCCTCTTGTGGATCATAAATTTCACGCCTATCGCGCATCAACAAAATAAGACGTTCGACATCGACGGTATCAGCACGACAAATGACGGATCAAGACTGGAGAAAAATTCAATCTGCTGAGTCACGGATTTGACGCTGTATGACTGGACGGGACCGAGTTCGACGTGACTGGTTCGGTATGCAAGTCCCGATAACAAATGCATTTGTTTGACCGTGTGCTGAATCCAAGAGCGTCAGACTCGACTGGACTGGCTTGGTGTGAAACGGGCCTAAGCCTTCGCACCGGTTATTATTGACATAGGAACAACTCGTATTTTATTTTGTCATGTCCTGGTGTAATGTCGAAACCGAACGTAAGCTTACATATTGTAGCGGGTAGACCCGTTATTAGGTAACAGTCGCAAACAGACGTTTCTCCACAACAGTGAATCAACACGCAACAGTGAAGATACTGTTGCAAACGGCGTTTTCTACGGTGTTCCGTGCCGAGGAGTTATAAGCGGAATTAAGTAAAGACTGAGTTTAGTTGGAAGGGAGTAGCCGTTCAGAGAGGACTTGAGCACGGTAGCAGAGGAATAGTCATTGTTGGAGCCGTTACCAGACAACTACTAGTGAGGATACTGCGCGACTTAGCGTGTGCTCTAGTGAACTGGAAAGTATGGAAACAGGGACGGCGCTGTGGTTAAATGTAGTTCCGAGTTGCGTTGAAGTGGTCAGTAAATTCAATATCCATTCCAAAACCCGTTGACATATACACGTGACAATATGAACACTTTGCACGGAGGCTGAAATGGAGGCAGTGACTCTCGTTACATATCACTTCTATACCACGTATAACACCAATACCTACACAAGTGAGATGGACGCGGATTGTAGCATGCATGGGGGAGACTATATATCCACACAAAATTCTGCGGGACTTTTTGTGGGAAATTGAATATCTATATACTCTTAAATTCAATGGCCATTCTTCAGGTCACGAAACGTTGGTACGTACCTACAGAACTATACGGCGTCACATCATCTTTGTTAATTCAAATGTTAGTGCTACAATGTCGAGAATTCGCCAAGAAGCGCTTTCTCCAGTCTTACATGTTAGGTAGTGATATGTTGAGGCCGACGTTTCCCAAGAATAACACGCACAAATAGTCAATCGTGAGCCGTTTTCTTTATTATAGGACAGTAAACTTCATATATCCGCATCAGAATGTTATGAATACTCGCAGAATAACCGTGATGCACCGCTGTCTCATTTGTGACATAACACATAACACATTAATGCGACAAGTTAACACTCGGCAGTTCATTGCTATGGTCGTGCAAAATTGCGCAGTTTCGGAGCTTTCATCTCATCGCTACGTTATGCATAGAAGGATTATACAGCACTACATAAAAGAAAATAATTTTACTTTGAATATTAATCGTATGTGTTTTATGTCGTGTACCCTGCTGTTTTTTTTTTTTTGAGAGAGAGAATCGATTGTAGCTTCGCGCAAGGTGTGAGTAATATTGTAGCGATAACAAGCAAAATTATATTTGCTCGACCTCGCCAGTGCAGTCTGAATAGTATGGCATGTTGGCAGCATACCATTTATAGTTCCTTTTACGGAACGCGCCCTTTAAATATACACTTGCGCGTGTACAGTCTTGACATTTGCTGGCTAGCGGTGTGACACTGTTCTCTGGTAGACGGTTGCAACTTTTCGGAGGAACCTGTTGCCTCATTCTTCAGGGTTTACTCTTCTACCCTGAAGATGGAAGGAGCAGGTTTCTCCGAAACGTCTGTAACTATCTACCGGGATACACGGCGTCACATACCAGAAGATCGTTGGGTCGTCATACATCTTTTTACTGCAAGTGTCACGGAGTAAGTACCGGTACATTTTCCTTTAACAAGAAGACGGACGCCAAACGAGTGTACTGAGGAAATACAAGACTCAACCTTTTTGCTGTTATCACAAGTGTAATGCAAGCTGAAGTTCGAACAGGATATCATAATGGTTAAGGGTGCAATGAACTTCCAACATTTTGACAGACTTCAGACACAGCTCACGACTCGTTGCCTCAGCTTAGCGTGTTTTCTTTTTGGCAAGCAAAAGTAAAGTTAATGGGAGCATGCGGTAACGTGGTTGGTTGAGGCACTATGCTAAAGACGGAAGGTGGAGGATTCCATTACCGATGAGGTCACTGGATTTTTTAATTGGCCTAATCCTTCCAGCCGCACTATGGCCCTGGGGTCGACTCAGCCTGTAACAGAAATGAGTACCATGAATTTTTCTGGGGTGTAAGGGGCGGTCGGCGCATAAGGCTGATATCCTTACCGCCATCTGTGAGCCGAATGAATGTCTAGAGAAAATGTGAGAGCCTCGACGTCTCACCACCCTATGGGATAGCTTTACTTTTTTTTTTTTACTTGAAAGTAAGGTTGTTCCTGTGCTTAAGCATCGCGCCATTGCAGTTGTCCGGAACTTTCCAAGCATTCTTGAAATAGACAGTAGATGGATGTGAGAGGTCAGCTTTACATTTCGGCTGCTTTACTCCCAGGAAATTAGCCCACTGTACTAATTGGATCGGAGGCTAGGTAGGCCTGAAAGCCGCACTCTATGCGGTGGCCGAGAAAGATTTTTTTCCCCTCCCAAGAATCGAGCTCAGTTGTCCAGCCCGTAGCCTAGTCACTGTACTGACCGAGCTATCCCTGAAAGAGAAACGATTATGTTCATGCCTCCCCCCGAATTCTCCATTACTCGGAATATACGTACTGCCTACATTAAATATCAGTGTTGAAGTCCGTAGAAGTTGTTTCATAGATCGAACCTGCGAACATCCACAAGGTTGGTTGGGTATGACCTACCCAGTATGTGCTAATTTTATGCACTTTGTTGAAAGGCCGCATATGGAACCGCCAGTTAGAGATGTATGCTGACTGAGGCGCCTTGTTCCATTTATCCCGAAGTCTACAGGTCAGCAAGCCGTCTGAACTGCGAGGCGCTGCTGGAGTGCAGCACAAACAGTGAATGTAACAAGCTAAAGTGCTAATTTACAAATCAGTTCGTTTGAAATTTGTAATCCTGTTTGTTCCTTCAGTCGCCCGGAACCAAAAGAGTTCTGTAAAGCTGCTCACTGCTCAGTGACCTAATGTCAGCATGCCTGTGGAGTGAAGACCAAGTGTAAATCCAACGTCCCCCCACCCTCTGATGAAAGTTTGTCTACTGTTTTAAATCAGGAAGTGAATATTAGGTTAGAGAATGAACAGCGAGGCGTCCGGACAGGATTTCCTTTTTCAATCATGGCGTTGCTGGGCAAGTGTTGTCCAATTGCTCAAGTTCCCAAATGTAGAACTACATTCCGGTTATGTACTTCAGGATTCAGGTAATTTCATCCCTTAAAATGTATATAGAGTCATGTTGGATTTGAGGTTTTCTGTGAGGAGCTCCATCTCCTGGGTTCTGACATCGCGTAGTTCGGTAAAAGTCCACTGACGGTACAACCCAGAAGATCGTGGCGTTCTTAAAGAGTACTGTTGTCTGGGATACAACGCCATGTAGTCCGTTGAAAGCCGAGGAGGAAACCAGCGTGAAGTTCGCTGGAGGCGATATGTTCCCCCGAAATATCGGCTGACTCTCAGTGGACTACACGGCCTTATATCCCAGAGGATATTGCTTTTCATAACCACCTCAGATCCTACGTAGTAGTCTTATTCACAATCCATCGAATAGACCTAAGTGTATGTGACTATGTGATTCCACGAGTTCTATGTTGGACATTGTCCATTATTGGGGTGTATTTGGATGTACACGCCGTTTCTGGCCTGTGCCAACGCTCCAGACTGTTAGTACCTGGCTTTCCACCGCCGCAACATCTGGGGTCTGTGATGGGCAGTGTGGTGCTGTGTTGGATTTTCTCTGAATATTTCGGGTTCTTTTGTCAGTTTTCCTAATCATCCTGTCGTCTACATTATATAGTCTCGAAGCTGCTAGCATCGTTAAATAGTGTACTTAGAATAGGACATATGAAAAAATGAAGAATAGATAATATCGTTTCTGGAGTTCGCTATAGACCTCTCTTCTAGCGATTGCCATTTTGCTCACAGATGTACCGTTTCGCAAAACAGCGAAAATCGCTTTCGGAAAATGTGTAAACTTAATCATAATACACATCTACATTCAAGTAAGATGTAAACTTTATATATGGTAGCGCGTGGACCCGTTACTGGGTAACGGTCCGGAAACAAACAACGGAATAACATCCGTTGCTAGGCAGCAGATTGTTAATAAGCAAGTGTACGCACTGTTACTGAGTAACGGCTTCGCAAACAAACACGTTCCCACGGAAACAACTGGAGCAACAATAGAAGAGTTGTGTTTTCGGTTGATCCGTGCCGAGGAGTTATAAAGAGGACTATTAGAGCAAGAGTATATAGAGTTGCGGGATATTCTTCAGACAGTAACGAAGTGAGTGCGGAGACTGAAGAATCTCCATTGTTAGAAGCCGATACCAGGTAACGACTGGTGAAGACACAGCAGACTGAAAAGACTTAGCGTGTGCTGTAGTGATTTGTGAAGTGTGGAGATCGGCGATGGCGCTGTAGTTAAGTGTAGTCATTAGTCGTGTGTTAAAGTGGTATAAATCCAATCTACAATCCAAAACTCCTTTCATAGTCACTCATACACGTGATGTATATACACGCTCGCGCGTGTTTATGACTTCTGATCATTTACCACATCAACCGTAACGATAGAGCCGAGAATATCTCTGAAATGTTGGTTTCTGACTCAACACGGCTGAGCGCTCGAGAGTATGTTAGTAACGGGTTGTGTCGTTCCGCAGTGCGTCTGTTACTCTAAACCAAGAACAGAAAATTTCGGGAGCTGGATCTGCTTCCTTCCTCAGGTGATGGTATTTGGAAGAGCCAATATCAAATAGGAAGTCAGGCAGGCAGGCAGCCTGGCGGGCGGACGGGCGGGCTTTTTCTTTCTTTCTCCCTTTCTCTCTGTTTGTCTTTCTTTCTTTCTCTCTCTCTTTCTTAGGAGTTACTGAGCCTGTCCTCTCGAGTGGCGCTATGGTGGGCCTGTCGTGAAGGCAAATCCTTACATCCTCGTAATTTATGATCACCTTCTGAGGTCAATGTTGAGTAACCTCTTTAAATGAAATAGCTTCATTAAATAACTTGAGACTTAACAATTAGCTGCAATGAGACAGTGTTTCCTGAGAAGCAGGTACTCGCTGAATTAGTCAAGAAATTGGATCCAAGGCTTTATTTGCATAAGAGCCCGCAACTGGACTTCGTCGTGAGCCACCTGAATCCAGTTCACATCCACCTGTCCCGGTGCTAAACCCCTTCTCGTCCTGCGCATGCGTGTCACCATTTCCCTCTTATCCCCTTCGATCACCCTAATAACAACTGAAATGTACGAATTATGAAGCTCGTTATGCATTTTGTTACCGCCCTCCAGTTTTTTCACACGGCTCTTTTTCAGTATCGGGATCTCCTGTTTCTTATTTCATCTTTCTGTGGTCCAGATGATCTTGATCATGCATTTAGCTGCCCGGCCAGTGTGAAACTTTCCGCCATGAACGCCTCGTTCCACGTATAACGATATGAATTGCCAGTTTATTCCCCATATCCGTCCCAGAATTCGCTACATCTGGATGCTTTGCCATTGTATCATAACAGCGTCGTAAATTAATTGTTTTCTTTCTTTCCAGGTGAGTGGTTACTCAAGTTGATTCTTGTGGTGTTCGGAGAACAGACTCATTAAGTAAGTAAACACGTTTCGTAGTTCCGTTGGAACTTTTGTCAGTTTTGAGAAGATTTTTACTTTCTTCTGTGTGTATGACTGTGCAGGAACTCGATGAAATCAGATTAATCAGAATTGTGGCCGTTCATTCATTTCGATGACATGTTAACTCAAACGCTGCAGAGGGTCCTGCCACACTCAAAATTCACAGTGCTGTTGATGTAATAGGACTCAGAAGAACTGATCTGTTCATCAGAAGCAAGCACTTTGATGAAGGACGTCGTTGTTACAGAAACACCGCCAGGGATATCTTCCGGTTTCAGGGCTCATTAAATTTACTTCTCACGGACCAAGCAATGGTCTTGGGGTAATGTAGAAGTATTTCATTTGTCAGGCTTGTGTTCTTTTCTCATATGTGATTTTAAGCTGAAAAACATGAGACGACGGAAAACCAAGAATGTCTTTTGTTGTCAGTATTATTAGTTACTATAGCGAAGGTGCCGTACCATATCTCAGGCGGTTAGTCACTGGCTTTCCACCCCGGCGGCCCGGGTTCGATCCCAGGTCAGGTCATGTGAGATTTGTGGTGGACAAAGTGGCACTGGGGATGGTTTTCTTAGAGTACTTCGGTTTCCCCTGACAATTCTCATTCCACCAACTGCTCCACACTCACCATGCATCATCCGGGGCTGGTACTATGGGCCAGTATTGGCCGACCTGCCAAGTGGACTCAGTCTCACCCCACCCCGAGAAACTAAAAAGAAAAATTTTACAGCACACTGAAGCAGGTCAAATTGGCGGTACTGCACCTCACTTGTACACGGCACGAATCTTGGTCCAGGACAATGAGTGTTATGATTGAAATTATTTGTAGTTTTAATCGATTTTCCAAGGAAATTTGGCTAGACCACAATATTTTTTATTTTTCTTATGGCGCGAGACTGAGTCCACTTGGTACTGTGGCCACTTGTATCAGCCCCAGATGATAGATGATAATTGTGGAGCGAGCGGTGCAATGCTAATTGGCAGGGGAAACCGAAGTACTAGGAGAAAATCTGCCCCAGTGCCACTTTCTCCACCACAATCCTCACATTACCTAACTTGGGCTCGAACCCGGGCCGCCGCGGTGGGAAGCCGGAGACTAACCGCGTGAGCTATGGAACAGCCTCCTTGGTATACTTATTCTTCGACCTTGAAGATAGAGGCGATATTGTATCTGTATATTACCGTCCCTTATAACACGGCGCTATAACAGTGATATTATTGTCGGCTGTCTTAATGTTTTCATGTGCAAACTGTATATTGCCGTCACACTATATAAGAACACAATAACGTGGTATTATTATGAGTTATCGGAATTTTTTGATATGCAGAATGCATATTGCCTTCACACAACATAATAAGAGCGAGTTACTGTCATTTATCGCGATGTTTTAATATGCATAAAGTAGGAATATATTACCATCGCATATAACATTGATATACTTACTAGTTATTGCAATATTTTAGTCACGATACGTTTCAGCAAGTCACTTAGTGTTCTGACTGACTAGGGAAAGACGTTTTGACCAGTAAACATCATCTTGAGATTCACTGCAGTGCTCTGAAGTACGTACTTTCTGCCGCTGTTGCGTGAATTCCAAACGTTTTCCTGCATTTCGAGCTGTTGGTATCAGATTTTATTTTTTTAATTTGGGCTTAGAAAGGAATCGTTTCGTGCTTTACTGAGTTCGCCACAGAATCCACAAGCAGTTTCCTCTCTGACTGCGGGAACAGTTAGTGCGGTCAGCGTTACCTTGTGGTTGCATAGATGTGTTTATGCGCACGGACTGATGGGAAGGTGCTTCTTTACGTAGCGACCCCAAAGCAAATGTATGGTTTACGTTAACGAGAACACCTCGGATATTAACGGCGCCCCACAAAGCTTTACAGTAAGACTAACCCTGCCGTTTGTGTTCCCATATTTTTCTCCCTTAATTACTGGTATCAGTGTTACATCTTGTTTTCAGAAAATGGTCTCCTGTTCTCAGTCAGAATTTGCTGCAAACAGGAAGACTCCACGATTTAAGCGTAAGCTCGTTGCCTTCGTTGTTGTTTCCCTGTTTCAGATTGAGTTGTTTTGTATTAAATGGAACAGCCCAAAAAGAACCTCTGATAACACGTTTCCCGTACATGTCAGATTTCACTTGAGAGTCGTTCACCGTCGCGACGCTTGTAAATGTTAACACACGCAGACGAAATGCTTCGTACAGAATATAGAGATATATTAATTATATACGTAGAGTAAACCCTCGTTAATCCGGAAGTAGGATAATCCGGGGCCGCCTCTGTAGTCTAGTGGTCAGAGTTCCTAGCTACAGATGCAGAGGTCCTCATTCGATTCCCGGCGCTACCAGATTTTCTGAGAAATGGTGGGTCTGGAGCGGGATGTACTCAGCGTCGTGAGGATAATTTAGGAGCTGTTTCAAGGAAATAGCGGCTCCGGTGTAGAAAACTGAGATTAACGGCCGCGAGGATCCGTTGCGCTGGCCACGCGACACCCTCTATCCGCAAAAGTCGGTAGTAACTTCGCCGACAAACGGCGGTCGCTGGGCCAGTATAGTTCGCTTCCGGGCTGAAACCATGGAGTTTGTTTTTTTTAGGGTAATCCGGACCGAAATATATATATAAAAACAAAATTCAGTTGAGTACATTACTTTAAAAGACACGTGGGATTTAGGAGCAAGAGGGCTTTCAGACTGTGTTGAGGGCAGCTGGAGGGACTGAAACCACGAAATAAAATGTCCAAGATTATCTTGAGCTGGATGAAGGAGACCCTGGATTACTGCTTCTTGTCTTTTTGTAGTTTTTAAATAAAGGGTCTACAGTGATATTTTTCTTTTATTTATTTTCATCGGCACTACGTATATTATTAAATTGGCCACGTATTTGTTTTCTAAGTTTGTATTGTCTTTTAGGGATACATTTTGCTTCATTAAATCCCCCCACCCCAGTTAATCCGGACTAGTGAGGATTTAGTGTATTATGGTACCAAATTTCGCTTGCCTAAGTCGACTGGTTCGTTATTTACCGCTTTCATGTGCAAAATTGAAAGCCGATTTAATCCCACCAGATTATTGTCGTTCTACAAAAAACAAATAACAAAAGTTGGATGTTTTGCGAATATTACATGTCGTTGGTAACTCTGTCACGTGAGAAGATTTTACGGCCTCCTGTTCTTATTTTTGATGGTAAGGTATCATACCGCTACAAATTCAAATTGGTTATACTAAGTTGAATGGAAGTGTGTATCGATTCGGAATACTGCAAGCAGATCAGAAGCATACACGCTGACATGATGTTACCGCAAGCCTACCTTAAAAGATTTTTTTTCCTTGGCACTACAGCCCCAGTGGGCCTAGGCCTACCTCCATGAACTTCTCCGTTCACTTCGGTTTTTCTAGATCTTACACTTATGTTGGACTCCTTGGGTGGGTGATCAGCTCGTCGCAAGGCCTCTACCTGTAGACAAACTCAGAAAAACGCACACAAACATACCTTAAAAGATTTAGTTATTAGCTATTAGTTTAGGTTAGTTCATTGAGTTGATATTCGTTACACTGTCCGCATAACACCAGGTTTTAGTGGAACACAGGTTCGGTACTTAGAAGCATACAAACACTACTTACAGTTACTATTACTATCACTACTGATACCACCACTACTGCACCATTACTGTTTCTCCTCTCAGTCTTTTCTTCTCGTTTTACATTTTAGCTTCCAGCTCACGTGGGCGGGCGGGGGTCCAGGCTAATAAAGACATGATATTTACCTTAGAGGAAGTATACATTTCTGTAATTATAGTCCTACGACGTTGATTATAAATGCTTTTTAATGTCTTGTGCACTTAATGAAAAGCAGAAGTAACTCGTGTTTCTTGTAATGACGGAGTTCTAATTGGTCAGTGTGAATTGACATAAGATTCTTGCATCATCGTTTACTATATTTCATTAATCAGTGGCCCACAGCACTTGATTGGGCCCTGTTATGAGGTTCTCACAGCGTTACATGTTAAAGATTAAGATTTTGGTCTTCGAGGACGAGACATTGCCCAGCACAGAAGAACCTTCTGCCTCAGTCGTGATGGACGAAGAGTAGAGATGAAACCTGAAATTTTAAATAAATATACGATTTGAAGAAAGTCGTCTTCTGGGCCAAAACCCAGAAGACGACACTCTTCATAGTCATCGCCGTGAAAACCTCAAATCTTACAAATATACGATTTGTTTTCTTTCAAATTATAAAAGATATTTGCGAGATTTCCTGAGATGGGTCAGTGGGGAGCGTCGAGAGAAGGCAAGGAGAGGCACTTGAAGTCCAGTTCAAGTATTCGTACTCAAGAGACTTCAAAGGAATTTTCATTGTTAACGAATGCCCCTCTTGGAACAGAATAGGTCCTACTCATGCAAGAAGAAATTTTGAAAAATCCAGTGCACCCGCCTTTTCCGTGCAGGACAGCAGAGAAACTTTTATATGCTCGATCCTGGAGCGTGGCCTGATCGACTTGAATCCATTCCATACTCTCACATCCTTTCTTTAGAATCCATTTTGATTTTACTCCCGACGTACATCCAGGTTTTCCAAGTGGCCTGTCTTATCTTTTTTTCAAGAATTCCAACGAAAATTTTATATGCGTTTCACATTTGTCTCACGCATGATACATGGTACGCCCATCTCATCGTCCCTGATTCAGTCACCTTAATATTTACAGCATTAGATTGGGAATAAAACAGTGAAGCTCCTCGTTACATAATGTTTCTCCACCTGCCAGTTGTACCCCCTCTCAGATGATAAACAGAGAGGAACAAATTTAAGATATTTCCTCAGATGTTCGAGGAGGAGGACTGAAAGACTAGCAATGTGAGAAGAAGGTCATTTCGAGCTTGCTGGTTGAGTTAGCAGGCAGCAGATAGTCTTGAACTGTTTCGCCAAGGACAGTTGACTGGCAGTTCCTGGGCTCTGGCCAGTGTCCCGTGTCTTTTTTTCTGCTACCAGTGGAGCCTTATTTTGGAGACTTGACCTTACAAATATTCTCCCAGAACTGTAGGTTTATATGATATCTAAATATTCTTGTTGCTTTTTAAAGTTTATTTATACAATAAATGCGAATGCATCAGGCAGCTTATTTTTCGTCAGCTGTGAATTTGAAAACGAAAAATCATTGGAAAATTTTCGAATATATTTCTGATCCGGAATTTGACAGATTACAGAGCAAAGAGAGTTTTTTTTAAGAGAAATGAAATACTTGACAAAGAGTGAATCACTTAATAAGGAACTTCTTGAATTAGGTATTAGTTGCAGCACTAGTCATTTGCATTGTGATGAACTCAGCTTGTAGCTCGGTGAACGAAGACAAGAAACTCATTCGCAGTTTTTACCCATAATGCATTAATTTCGCAGCTGTGCTGTCTAGAAGCTGCACTGTATTAAGATAGATTTCTAGGAAAGAGGTTTCCTTGCTGCGGATTAAGGTTAACTCGGTCTTATTATTGGTTCATGTGTCCTCGACCTTTTGTGCAGTCGGTTTTACTGCCGCAGAGCCAGAGAAAGTTGCTGTACTACTGTTAATATGATGGCGTGAGGATGAAGCGTAAAGGGGAAATTAAATCCATCACTGCTATATGAGCTGGCAAGCAGTAAAACTCTAGTAGTGGAGAGGCTCAGTCTATAATCTGTAATGTTTCATTAGCTTGGAGAGTTAATATTGAAGTTTGCATCGTTTTGTGCTGCTGGTTCTAATTTGTTTGTTGTCAGAGTTGCCTTCTCCCACTCCTGATGCTTAGTGTCTACTGCTGAGGTTAATTAAATGTCTGGTCTCGTGGAAGAAATTTTTCATTTTTGGTTCCTGTGTGCCCTCCCTTGATAACTGAAGAGCAATTTTAATATAGGCCCCACTTTGGTGGAGTTACATAAATGTTCTTAGCGAGTGAAGTCCGGATATGAGATTATAACCTTTCAAGTAGGGATACAAAATTTACACATAATTAAAGAACACATCAATCGTCACGACTCAGTGGTTTGGCACTGCGCTTCGGATTGGGAGATATTCGAAGCGGAGACTGGCGTTTTTCGTAGTGATCTTCATTTCCCTCATATTCTGAACGGCTGCTGAGTTTGTACATTTGTGCATTTGTAATAGGCGCATAGAACATAGAAAGAAACCTTTTGGCTGTCTAAGAAAACAACCTCGAGCTCCTGCTTATGATGTGTACGTGTATTGCACAACGACGACGACAGCAGCAACAACGGCAACAATGACAAGGATGCTGATGATAATATAGCATTCAGACCCGTTGCTAGGCAACAACTTCGAAATAAACACCTTCACAACAGCCATTGTTTGGTAATGGCCGCAACAGATTCATGTTCTCTATGCGGTCTGTATATATGACAGCTACTTGACGCAACAATAAGAGTGCTTGGAGAGGTGTTTTCTGTGCGGTGCGTGCTGAGGTGTTATAAGTAGGACAAGTCTAGACTTTAGGTAGTTGTGAGATAATAGCCGGACAGTAAGGGCGTGAACACGGAACATGAGGAAACTACGGCTTTGGAAGCCTTTACTAGGCGACAACCGGTGAGGATACAGCAGACTGAGGAGACTTGTTATGTGCTGTAGTGAATTGTAAAGTGTATGAATTAGCGATAGCACTGTAATTACTTGCAAGTATGATCTGTAATTGTTCAGTAAATCCAGTTACCAACCCCAAATCCGCCAGTAGCCACACGCATACACGTAACAATAATAATGGTAATAATAACAATAACAATAATTAGAACCAAGGGAAACATTTATTTGTGTTACAGAATGGTAAATTGAAAGGAGGGACTAAAAATAATTTCTGCTTAATATAAAGTACTGAATACCAGATGTTACAATTATGCTGCAGAAATATTGCTGACTGCAGCTGTTAGTAAATGCAGAATGTGCAGGCAGTTTTACGACACAGTAGAGGACCTAGACCTTGGGCGGCGCGTTCTCCAGATTTAACGCCATTTCACTTTTTTTGCCTGAGGTTCCATAAAATCAGAGGCGTATCGCAGAAACATTCAAAATTTACCACAGCTTCGAAATCACATTAGGGGGGCAATTCCGTAAATAACACCTGAAATGCTTGCAAATGTGTTCTGCAGTGCAGCTGACCGATTCGGAATTAAAGTTTGAGCTGTGTATGTTATTTTTTCGATTTAATACTGTATGTTGTATAGAAATGTACATATAATCATGCCATTAATAAATTTGTATGAAATTCACTCTATTTCACCAAAATATGCAGGGACTTTTGGGACATTCTAACTATTTCTGCTACCCGTGGCTCATCAAAGATGATAGGCAACATAATCCATTCCTTCCTTTTTTCTCACTATCGTGTATTTTTATCTACTTCATCCCTTGTTACCTTATTGATTTCCCTTTCCTTTACTTATTCGTCCTATCTCCAGTGTTCCTCCTTCCTTCTTTCTCTCACTCATATACTCGTACTTTCTCTAGCCCTTTATTTCTTTCCTTCTCTTTTTATCTGTCCTTCCTGTGATCATCGAGTTTCTCCGGGCATAAAGTATTATTGTTTATGTGTAGATATCCGAGTTTTCCTCTGGTCAGCAAACAGAAGAAATTTTCTCACGCTATGTCTTTCGTTTTTTGTTCTGGCTCCTAGTTTTTTTGTTCTGGCTCCTTTATTTATAGGGAGTTTGTGCATTAACCATAGGTGCAACTGAAAGACTACCAACATTATTTCAGAGTATTTGGAAGACATCCATGATAAATACACGTACCCAAGCGCAGAATTGCAGAATTGGCCATTCTGGGAATAGCACACTTATTGAGAAAGATACTGATATAGCACTTGTTTCAAATCCTTTTCCGACTGAGTCCTAGGAACAATGTTTGTCCCTGGGTCATGGACAGGATACTCTGATATTTTGTATGAATATGAAAATATGATAGCAGTAATAGTAGTAGTAGTAGTGGTAATAGTAATAGTAGTGGTGGTGGTAGTGGCGGTGGCTGAGGCTGCAAGAAGCAGGAGGAGGATTGAATCGATTCCACATATTTTATTTTTACACCCATTTTAATATAGATATGAATAGGTGTTATTAATATTTGTTTTCCGGGTAATAGAATCAAAAAGCTTCATTTAATCTACGCAAACAACGTGTAGAATTTGCCTGCACACACAGGAGTCATTGTTATAAGTATAACGAATTTAATTAAAGAACAGACATATTAAAGACTTCCTACACCATTAACAGGGAAGGTGGATTGAGTTACTCATTCAAGGATTTTAATTACGAAGAGGCTTGGCTCATTACGCGTGCGGCAGCTGTGGCTTTCGGTGTAATCTATCACCATTACTTTGTTTCCGAGGCGATCTTAATTGTTAGAACAGACTGGAACTTTCATCGTGGAGGTGGATTGTTACAGATTGTGTGCGTCTTTACATGAACTACGTAGAAGCTGCTCATAGCCGGAGAGCATGTCCGTTTATTCGTCCGACCCTTTAACAGCCCAGACGTATTTTGATGAAATGGCGCATTGGAAGTCTACACAGCAAATATAATTTTAGCCTGCACATGAAGCTGAAATAATAGTTCAGGTCGCCGACTTTTCTTCAACCACAAATTAATGTTTGATACAAGTATAACAAAACATTATTGTGTATTTATTGTCGTGAGAACATAATATTTTTGTGGTTTGGGCATGTAACTTCATTTTTTATGTATTTTGACAGTTCAGTATTCCATTACACACACACAAACAGGAGTAGGTTAAATGTAAGTGATATTATTTAAATGAAATGAGTAATTAAATAACATGAAGCATATATTTTCCACATCGAGAATTTGAGCTGCCGTTATATTGATATTTCTGAAGTATGTTATTTGTGAAATACCTTGTTGAAAGTGCCTCATATGGCGTGGTTTTCGTACAAAGTTTCATGATGATCGGTTCAGACTTTCAGGTAATATTAATGTTATAACCTCAACAATTTTGGAGGTGGCAGTGTTGGTATTAGTGATGGCAGGGATTTATGTATAAGGTGGCATGATATACATAACAAGTTTCATATAGTTTTGTATCTGCGCTCAGAAGTTGGTAGGGCGACACACACACACACAGAGCAAGGCGTTCTCATAAGCCTACTTCTATTTTACAATAGCCTGTTTCCCAAAGAAGTGAATGTAAGCTAGGAAGTGTCTCTAATGGCATGGTGTTCATGCAGGGTTTCACGGACAAACGGTCCTAATGTTATACTATCGACGTCTGAAGTTGAATTAGAGACCGAGAGACTGATGGAAACCCGCCGCTCGCTAATGGGCTTCTGAAAGAAAAAGAATGAAAGTAGGCTGAAAGAAGGAGTTCATCTTTAAGATGTGAATTGAATGAAAGTTGCTGTTCCTTTGATGGCAGCATCGCTACTTGGTCTGGGAAGAATGAAGCTTACAAAACAAATTTGTTCTTAGCAGCTGGCTTCCAGATCTCCATGGTAATGCACAGCTTTTACATCCCTGCAGCAGGTGTCACATTTCCCGAGCTTCCAATAGCTCCGTACTTTTAATTAATGGACTCCCATATAGTTGTGGCAGTTTTACACCCTCAGTTGTTTTTGCTCTATGCACTTCGAAGGAGTAGCAGTAGACATGGGGTTATCTCTGGGGTAGGAACACGTTGGTACGGTCGAATTCCGCACATAATTATTTTATTGTTTTACATTTATGAATGTTTAAGTCCATTAGTGTACATCAGCGGATCCTGTCATTGACGAGCAAGTTGGTTCAAGTGGTAACGTTTCAAACTTATATTCAGGAGTGCCCGGTTAGAACCTCGGCAGGGATATCGATTTTTATGACCGAAGTATTTTCTGCATTCCCCCAAATTTTCTAGCAAAGGTCTTGATGGTACTTGAACCCACAACCTCGTTTCTTCCCATTCTTTTCAATTTCTTATTCACTAATTATCCTACAATTCGCCGCTGTGGTCTGAGATCTACCTTGACGGATTAGGCTGTGTGGCCTGTTTCCAGACAGTTGATAGGACTCCTTGGACGGGGGATCACCCCGACGCACAGGACAGAACACAGAACAAACGCATAGTCTGCGTTACTATCGTTAAGTAGATCAGCACTAAACGAGTAACGACGCTGAGAACGACGAGCAAGAATCGGAGTAGCTCAGTCACTGAAGTGATGACTACCTGCTGGACGGCCGGAGTTCGATTCCCGTCAGAAGGGGATTTTTCTTTTTGCTGTTATGGCTACCCATTGTCCATCCCATTGTTACTGGCGATAAAGCAGCTGGAGCGTGAGGTTGGCCACGCATCATTCGCCTGGAGGGACTGAGGAAAGCTGCGATGAACCTCAGGCAGGATTGTCGATAACCCCGTTGAGATTTAATCCAGGCACCTATGGAATACAAGTCAGAAACGTTACCGCCTCAGCCAGTTTGATCGGCCCCCCCGCCTCGTTGAAGTGGCACATGGGACGGGAACACGGTGTTCTTCCCTTTATGTTATCCCTTCATGAAGGCTTGTGCACTTGTTCTATACTTGCTGTTGGTATACCGTTTCGCAGTGTTTACAAATCATTAGCTTCCTTTCCACCGAGAATAGATGGCAAAGACTATAGCGACATTATATTATAGTATGTTGACCCGTTGCTAGTCAACAGCCGCGAGATAAGCAAATATACAAAAGCCGTTGCTGAGTAAGGGCTTTGCAAACAAACATGTTCCCACGGAAATGAACTAAAACATTGAGGTGCGGTGTTTTCTGTGCGGTCCGTGCCGAGATGTTATAAGCGAGACAAGTTGGGAGCTGCATTTAGTCAGTCAGTGAAGAGAAGAGTAGAATGCCGGTGTGAGATGACCGCCAGCCTGGGAGTTGGAGCAATGAGTCATACTTGTGGGATAATCGCCAGCCTGTAAGGACGTTATCAGGGGACATTATTAGTATCCGATACCAGGAAATGACTAGTGGAGACATAGGAGACCTCATGTGTGCTGCAGTTACAGTGTTCTTTAGAATATGTAAACCAGTGAGGCTGTTTTAGTTACTTTTAGTTACGAGTTGTATGTATAAGTGGTCAGTAAATCCAGTCACCAATCCAAATCCAGTCTATAGTCACTCATACACATGACAGTATCATCTTCCCATAGTAGATCTGTTGCCCTAATGTGAGTTGGAGAGGATGGGCTGGATATGACATTTGGCTTCTTCCTGGGATTCGAGCCTGCATTTCCCGACTTCCAGGCTCAATACAGCACTTGGCTTTCCTTGCAGTAGACCCAGAACTCTTCTTTCCCGAACCTGGCAGTGGCTCGCCTAAGTCTGATACAGCCCTATCCAGCCCATGAGTGCAAAATGGTTACAAGTAAAGTCGCAGAGGTTAACATCCGCCCACTCGCCTCCAAACGCGTTGCTTTCTAAAGGCATGACTTCTCCAATTACATTCACAGAGCAGAGTAAGTTTAATATCTTCAACCACGGTAAAGTCGGCTGTCACTTGCTTTCTTGAACTTGAGAACTTGAATTTGGATTCACCTCTTTCTGGGGTTTGCGAAGCGAATTTGACGCTTAGCCGGAATATTGTGCCAATCGAATTCCAAAATTGAGTCCCGTCTTTTGCTGTTAAGTTTTCAAGACAACTGCCACTCACTACTACTGTTTTGTTGATCCCAGTGAATGTCTGAGGTGATCACGGTAGCCGCGCGGTCTAAGGCATGAACTGTCTTCGCTCTCTCGGACGCTGGGATCATGGGTTCGAATCTTACTCAGGGAATGGATGTTTGGTATGTGTTGCGTTTATTATGTGTTTGTGTTGTCCTATGTTTAGGTAAGGGCCTTGTGACGGGCTGATCACTCGTCCAAGGACTCCTACCGTCTGTGAAAAGTGATATGGAAGTGAATAAGAGGCCAGGGCCCTGAATGGGCTGGAAGAGCCAGTGAAAAAGAAAGTGAATGTCTGAACTGGGCTTAACATTTGGGCATGGTGCGAAGATACTTGTAGGAGTTGTATTTTGAGACTTATTTTTTACTCTGAATGTCTATCTTCATATGAAGAGAAATTGTGTTCCCATAGTAACCTCACTCATTTGATTTCAATCCCGCCTGACTTTGTGTTTGTTATCAAAGACGAAAAATTCCTTTAGCGGACACGATATATGTCAGTTGCGAATTGCTCCGGAGCTAGCGATTTGCCAACGGGGGAAACTTGTCACATACGAAGGAGTGCTAGATGTTTCGAAAGTTGTCAGACTCGTTGCAGATATATCGTATAGGGTTGTAGAAGGGGGGGGGGCAGAGAAAAAATGTGAAGGTATTTGAACTGTCTTTTCAGTAATATTTTTACAGCAAAATGGATATTTCTTTCTCATTTAACCACGCACATGGAAGAATTGCTACGTGCAAAGATGTGTATCTCCACTCTTCCGTCAGTATCGACCTATCTTTTCTGTGTTTCGGTTCTCTGTCATTAACTCAGATGTTCGTTTCCGCCAGTAATGAAAGTTCAGCTGTGGACACTCTCGACCAATGATGTGCTTTCGTGTCCGGTCACGATACGCGATCAGGGAGTGTTCGTCACATAGACAGTTTATTTTCGACCAATTTAACAAATTACTTAAGAGCCTGGATAGCTCAGTGAGTACAGTGATTAGGTTGCTGGCTGGTCGACCGGAGTTCTGTTCTCGGTTGGGACAAAAGATTTTTCTCTTCACCTCAGTGTGAAGACCGGCTTTAGGGACTACTCAAACTCATACCCCGTGGTACCGTTTTTTCTCTGTCTCCGGCTTTGAAGCTTTCAGAGTGTGAAGCTGTCCACTCACAACTTCCTAGGGCCGAAAGTGAGGTTACGTGGAGTTATACCTTCATTCCTTCTTACGTCTTTTTGTTGTGTGCTCAATTAGGCATAAGGATATGTGTCCACAGCTTGGTGATAAATTAAGCACTGGGATAATTTTGCCTTTTGAAGAACGGTACTTAGTTTTATTTGTTATTTGTATACCAGTAAACTGTGGGATATAAGCCCCTTCTGAATGACGGTCAGTAGGACGTCCTGATCTCCATTTCCTCTGCTTTTACCGACACATGCTAAGGCCAGACACTGGCGTGACTACACAACTACTCACATTTTCCACCTTCCGAGTAAGCCAGCCACAAGTAACATCTTTAGCTTACTGTCCTCATTTTGAAGAAATAAAAGGGGCTTATGAGATCGCCTTGCTGCCTGTCTTCCTGTGCCCCCCCCCTCCATTAATTCCTGCAAGGCAGAATGGTGGAGCCCTCTGTGTCTGGATCCGTATCTCCTCTATGGTTGCTACGCAACGATACGGTTCCTGTATAACGTCGCGGTAATAAAATTGTTTGTACATGTCGTTTTTATGGAAGGAAAGTACGCGATTAGTTCTTCCCAGAACTTCTTGTATTTTATTGAAGCTGTCACGGTTGTCCCGTTGCCTCATGCTTGCTTGCACTGATATGACAGTGGGTCTGTGGCAGTCGTGGCTGCTTGCAATTGCCGTAGCGCTCGACTCCGGCTTGTGTAATCGTGTGCAGCACTGGAGCACACTAAATCTTCTCCACCCTGGGCATGCTGCCGGGGGGTGGGTGACAGAGTAATGGGAATGCGGTTCTGCAGGATTTGGGGAGGTAGGGGAGAGAAAATTTGATAAACGTAACCCGTAACCCTAGCGTCCTAGAAAAGTTCTAACTACGTAGCTCCCACTGCAACAACATAAGGGATGGGGTTGGAGGAACGTGGGTGTGGGGCCAGAAAAGGGGTGCAAATTAACCCCCGGTCTCATAATTGCAATAGAGAGAGAAATGTTCTGGAGTGGGGAAACAAATTAGATTATTTTTTTTTCAACGGACAGCGCCCGTGCATGGGAAAATAACTGAGCGCTGTTGTTGCACATTGCTAGGGCATGAATTATTGACGTAATTGGTATAGTACAGTATATGGTGCGTGTCCGTATGAGCACTTCCTGCCTACAATGCTAAGAACGTTCTGATTGGTTTTGTACGTTAGTTAACGGCGCTGTGTTTAGTGAGTTGAACGAGATGTTGTCGTGAATGGAAACTAGGTAATGGTGATGGGAGGAGGCGAACATTCATGTTTCAGGCCATACCTCAACGTTTCCTGGAGAGACCATAGAAAATAATCAGATTCAGGCTAGTTGGTAACCTGGACGAGATACGAACCGGGAATCTTCAGGATACAAAGCTACAATCAGGATTCAATATACCCACTGGTGTTAAGGTCCTTAAAGGGTAAAGTTTAGAACGGGTGAGTGGATGAATCCGGGAATTTTTCGTTAATATAACAGATCGAAACCTCTTTCGGGAGGAAATTAAGAAGCGATTGAACTCGGGTAATGCTTGCTACCATTCAGTCCAGAACCTTTTGTCCTCTCGTCTGCTGTCCAAAAACAAAAATTAGAATATACAAAACTATAATTTTGCCTGTGGTTCTGTATGGGTGTGAAATATGGTCTCTGACATTAAGGGAGGAACATAGACTGAGGGTGTTTGAAAACAGGGTGTTGAGAATATTTGGACCGAAGAGAGATGAAGTGAAGAGAGGTTGGAGAAAGCTGCATAATGAGGAGCTTCATAACTTATACTCTTCTCCAAGTATAATTAGAATGATCAAGTCAAGGAGGATGAGGTGGGCAGGTCATGTAGCACGAATCTGGGAGACGAGGAATGCGTATAGGATATTTGTGGGAAAGCCAGAAGGAAGAAGACCACAGGGAAGACCAGGGCGTAGGTGGGTGGACATTATTTAAATGGATCTTAGAGAGATAGGATGGGATGGATTGGATAGATCTGGCTCAGGATAGGGACCAGTGGAGGGTTCTTGTGAACACGGTGATGAACCTTTGGGTTCCATAAAATGCTGGGAAATTCTTGAGTAGCTGTAGAATTGGCGGCTCCTCAAGGAGGGCTCAGCTCCATCAGTAAGTAAGTAAGTATTTTCTCCGCGCTAATCAGGCAATTTAATTCTGCCATTCGCTCGAGGTCAGTCACACAGTTTTCACCTGAGTGGAACATTTGCCTCGTTCTTCGTAATGCTGAACAAATTACTGTAGCCTGCGTGTTGTTAACACCGAAGTCATTCGTTGAAATGGACGTTACCGATTGGATGATTGTTAAGGTCAGTGCAAGATTATAAATGTGAGTGATTTGGGAATGAGGTAACAAATTGGACTGAATTTTCCAAAGCGACTTACGAGTCTTATACCAGCAGGGCGGCAAGATAGGCTGCCTTACCCGGTAAGCACTGTGACGCCACACGTTGTTCTCCAAGTGTAAAGCAGTTTTTCAGTAGTATGTTAGTGTATATGCGAGCAAGTTGATTAATCAGGAGTGTCTCAGAAAATATAATGCTTTTTCGCTGATCCGTTTTGGGCAGTGGCAGAACGGCAATTAACATTTATTAGGTTGTGTATTTTAGTGGAAATTGTGTATCATATAAATAAATATAGTTCAGGGTAAAGTTTCCTGACCCAACCATTTACTGGTGCGCTCTCCTGGAATATTTGCTGCGTAACCATTCCATTCCTACCTCTGAAGTCAAAATCCTATTTGACATTGCGTTGTAAGATAAGATAAGCTAACTGTAAGATAAGCTAACCACGCCAGCGAACACCACTAGTTGCTCGCCGTTCTTCGACGAGACATGGGATGTCGTTATATTTATTTATCCTCAGATGTAGAATAGTAAATCTGATACTGAGAGGGTCATGAGCGTCTTTGTTAACATCGTACTGGCGCGTTTGAACGTCAGGATCTAGAGAACATTTTGAGAAAGAAATCCAATTAACGCGGCGTGGGTAGGTGCCGTTTCTTTTGTGGAGAAATGTTTGAGGGGTGGAATCCGCATCTGGTTTGTAAAGTGAGCTGTTTGGCATGGTCGTGTGATCCTGAAGGACAAGTTGGGAGGTAGTGAGTGACAGAACGGTCATATAGACCCTAGTTGTGAGCTGGTACAACCGCTAGAAGTCATTATGATGATTTGAATTACATTTGTAATTGTACATTGCAGGCTGTTAGAGTATGAAGGTAGGAGGCGTTTCTTGGGGGCTGGGCGTTTTCCAAATGCTGCCGAGTCTCCATGGACACCAGAATGGAGGCAGAGTGCTACCGGCTGGTGATTTATTTTACTTGCTTGCAGGATGGGGCTATTTAGAAGTGACCACAGACTGTATAACGTCACGAGAACTGCTGGGCCAATAGTAACATGTAGTCTATTGTTGCTTTACAAATAAAACGTTTCTTAAATTGCTACTAACAGTGAGCGATTTGAGTGTAACTGCCAAGATTTCTGTCTTTTGGGATGTGGCGCGGTGGAGTCTTGTAGAAGTTTACCGACGTTCCGATGTACTCGTAATTGCCTCCACATTTAGAGCCGATGGGTAACCGGAAGAAGCAGTCTGCAAGCAGCAATGCTAGTTAGAAACCATTATAATAAGCTGTGGTTGTTAAGACGCGGACTGAGCGGAATGTTCTGTGAGCTCTGTCGGCTTCCTCACACAACTAGTGAATACAGTAAATGTTCGAGTACTAGGGTTACAGCTATGTACATCGAGCTAGGCTTGTATATATTTGTCTGAAACATGTCTAAATGGCAGAAGATAGTACGTTTCTACAAAAGTATGACGTAAGGGCATTTAGAAAAGTACCTGAACCAGAGAATGATAAAGGAAGTGAATATTTACGATATCTATCGGGGAATTTAGTGATATTGACACGTCACCAGGTCTGGCTGCAAACCGGGGGGGGGGGCAGCCAGAAAATTTGGTTACAGATCTGCGTGTAAGCGTTAACAACTTTACTGTTCGCCTTAATGTATTCAGAACAGGACATTACATTAACATTTTTTTTTTAAATGGGCATTCATATTTAACGTACTCGTATATCTTCTTCGTTCAGTTATCTTTTTTTTTTCGAAACCCAGACGGGCCTGATTCCAGGGTAGCTCATCCCTCGCGCCGATGCGCATGTCTGGTATTATTACGACATTACATTACACGATGTACACGGCGACACTAAAATGTGGCCTACGCATTGTATTCAGTGGTCACTCTATATTTGCCGTAAATCTGGCTGTAAGTACGGAATTGGCATACCAGTATCACAGGACTGTACGGCCAGGAAGTTGGCAGAGTGCAGCCCGTGTGCCCAAAGCGGCCTGTAAAAATATCAGATCCCCCCCCCAGACTGTCTCAGATGCCTGCCTATGCAAAATCCTGTACAAATTCCCCGTTTCCCCATCCTAGCTACGTACGAAGGCCATTTCAGCCTTTTCTACGTTTCACTGTCGTAATAATACCATGCAAGTATAATGGTTTAAGGCAGGTGGCCGAAGATAGCGTGGAATTATGAAGAATAGCTTGGAGAACATGTGGAATGGATTTTGAGGCCGGTACGGACATCACGTTATTTAAGAAGAAAGCAGTCTTCTGGGATTTGGCATCGTGTATATGTGGTGTTAACCGACGTTTCGGAGGAGAACTTTACCGGTTCTCACGGTCTCTTCGCTTGCGAAATTATTATATTTTTCCTTCTACCCTGAAGATGGAGGCGATACGTTCCTCCGTAACGTCGGTTAACACCACACATGCACGGTGCCAAATCCCAGAAGACTGCTTTCTTCATAGTCACCGCCGTGAAAATCTTACATCACGTTATTTACTTCAGGAAGGCAAGAAGGGCGAAAGGGAGGGACATCTTCGAATATCAGATCTAGGCGTAGGTGGGAGAATAATGTTAAAATGTCTCTTGGAGAAATAGGATGGGATGGACTGAATCCTTCTGGTTCAGGATCGGGGTAAGTGGCGTGCCCTTGTGAACACGCTAATGAACCTTCAGATTTCCATAAGACGTTGAGGGATTCTTGAGCAGCTGAAGGACTGGTGGCTTCTCAAGGAGGGTTCGGCTCCATGGAATTAATTAATTTAGTTAACATCGGACGCTCAGAATTAATTTTAGCCAAATGACATGAATAATGATGCAGAAAACCGAAAGATGTAATGATCTGTAGTTTCCCCATGCTTGCCTCTGCGGTCTAGACAACTTAATGTAAGCCCGCTTTCCAGTGTCTTCCTCTTATCTTCGTTTTAATGGTCGCCCTGTACGTCAATATATTCACAGCTTCCCTCCAAAACTGGAGGGCGTCTCCTCTATCCACAACCTGAGGACGCGCCTGCCATGGTGACAAGGGTCCCACCCAACATGTGATTCTATAAACTGTCGAGAATTTATTGCCCAGCTGAGTGACTTACCTCTGAAGAAGGCCTGCGCACAGTGGAACTACGTGTTTAGAGAGAACCTTGTAGTTTCGGTGCTGTAACGCATCACCGTGTCCTGTCTCTTTGCAGAGAGTTTAATTAGAACAACAAGCGCACGTAAGACTGCGGTTGTAGGCCGCTTTTCGCCAGTCTCGTTGCATGCGTTCCGACTGTTGAGCCCTGTTTTGTATATGCAGACTTCATGCCGGCGGCGGGATTTGTACCGCGGATATAAATTCTGTTTTGCGTCCTTTTTTTACATCTCATGTTAAGCCCACTTGACTCTATTATTATTCTCTCCGCAAATTGATTTGAGTTCCACTTTCTTTAAATCGTCCTTTTTTTCAATCTGACGGAAATTAAAAAACCGTTTGACTTCTCATTCTAATTTTGAAGTTTTTTTTTGTAAAGAGGGTTTCATAATTGATGAACCTCATATTATTCTCCTTCGCATACCCCCGCCCCCTCCAGTTCTCTCTTAGGTTTCTGGTATCAGAAAACAGCGAGGCAATGCGCCCGGGTTACTGCTTCGCAGCTTCCGCCAAACTAACCGCGTAATCGTGTCTGCGTATAGTCTGTGTTACGCCCCACAAGCACTCACAGCCTTGACAGTTCAGCGCTGTTATGTCGTCTTGAGTTGTGCAGAAATATAATCTCCCATGACAGGAACATACTCTCTTCTTTATAGTCCTGTCTTGTTAATTATTGCGGTCAGATGCGTGTTATTAATGTGCATCACGAGAGAAAATCTCGCGTGTGGTCTTCTGAGTTATGATACCATATAGTTTCATATACGGTTTGGACGTTTCTGAGCAAGGAACTTCTAGAGGTCGCATGTTCTTCTCGAAACAATGATAAACGCCTACAAAATCACACGACGTCATAGGTAAAAAAGAAGGTAAAGCTATCACTGTAACAGAGTGTAAAGGCCCATAGTTTTGTGAGAGGTCGAGGCTCTCACATTTTCTAGACAATCGGATCACAGATGGCGGTAAGGTTGCGAGCCTTACGCGCCGGCCGCCCTTTACCCCCCAGGAATATTCCTGGTACTCATTTCTGTTAGAAGCTGAGACGACCCCAGGGCCGTAATGGGACTGGAAGGATTAGGTAAATTGAAAAAATCCACCTAATCGGGACTCGAATCCGCGACCTTCCGGCTTGTAGCATCGTGTCTCAACCAACTACGTTACTGCATACTCCCACGGTTTCATAGCCCACAATAACATATAAATGTTGGCCTCAGTGGAAATAAATCCCATACAAGAATGAAAATAATTTTTGCCTCTTTGGAGTATAGTAGCTTCAGATAACACCGCTGCCTTTAGGGTCTCAAACCCCCGACGGTTCCTTCTTCAGAAACCTGCTGACGGGCTGCATTTTTGTCTATCCCGTGTGAAAATTCAGATTCTGGTTTCATAGACACAGACTCCTCAATTTTCTTGAAATATTTATGAATTAGGTGACATTGAAGGGCCACCCATGTTGGTGGGTCTGCATTTTAAATTGCATTGGACTTTAAAACCTTAAATTAATGTAAATAAACTTCTAAATTTCAGTGTACCTCACACGTACCTTTGCATATCACCACTGTATAGAACAGATGCTTGTTGAAGAAATGATAGATGGTTAATCCAAGAATCCTTCAAAGCAAGTTCATCGTGTGTGCAGAATGTAGGGATTCTTTCCTGTTAAAGCAGGTGACACCGTGATTCAGAGGGCTAAGAATACCATCTCCTGAGGTCGAACTGTATTAATGCTATTCATGTTGTTTCTGTTATTAGTTTTTTTTTTTTGCGACGCGTTCTATAACTTCATAACTTGTGTAACGTGGAATGGTAGAATGACGGCCTCTGTGGCCTAGTGGTCAGAGTTCCTGGCTACAGATCCAGAGGTACCGGGTTCGATTCCCAGATTTTCTGAGAAGTAGTGGGTATGTAACGGTGTTCACTCAGCGTTGTGAGGATAATTAAGGAGCTACTTGACTGGAAAAATAGCTGCTACAGCTACAGTCCCAGTGGGCCTAGGCCTACCTCCATGAACTTCTCCGTTCACTTCGGTTTTTCTAGATCTTACACATTCGGTAGGACTCCTTGGGCGAGTGATCAGCTCGTCGCAAGGCCTCTACCTGTACACAAACACAGAAAAACGCACACACAAACTAAACATCCATGCCCTGAGTGGGATTCGAATCCACGATCCCGGCTTCCGAGCGAGCGAAGACAGTAGATGCCTTAGACCGCTCGGCTACCGTGACCGGCCGGTTATGGTTTGGGAGGCTGAAATCCTAACTGTTTTTGGTTAACAGCGCGAGACTTTGATGAGCTTGCAATGAACAGTAAGAACAAGAACATTAGAGACCTGTATAGAGGAATAAATGACTTTAAGAGGGGTTACCAGGCTAGCAATAACTTAGTGAAAGATGAGGATGGTGATCTGCTTGCAGATTCACACAACATTTTGAATAGGTGGAGGAACTACTTCTCTCAGTTATTGAATGTACATAGGGGCAGTGCTGTTAGGCAGACAGAAATCCATACAGCTGAGCCGTTAGTACCTGATCCTAGCCCTTTTGAGGTTGAAAGTGCTATTGCAAAATTGAAACGGTATAAATCGCCAGGTAGTGATCAAATTCAGGCAGAACTTATTCAAGCAGGAGGTGAAATATTACATTCTAAGATTCACAATCTAATCACTTCTATTTGGCATAAGAAAAAATTGCCTGATCAGTGGAAGGAGTCTATTATTGTACCAGTGCACAAGAAGGGTGATAAAACTGACTGTAGTAATTATCGGGGGATATCACTGCTCTCAACTTCATACAAAATTTTATCCAACTTTCTTCTCTCAAGGTTAAGTACATATATAGATTAAATTATTGGGGATCACCAGTGTGGGTTTCGACATAACAGATCAACTACAGATCAGATCTTTTGCATTTGTCAGATATTGGAGAAAAAATAGGAGTTCGATGGGACAGTACATCAGCTGTTCGTAGACTTCAAGAAAACCGATGATTCAGTTAGGAGGGAAGTATTGTACAATATTCTGATAGAGTTTGGGATACCCATGAAACTAGTTAGGGTGATTAAAATGTGTTTAAATGAAACGTATAGTTAAGTCTGTGTAGGTAAACATTTGTCTGATAAATTTCCTGTCTTGAATGATCTAAAGCAAGGAGATGCTTTATCGCCACTCCTTTTCAACTTTGTCTTAGAATATGCCATTAGGAAGGTCCAGGAAACCAGGTGGGACTGAAATTAAACGGGAGACATCAGCTGTTGGCCTATGCCGATGATGTGAATTACTGGTTGATAATGTAGATACCATAAAGAAAAACACACAAACTTTAATTGACGCAAGTAAGGAGGTTGGTCTAGAAGTAAACACAGAGAAAACTAAGTATATGTTGCTGTCTCGTCAGCAAAATGCAAGGCAAAATCATGATATAAAGGTAGGAAACAGATGTTTTGAAAATGTGACACAGTTCAGATATTTGGGAACAACGATAACAGATCGAAACCTGATTCAGGAGGAAATTTAGAGGAGATTGAACTCGGGTAATGCTTGATACCATTCAGTTGAGAACCTTTTGTCTTCTCGTCTGTTGTCCAAAAACATAAAAATTAGAATATACAAAACTATAATTTTGCCTGTGGTTCTGTATGGGTGTGAAACTTGATCTCTGACATCAAGGGAGAATGCTGGGAAATTCTTGAGTAGCTGCAGAATTGGCGGCTCCTTCAGAAGGGCGAGTAAGTAAGTAAGTAAATAAACGCGAGGCTGAAAGATCTGTTGGAAGCTGCTTCGAATAACGGACCCGTATATGCCAGTCATCAATTGCAACAATGAGTATATGACGTTGGAGAACAGAAATATAACTACGCAAGTCAAAGGCAGGACTTTTATATTTTACCATTTTATGATGGTAGCGGTAGCGTAGTTGATTGAGGCACTATGCTGCAAGCCGGAAGATCGCGGGTTCAAGTCCCGATGAGGTCATTGAATTTTTTTTTCAGTTGACCTTATCTTTCCACCCACACTATGGCCCTGGGGTCGACTCAGCCTCTAACAGAAATGAGTACCAGGAATTAAATAATTTTCCTGGCGAGTAAAGCGCGGCCGGCGCGTAAGGCTGACAACCTTACCGCCATCTTTGAGCCGATTGTCTAGATAATGTGGGACCCTTAATGTCTCACAATCCTATGGGCCTTCACGGCCTGGTACAGGGTTAGCTTTAGTTTTTACTTAACTTCTTTTATTATTTTATGATGGTACGTTGCGGTAACTAACGTTTTGCATGCGAGATGTCCCCGGGTAGGCAAATGCCTAGGTGTCATTTAGGTCTGGCCTGTAACAACTTCCACATTCTTTCCGGTTCATTGATCACGATTCATTCCATCATTTATACGTTACAGCTAAAATCTGGGATTTTGAAATCGTTGAAGATAAAAGGTGAAGTTCTCCATGTCCTCCTCCAGGACCCGTTGGCTGGGAGCCTGGTTGGTCCCCAGAGTATGTCTGAACGCTGCGGAGAAGAAAAAATCTTTCATTGCCGGGAATCCAACCAGGGCCGTCACTGTACCGACTCAGCTGTCACTACTCCAAATGATATTTTTTGAACCAAGTAAGTAAGCAAATGATGGACTGAGAATAAAAGATCCATGATGCACCTACAAAGCCGAAGAATATACCTCCTGTTTCTGGATTCATTTGTGCATGTAGCATGGGTGACAAAATAAATTTACGAAACAGTTTGAACCTGCAACTACTAGCGTAGACCCGTATGTTGAGCACCAAATTGAACGAAAACGTTTGGACGGATATAGGTGGCCGCGCAGTTTATTCACTTCTCACAAAGAACGAATAGAGTCAGTGTGAGCTGCTGAAATATGATCCGCATTAACATACGGGTCGACGCGCTTCGTCTGCGGCTATCTAATTCGGATGATGAAGTGGAATGATTCGGAATCGAAGAAACTAAATGAAAAAGATACTGGAGGGAGGGCGTCCCAGTATCGGCAGTTAATCGAGTGAAGTGGGTTGCGCGCGCTAGCGGACGAGATCAATCTTCGTCAGCATCCGACGGCACATCTGCTCCTCTGTTTCTCATGAATGGCAAGAGGCAGCATGTCAGCAGTATTTCACTTCGCGCCTCTGATATGAAACGAAAGTAGTTTGTGCTGATTTATAAATGTGATATTATATAATCTGTTACTGCAGCTTGATTAAGTTATGTAGGGCTTACTGCCGTGTCCGAATAGGATGAGGTTGTGCAACAAGAGGATTGTTGTTCCATTCGTAACTAAAGGTTCAGTTGCAGCCGTTAGATTCGCCATATTCTTCCGAATGTCCGCATATTTTTGGAATCGCTGGAGTTTGATGTTGAGAATTTCACTAGTTTATCGACGCATTCTAATATTAAGTTACAAATCGGACAGCTGTAACGGACACTTTACACGAGGGCATACGTGCGACCCTGTGTGCTTGCTGAAAGTATTTCGTCAGATATCTATCCGGTCGAAAAATGCTTCAAAGAAACATTTCAGAGGACAAGAAAACGAACATGTTACGACCAGTACATTATTTTCGTAAGGCGTACGGTTTTTTGAGATAATGAAAGAAAACAGAACAAACATGCGGGGCTTGTTACTCTGTGCCTGAGGCTTACTTTTCGTAACTTGTGCAAATAATCGCTGTAATATTGACGGTAAACTGTAGAGCTGTGTTTAACACCGTAACGAGATTTGTTGGTTGTGGACTCCATTTACTGTCGTGTGATGTACTGTGTTTGGAACTATTAAATAGATTCAATTTTAAACTGTAAAATGTGAAAAGGCCTGTCACGGTAGCCGAGCGGTCTAAGGCAAGCACTGTCTTTGCTCGCTCGGAAACCGGGATCGTGGGTTCGAATCCCACTCAGGGCATGGATGTTTGTATACAGGTAGAGGCCTTGCGACGAGCTGATCACCCGTCCAAGGAGTCCTACCGTATGCCCAAGATCTAGTAAACTGAAGTGAAACGGAGTTTCATAGAGGTAGGCCTAGGCCCAAATGAGGGCTGTAGCGCCAATGAGAAAAAAAGGTGAAAAGGTAAAGACGTTCCTGTGCTCATCTATTAAGCATTACACCACGAAAGCGTATGGGAGAGTGGGTGTATAGATCCACATTTTCTTGACCTCGGCACTAGGTGGTGAGTAGTCAGCTTCACTCTCCGGCCGCTTTACCCCCGGGGAAATCCCCCGTTACCCATTGGCTAGGAGGTTGGGTTGACCCCAGAGCTAGTCTGGAAAACTTGGAGAAAGGAAAATTCTTGCCCCCACCGGGACTCGAACTCCGACCCGTCGGTCGTCCAGCCCGCAGCCAGTCGCTATACTGACTCAACTATCCCGGCTCCTGATTTTAAACTGTATTTATGTATATTACAAATATAAACACACAAATGAATATGTGATTGGGTATATAGCATGAACGAAGAGACGAAAACTACTTACGCAGTTTTTATCGCAGAACCAGAAGATACCAGTTCGGAAACAGAGTCATAGTTGGGAGAATGCTATGAATGTTATTAATAGTGGGTGAAAGTTGTTCCTCGGACGGTTAAGTTGTACAAGTGAAGTGGATGTACAGCTCAGCTATTTGTAACTTCGGCCCCAGATGGAGGAGAGTAGCCAGCTTCAAACTTCGACCACTTTACCCTAGGCGGCCACTGTAGGTCTGCCCAGAGTCGGTGTTCATTCATTCATTATTAGAGGGGTTGGGTTTCCCTATGCACCGCGACCAGTTGTTGATCTATTGTACGTCCCCCTTTGATATTCTAACAGTCGCCATACCCCTCCGATACTGGTGCATGCTATCAGCCCCGTTCAGCCAGCGAGTTCGACCCCTCTACTGGCAGAGGTACCCGATACTTCCCCCATCTACCGGAGGCATGGGGTGGGAACTTTACCCCTAGACTACGGAGGCCGGTAGAGTCGGTGTTGATTTAGTATGACTGAAAATCTGTGCTCCTGCCGGGAGTCTAACCCTTGTCTTACGTCCCACAGCCAGTCAACATTTGCTAGCCGAGTCATTCCAGGGCAAAGTTGGAAATCGTTGAGAGCTAAATCCTGTGATCTGAGCGGCAATTCTAGTTGTGATTGTACGAAATCCCTGGTTGTGTGAAGGATGACCAATTTACTGTGTAACTGTAAGATTTGAAGTTTTGACGGCGCTGACTATGATAAGAATGCGGTGTGCGATGTGGCGCCGTGTAGTTCTAATGTTTCTCTACAGTGTAATTGTTTCTATTGGCACAGTCGTCGTTTCAAAGAGCTGGGATAGCGCAGTCAGAATAGCGCCTGGCTACAGGCTGGACGACAGAGGGTTAGGATTCGAGTCTCGGTAGGGTCAAGAATTTTCTCTTCTCCACGTCGTCCAGATCTGTACCGGGGTGCACCTAACATCCTATCCAGTGGGTACCGAGGGCTCTTTCCAACTAGTGCTGAGGTCAGGAAAATGTGACTCTATACATCCACTCCCCCACATGCCTCCATGGCGTAGTGCTTAGTTAGTTAAGCACAAGGAAAACGTTGCGTGTCTTCCTTTCAATATGGGACATGGAAATGTTGGTTTTTATTTTACCAGATGGTAGAGGCCATACCAGCAAACCACAGCAAAACAACATGCTTATGTGGACGCTAAGTTATACGCCTACCTGATATGCTATGACGAATGTATCGGATAGTTGGAATTGCTGTGGAAATACAAGCTCCCCGTGGTCACTGACTGACTTTGTATTGTAATTCATGGCGCCTGATAACGTAAGTGTCGGCTCTAGGGAGGCGCACATAACGTCCCTTGTGTGCTCCCAGTTTATCTCTGCGGGATGTTATATCCGAAGGAAGAAGCGCCCGATAAAAGAAATCCATACGTTGAATATATAGCGTGGCGGTTATATAAAACTCAATTTCGCGTCGTCGGATAAAGACTCCACTTTAAAAGATGCCCATCTATCTTATTTCGTATATAACTGAATAAGGCTCTTCAATCTCCATTACAACGTCTTGATGAGACTCGCGAAAATTGCATAGCCATATTGGGATTGGGTTTGAGGTTTTGTTCAGTCTTGAATGTCTGTGCCCTAGGTGGGGCCCAGTTACGTGAGCAACGGAGGGAGACTGGAGAAAATGGCGTAACTGGGAGCTTCACACTTTATATTCGTGATCAAGTCAAGGAGGGTGAAACACGCGCAACGTGGGGAACTGAGAAATACATAGAGAATTTTTATTCGGAAAACCTGAAAGGAAGAGACTACCTGGGAGACATAGGTATCGGTAGAGGGATAATACATATTCATATGCAGAACAACATATTAAATTTATTTGAGATAAATATATTTTGTGTATATGTGTTGGATTCTTCGAATTCGGGATAGAGACCAGTGGTGGTCCTTTGTTAACTGGGCAGTGAAGTTTCGGATTCCATAAAAGTTAGGGACATGTGAAGAAATGTTGATACTGATAAGTTGGTTGCTATGACAAACGTTGAGATGCGGTCATATTTATTGCTCCATTTTTCATATTTTATGGTTATTAGAGTGGAATATGTACACAGTTTACATGTCCTTTTTGATTTTAAATCCTTTATATATGACAATCAATCTCTTGGTGTCTAAACCAATCTGGACCCCCCCCCCCTTTTTACCCTTTTACATTCCCAAAACCCTTGCNCCTTGCCGCACGGAGTTTGGTTTTTTATTGTATTATTATTATTATTATTATTATTATTATTATTGTAGTGTATTGTCATGTGAAGAATATTCGTTGGATGGAGGAGGCGTAGGAGATACTGAAGCGGCAAGAGGGGAGGAAAGGACGAGAAAGAAGAGGAAGACGAAGGAGGAAACGGAGTAAAAGAAGAAGGAAAATGGAGGTGAAATTGCGCGAATATGTAATTTTGTTTTGCTTTGCGTTTTGGTTTACATCCAGACGTGCGTTGCTGTTGGAGAGCGTACCAATGCTGGGCATGAAGAGCATTTCAGAGCTTAGATCGTTTTGTAGAACAAACCTTTCTGCTAACGGAAGTAAAGGAAGACTATTAAAAGTTTGTGAGTCGGAAACAATAGTGATGTGCTGGAGTGTGACATTCTTTCTTGCCCCTCCGCCTCCTCTTGAGAACCTGTCAAATGTTGAGAACGAAGCAACTGCAAAGTTGACAACAGGTGAAGGCATCCGAGGCCCTAGCAAGGGTTTGTGACAACTTCGCCTGTTAAACTTCCTACAACTTTTGCATAATGTAGCAGAAAAGAAAGCGTCTTCTAAGGAAACACAAATGGATGGACCACTCTCCGTTATCATACAGGAACATACGAGTTACTGCTGCTGTTTCGCAGCTGATTCTATTCTGTGCAGTTATTTACATGTGGTCATGTCAGCTGAACGCGTAGTTGATGTGACTGAGTTCTGTAACCCATCAAAGGGATACTTGGCTTGAACAGGACAACACACGAAGAAATAAACACAAACACAAAAAGTTCTGAGAAGAAACTCCTACGCATGCTTTCATCTGCGATACGAAGCAGTAATAATCGTAATAATAATAATAATAATAATAATAATAACAATAATAATAATGTATCAGTACCATCGGATAGGAATGTAGTACAAAAAGAAGCAGAGAAGGAATTAAAATATAAAAATTTAAGCATCGAAATTCAGCGAATGTGGAACATGAAATGTTTTGTGATACCAGTAATTATTGGAGCCACGGGTACAGTCACGAGATGGTTGAGATAATATTTGGAACTAATTCCTGGTAAGCACTCCATAGATTCACTGCAAAAAACAGCTATCCTGGGAACATCACACATACTGCGGAAAGTGCTATAGTGCGAAGCTTGAAGCCTGAGTGGTGAGGTGCATCACTGGTTCAAGAAAAGGAATACCAGGAAATAAACCTGTGACAAGAGATGATGATGATGATAATAATAATAATAATAGTAATAATAATAATAACAACAACAACAACAACAATAAACTCCATGGCCTATAGTCCGCAAGCGAACTGTACAGACCGATCCACCGCCGCTTGTTGATGAAGTTAGTGTCAACTTTTTGCGGATAGAGGTGTCTTGTGGTCAACGCAACGGATCCCCGCAGCCGTTAATCTTGGTTTTCTAGACGGTAGCCGCTATTTCCTTCAAATACTGGGTGTTGATGTAGATACCATAAAGAAAAACACACAAACTTTAATTGACGCAAGTAAAGAGGTTGATCTAGAAGGAAACACAGGGAAAACTATGTATATGTTGCTTTTCTCGTCACCAAATTGCAGGGAAAAATCATGACACAAAGATAGGAAACAGATGTTTTGAAAATGTGGCACAGTTCAGATATTTGGGAACAATGATGACAGATCGAAGCCTGATTCAGGAGGAAATTAAGAGGAGATTGAACTCGGGTAATGCTTGCTACCATTCAGTCCAGAACCTTTTGTCTTCTCGTATGCTGTCTAAAAAACATGAAAATTAGAGTATACAAAACTATAATTTTTCCCGTGGTTTTGTATGGGTGTGAAACTTGATCTATGACATTAAGGGAGGATGATAGTCTGAGGGTGTTTGAGAACAGGGTGTTCTAGGATATTTGGACCGAAGACAGATGAAGTTACAGGAGGTTGGAGAAATCTGCATAATGAGGTGCTTCATAACTTCTATTCTTCTCCAAGAATAATTAGAATGATCAAGTCAAGGAAGATGAGGTGGGCAGGTCATGTAGCACGAATCGGGGAGACGAGGAATGCATATAGGATATTGATGGGAAATCTAGAAGGAAAGAGACCACTTGGAAGACCTAGGCGTAGGTGGGTGGACAATATTAAAATGGGTCTTAGAGATATATGATAGGATGGTATGGATTGGATTGATCTGGCTCAGGATAGGGACAAGTGGAGGTCTCTTGTGAACACGGTAATTAACCTTTGTGTTCTATAAAATGCTGGGAAATTCTTGAGTAGCTGCAGAATTGGCGGCTCCTCCAGAAGCGCTCAGCTCCATGGGTACGTAAGTAGGTTCCGACGTCAGAGTATGTTAAATTTCTTAAATTTCTCCGTTGTAACCTATAGTAGTTAACGCAGAATTTATAGATATGTTAATGGACTTCAGAAATGTCGTTTTGCTTATTTGGAAAGCGAATGGTTCATTACTTATCGTTATTAGGCCGACAGCTAAATATAGAACACGTCCAAGCTCCAAACTGATTTATTCTACAAAATATTACCGTAACGAAAGTTGCACATGTTTTCGAAGATATAAAACTGTAGAAATTCTGGACCGTACATAAAGGGGCACGCGTCGGCCATGTTACTTTTATTGACGTTTAATTAAAAACTACAAAGGTGTGTAATGGCTTGTTGTTAATGTTAGGTTTATGAAAACACATCAGTTATTAAGGGGCTGACGTGTGGGCACGTTGAAACATGCATTTGTCTTATAATGTAAGGTGTAAACCTACTCTTAGGGAGCTCTTGTCGTTAGTCTGCGAGAAACCTGATTGCATTTCTTTTGTACGTGAAAGTTATATTCTCATTTATGGAGGGGTATAAATTCTTCTGTCTCATTACCCATCTCACGTGTCGGCCCCGTTGATCAGCGTCGTGAAGTGCCCTCAGGAGTCATAATTCCACTTGATGTCGTCATCTGAGTCTGACACTGTAAAACTGTGTTGGATTCAAAGACGTGTCGCGTTAAAGAGCTGGGCAGCCATTGTTAATAATTATCAGTGAGGAGAGAAATTTGTGTCTGTGCACAGATAGTTATGCTCGGCGTGGGTCTACAAGGGTCACCACTTACACACTACAGAAAGTATGCTTAGGCAGAAACTTCTTATAGATAGACGTGACGGAAGCACATAAATGACTGCTTACGGCAATAAATGTGCAGTATACAGAAGCTAATTGCCTCAAGTTGCTGAATACTGGCCTGAGTTTCTGATTCTCTGATAGTTGCCGTGTGTTACAGGAGGGATGAGAAGTCGTATAATTGGAATGAATTTGGCCAAGCAAACGGACTGAACACGTGGAAACTCTAACCAAAGGGCAGGTGTGTCACTAGTGCACACCGTTTGGTAACTGACGACTACCTGAAGCTGTCAAAAGCGTCCTCATACCGGCAGCTAGGATCGACCCTCACTGGGTTCCTGTCTTTTGGCCGTGTAGCAAGCAGAGACTAACAGATTTTGTGTTTGAGGCATCTCTTCATATGAGCCTACACAAAATATATACGATCCTAATTACCTTCGCCTTTTGGGATTGTAAATACGAGAATTTAACTGGCACTGTCCTGCTGTAGTAGTAAGCGAGCAGAGATTTGTATGAGAGTTTACTCTTCTGGGCTATGACACATTGTAATCTTGTAGGTAGTTGCCAATGTTTCGAAGTTGTATGCCTCTATCTTTAAGCATAAATGGGTTTATTTTTTCACATACCTCTGTCTGAAAGAAATGAAATTACCATCAGGAAAATGTATAAATACTGCGACAGAAAGCATTCTTGGATACCACGTGTTTCTGAAGTTCATCGCCAACACGTGCCAAGAAAGAATGACCAAATCTACGGCGACTGCCACAATAAGAAAGAGCTCAGCGTACAGGATGACTGCCAAACGAAACCAGCCTGTTGCGCCGCCAGAGAATAAGGCTGGTCTCATTTATTTACGTGGCTGTGATGAGCTGTGGAAATGTGGCACGGTTATATTTGTGCGTTCTATGTATACAGTCCGTCGAAACAAGTTGTCATTTTCTTGGTACCGACATCACCATCACTGTACGGCATTACTGTGGAACTCACCCCGATATGCTCAAGCGGGCAGTCCGCTTGTGACCCGTGCTGTCCAGGACACGCTACGCTCCATGTGCTGAATTGCTGAATGTGGAGCCCGGACCGTCACCTTCTGACTTTCATGTGTTTGGTCCCCTCAAGAAAACACTAGAGCGTAGCAGATTCGACCCGGCGAAGATATTAACACAGCATTAGTGCCGTGGTTGGAGCAGCAGCGAAGGAAGTTCTTTGCTGAGCCCAACCATCTGCTGCTGCCTCAATAGGATGCATACTTCAATGTCCTCTGGGATTACATTTAAGACATCTTCGCTTTCAGCTAGAACAATCTCCGAATGCGTTTCATTTGACCAAGCCTTGCACGTATTAGCTGAAGTGGGGCTGGAGCCATGGCGCCGGGAATCTTGCTCTGAAACGTTTCAAACTGCAAAAGTGAGATATCCGACCAGTGTGTGTTTTGAGGAAACGTGACACAAATGGGCCTAGCCATTAAGGATAAGCAATTAAAGCCTTGAAGTTTATCAGAAACAGAATTAAGATACGTAAACCCCACCCTGGGCTCCGAGTTGGAAGTCTAGAATAGTGCATCCGAACGTCAAACAGGTCCTCACAAGATGCGTTATCGTAAGGGAATGGACATCTAAATTACTTTGGAAGCAACTCTAAACTTTCTCACAGACAAAATACAGTTATCTATCCATATTTACTTTAACAAATTTCTTTTGAATTAATGTAAAATTATAATACTACTTAATTATTAAGCATGGAGAAACTTTCTCTCAGTTCCAAAATTCTCTCCCGCACGGCGCAGCGCCTGATCACAAAATAACAACCAAATGCATTTATTTGACGTTCACAAACCCGCAGATATTCTGCCCTAATGCGAAAGAAATTATTCATCGACTCTCTGCTGTGAGATGACGGAAGTAAGGAAAGTGGGACGCCATGTCAGCGAAAGAGCTGGGGAGCTTCGGAGGAGGAAGAGAGGATGGAGCAGCGCTCAAATCGGATTAGATGACACGTGCTGCTACAAATTGCACTACTAAGTGGAGAGGCTTGACATATTGTATTAGGCTCCGTCTGAATAACACTGCCAATGCAGGCTTCACGTATACTCGGTATGAATTGTAACGAAGTTTGTCTCTCTTCCGAGTCTCTTTCAGCTCAGGGTTTACCTGAGTTTTTCTCTTTGAGAAGCGGAAGCATCTCGTAATATCACGGATAATTCAGATAGGGCCGGAAAAGCTAATGGGTACAGGGAAGGAACAATGAGAACCAAGCAGTATTCATAATGTCCGAAGAATGCCGTCTTCTGGCATGTGGCACCGTGTAGATATTATGTAAACCGACGTTTCGGAGGAACATCGCCTCAGTCTTCAGGATGCTTGCAGCCATCTGCTCACGCTGGTTTGTCACTCGCGGAAGCATCGGTTCACACAAGATCTACACGGCGCCACATCCCAGAAGACGGCATTCTTCATAGTCACTGTCGTGAAAACCTCAAATATTACATTTTCATGTCTCTAACAAATATTGCACTGCTAGTGTTATGAAGGGTACGTGCTTTTAGCCACAATACGTTTGCGATCTAACAGTAAACACGCAGTTTAGCTCATGGGTTAATGCGCTGGCCTTATATGATCTGGGCCGAATTGCAGGCAAATCATATAACTTACTCTCCTTTTATTACTGCTTACGTTTACAAGTTCTTCTATTATTATTTTGTCATCAGCATTTGCGGTTATGGTCGTAGTAGTAGTAGTAGTGGTGGTAGTAGCAACAGCAGCAGCAGCAGCAGTAGTAGTAACAGCAGCAGCGGTAGTGGTATTGGTAGCAGTTGTGGTAGTAGTAGTTGTAGTAGTAGCACATTCATTCTGGAGAAGAACATATTTAAAAGCATATTTTATCTAAGTTAAATTCGTGGAGTGTAACCGCAAAATTTTGGAACGTCGCTGCCTCCATAATACATAAAACTTCGCACGACCGCCAAGTTGTTCTACGTTCTATAAAATAAATACTCAAAAAATCGCACATTTTCCCGAGATCTGTTACAGTACATATTCTAAGACCGCCTCACTAGTTCAAACGGCCGCCATACTGTTAGAAGGCCCACTGATTGTGGGAAATGATAGTACGGGGTTGGAGTGGCTTCCGTTGGCAAATCACTCACAAGTTTTCGTATAAATCGGCCCACTGGCTCAAAAACTGATGGTGAAGTATGGTGGTCTAATAAGTCAACTTCCTTGCTTGAAAGAAGGTAAGTAAACCAAATGGATGTGAATTCTAGGGCTTTTTACTATCGAACAACAAACATGGGTATTTGATTAGTGTACGGTAGCTGAACGGCCAGTTGCCTGTCTCTTTGCGGCTAGCAAATCAGGAACTGCGGTTTTATTTCAGACACTGGGTGGTCATCTAATCGCACGTACAAGTTGGAAAAAAATAATGAAATGGAGATTAGGATTTTTAGACAGCTCCATCATTCTTGACCTCGGCACTACATGGAAGTGAATGGTGAGAATCACGCTCCGGCCGCTTCACCCTCGGGTACCCGTTATATAGGAGGCTAGGCACCAGAGCCAATCTGGACGCTGTGAAGAAGAGAAATATTGCCTCCTTTCAGGATTAGAACCCCGGCCATTCAGCCCATAGCCCGTCGCTATACCGACTGAGCTATCTCGACTCCAATAATAATAATAATAATAATAATAACAACAACCAATTTTATGCCTACCAAGACAGGAAGTTGTGTAACCACGAACATTGCAACGAATTTATAAATTGTGAGCACAATGACTGTGCCTGAATCCAACATAGTATCCCGTGCCAGAGGTTCCAAGATATACATTTTCATTAATAACAGGTTGTCCGATCCCGATCAAATTACGTCCCGGGTGCCTACTGACGCCTTAGCTCTGTATGCCCCTGATGTGACGTTGTGTGCCGAACCCGTGCTAATCAGTGCAGCCATATTCCCTGAGAAACAAATTAGCCGACAGCGCCATTAATTAGCCCATCAATCCTACATCGAAATGGTATAAGTTTCAGATAAGCCGATTACATATAAAGCGTCGCCATACTGTAGGGCAGAGGCTATTGATTGAATCGGTTACGTCTGATGTGACGTCCAATCATTGGCCCTTCCTTTGGATAGGGAGGACTCCTGTGAGGCCTAACTAGTACTTGGAGAGTCAGGACTCTTACCATGCAGACATAGCTGTCATGGCGTTAAATTGTTACGTTTAGTGTGGATGAAATGCCGTTGTCTAATTCAGGAGACAAAATCATTGCATTATTATTATTATTATTATTATTATTACTATTATTATAATTATTATGTGACTGTTCTGGGAGAACGGAAGGTGCCGCGTTGGAAGCTTCGCTTATGACTGCTGATTCTGTCCCTGCTCTCCCTGTGCTGCAGCCACGCGTTGGCCGTTCCAATTATGGCTGGCTGCTGTCGCTGCCTTTAGCCCCGTGTTTGGAGAAGCCCCTGGTGATAGCTCACGTCACCTGGGTCGCTTTTCGGAGACAGACCGGTTTAGGGGTGGCCCTCTGCACCGGTATACAATGCCGAAAACTCCGCTACTGATGCAGTTGACTTGACCTCCTTAATCTTGTTGGTGTTGATGGGTCGGGAAGGCAGAATGACATATTTGGGCGCCGGTATTCACAAGGTTGCAGTGGCTATAATTAGTGTAATGCCTACGGGTAAGGATCAGCAAGGGGAGGCTAGCTGTGGTCTGTGACTGGGCAGGACATGAGGTCCATCTCTGGGCTTAACGGGCCTCGCTCTGGCTGAGCATGAAAAGCAGTTTACACCCACGCTGGTTACACTTGGAATCGGGATTTATTGAACGGCACTGGGATAATTACAAATTAGGTCTTTTTAATTTGCGAGCTTCCATTCATCTGGAAGTGCCTAGCGACTTTGAGCCTTAAGACGCAAACAGCATCCTGGAGAGGCCAGGGAATGGGCCTGGTCCTCCTTCTTGAAGATCAAGTGCTGCACAAGATGTTAAGGCTAGAATTACGGAAATCTTTTGCCGATGACTCAAAACTAAACATTTGTTATAAGAAGTCATTAACACCATCTGGAGGGGGCAGCAAGAACTGTCCTGTGTCACTTCATGGGTGCTGTATGTGGCATATATCTCTAAACACACAACACACATGCTAATTATAATAATTAATTACTGCTCGTTATTACCGGTAGGTTATAATGGACGCTTACAGTTAAATTGAAATGTAGTTTGTAAATTTTAAATTAGAACTTTTGCTGGATGTATTGGCAGTCGTGAGCTCGTGATGTTTTTTATTCGACAATAAATGCATTAAGAGGTGGACGGCATACTTAATACTTCTGGTACAGGAGAAGCGAATGCAGACATATATGGAGTGATGTAAGGAAGTGCGTTTGTGAGTTCACTAGTAAGTTCTCTTTACAGGGGCAAGAGATTCTTTTCCTCTTGTCCATAGTGCCCAGACGAGCTCTGCAGCCCTCTCAGCCTCTATCCAGTGGGCACCGGGGCGCTATTTCCCCGTCGGTAAAGCTGCCCACTCACCCACTACTGCCGAGGTGAAGATTGGTGGAACCATACCTCCGCTCCCCCATATGCATTCATGGCATAGTGCTTAACTACGCAATGAAGTACGAGTATATGGATAAGTGTACCTGTACCTCATAAAGTCATCGGAATTCTGTCGAATGTCGTCGCTCTGTGTGCCTTCCTGACAGTGAAATTGAAAAAAAAATCCGTGGCCTGTAGTCCGCAAGCGAATTATATCGACCGAGCGACCGCCGCTTGTCGGCGAAGTTAGTGCCAACTTTTGCTGATAGAGGGTGTCACGTGGCCAGCGCAACGGTTACCCACGGCCGTTAATTTCGGTTTTCTAGACCGGAGCCGCTGTTTCCTTGAAATAGCTCGTTAGTTATCCTCACGAGGCTGAATGGACTCCGTTCCAGACCCAATACTTATCAGAAAATGTGGTAGCGTCGGGAATCGAACACGGACCTTTGGATCTGTAGCAAGGAACTCTGACTATTAGACGACAGAGGCGGTCGCAGTTATTACTAAAATAGAAAAAAATACATTTCACCAAGGAACTGGAACAAAACAAAACAAACGTCCCTACGATAAGAAGTACACGACAGACTTCAAAGAGGGGAAAAAAGCTCAATCATGACGTCACATTCAAGGAGGTAAAAAGAAACACACTTAAAAAACTAAAAAAGCTGATTGTAACATTCTACGTGAATAGTACCGAAAACATATGAAAACATAACAGCGGACTCCGGAAGGTAAACACCACCTACAATACGTAAAAATAACACAGAATTTTACGTTGTAACGACGAGAGAGTTTTTAAAATTGAAAATATATTTAGAATTTTAGTAATAATTATGATTAACACAAATATGGATCCATATTAGGATATTTCAATAACGTGAAACTGCCCGAGGATGGTCCAAAATATTGACGGGAAACATGTAGCAGTTATTAAATAAAACCAACGTAAACAACAAGACTAATTTGTTTTGAAATATTTGTTGTGTTGACTGCCAGAGTAAAAACAATTTCATTGTGTTATGTGTAATGTAAACAAGGGTAGTCTGGCAAGGCGCATGTGTGGACGGATTTACGAACGTACGTCGTCTCCTCTCAACATATCAAATATATTCATGGTAGAAAGGCGATTCTTGGCTTAACCATTTCCAAAAGCTTAAATTCGATAGTCATTTATTTATCTTTTTAAACATTCAAGTGTTTCATTCTACAAGTTTCCAAAAGCACTCGTAGTAAAGATAAGCAGCGGCACGCACACAGGGAGACTACACAGAATAACACCTGTACAGTAATAGATGCAAGAAGAAGCCGCTGCAGCACTATAGACATAGGGCGAGTAACCCTGACAATTTTAAATTTTAAAATTTAGAGAAAAATTTTAAAGGATTTAAAAAAAATAGAACTGAAGATTTTATAAGTGCTAATTCAAAGAAATCAAAATTTACGCGTGTAAATAACAAAGATATCAACGAAGTAGATTTTGGTAATAGCAACGAAAGTGAACAATCAGGAAGATCTGTATTTTTAAATTTTAAATGTTATAAATAAGTGCAGTGTAACAGATACGTGAGTGTATACACCTGATGATGGCCGTCTGTGGCCGAAACTTGTAGTGTGTAAAAAAGAGCAAAACGAAAGACCTATAAATATAGTTTGCACTTAGGACGGAGTTATATCATATATCGTATAGAGTGCAACAAGATGCTTAAATATAATATTCCAGAAGCTAATTTTAATGTGCAGAATTCTGTGAAAGAACTGTGTATATGAAGATCTGTAAGGCTAGCATCCTCATTTTGAAACTGGAATTGCACTACAGAAAAGCGCCCATTTTTTAACTTACGGAACTACAGTCTCTATGATAAGCCGGGAAGTCCAGAAATGGGTCACAAAAATAAAAATTCTGGAGGTGGCAGCGGGATGTAGGGTACGGCTTAGAAGCCTGCTATTCATCAGACCATGTGTTCTGTGAATCGGAACACTTTTCTTTGTGTGTACCGTAAAACCATCGCTCTTCAGCGAGACAATTCTGCGAAAGATTGTAAAGAAGCGATTAATTTGGTGGTTGTACTAGATTTATTTGAGTTTTGTGTTCAAATTTAAGTTTCGTTTTGCTAGTTTTAGTACGTCAGGCACATTTCCAAAATGAAAAGTGGTAATTTCTCTCCCTGAAACGGAGGTATATAAGGAAGTAGTGCAGTTGGCTTAAAGATGACGACTCTGATTTTGTATCTATCTTGATTTATATTGAAACAGAACTGTAAGGAGAATTGTTAAGTTTAACAAATCGTTTCAGAGAAAAGAATTGTAGTTTTAAACAAGAAGTTCTTGGAAGTAATAGTCGCCTACTTTCCTTTGATACGACACGGACCGCATAGGAAACGACACGTCTAACAGTTCTTATGTTGCTATATATTATTTGCCGCGATAAGTTTTTACCTAGCCGTTACCTAGCAACGATAGACTGATGGGAGGGATTTATGAAGTACGCCTTTGAGATGGGCTCAGATGCCATGATGTACGAAGTTTCATAAAGACTGTTTCAGCCATTCAGAAGTTGAGAGGGGTGATACACAGACAAAGAGGCACGCCGACACACAACATACTGAGTGCATAAGCTTACTTTTATTTTTCCAAATTAAGGAAGGAGGTTAAGAGGGGTTTGTACGGCCTACTTAAAATGTGCCCTTCAAAATGTGTTTTTCGCACTATATGTAGTTTCGAGATCGGAGAAAAATGACAGGGCAAGAACAGTGATATTTTGACGAACGTGCTCTACAACTGATATCTGCCACTGGATAGCCAAAAATAGGCGCGAGTAAAATTTATAGGAGTCAAATACTCACGTTTGCTCGTTTTTACCTGTAGATGAGGAATTTTAAGTTGATAACATTAGGCACAACATGACTTACAGAGCGAGAGGCTAAGAAGTTAACCCTGTATTCCAATCGCCCATGTTTCGCATTAGAAATTTTTATTTATTTATTTATTTACGTCAATTTACAATCTACTTAACCACTGTAAGTAATAAGTAAATGCGATGGGTGTCGCATTAGAAATGAGGATATTTCCGAGATATTATTATTATTGTAACGTGTTTCGTTACTGAAGACGCCGTAGAGATCGTTAACTGGTTTATTGAACAATCTACAAATAACGGCTACAATTAATTATCACACAGTTGCGGGGTTTCACACTTTATAACCCTAATCGCATTAATCTGTTAACACTGTTGCGGGGTTTCACGACTTATAACCCTATGCGCAAATCAGTTCACTCTGTCTTCAGTAGTCTACACGTTTNCCGCGTACCTTGAGTCATGAGGTGGGAACGTTACCCCTAGACTATGGAGGCCGATTTTTCCGAGATCTTAGTATTACCTATGCTGACATAGAACTTGTATTCTAACATGTACTTTTTCTTCTGCTGATTCAAAGGATTGAGTCATGGCCCCCCTCTAACACTAAAAGAATTGTAGTGCTTGTTGCCTGTCTTCTTCTCGCACCTCTAGTGTCCTGTCGTCCGAATGGTCATGACGATGGGACCGCTTGACGCGGCAGTCGTTGAGAAGGCATATTTTCTGCATAATTATGCCACTTCCTTGGATATTCTCGTCCTAGTTGTTTTCTTGTTTCAGCATTTGTTTTATCTCTCAGTGAGGTACCTAACAGCGGATGCAGAAACGTATCAGATGAGTCCATTCTCCTCATAACGTATCTTATAGTAGAGGAAAAGGCAAGGAGCAGCAGGTGAGAATTCTTGTATAGTTTGCATTGTCGGTTGAATTTCAGCAATTGTTGTTGATGGTGACAACTCGACAATTTAATCATTCTAGGTTTACGGTTTATTCTCTTGCGCTTTAGACGCGTCTGTTAATCGAACAGTAGAGACCGGTATCTCATTTGTCGTCGGATTGTTTCACGACGGTGTATGAACTTCCTAGATTCTGTTTTCGTCTGAAGAGAACGTGCTTATATACGATGAATTTGGAAAAAGGCAAGGAACCTGACAGGTGACGTGAGTATTGTAATTTTATTCGGCACTGCCTTGTCAAGGTAAGTGCTGCTAAATGCTGCAGGATGTGCAATAAACGATTCTGATGCTAAGTAGCGTTGCAGAATGGACATACACGCACTTCTGTGTTAGTACACCGTGCTCGCACCCGCAGAGCTTCTGAGTAACTGACGGCAGCAGCAGCCTAGCAACCAGAATGATAATTACTAGAGAGTTCTGATGAAAGTTGAGCCTGTTTCGCGGTCGGAATGTACCGTAGTACGTGATTATTGCTTGGGTTGTGCACATTCTGTAATCCAGGAAGCTATTTATGTGCATTCTTAAATCAATGACGTTCACCGTTAGTTTGCAGTTGAAACTGAAATCCATGCAGGGAACATATGCCGTGTTTATTCGGCCCGCATATTTCGTCATGTACCCTACTGGCAGAATTTCAGTTCACTTTCTTATTTTGAAGAATCACACAAGGTGTATACGGAATATAAGTGTGGTCCCCATGCCTGTCAGATTCATTACTTTATTTTTTTTATTGCTAGTGGGGTGGGACTAAGTCCCTTGTACTGCGGCCACTTCTGGCCTATTGTACCAGCCCCAGATGATAGGCGAGGGTGATTGTGGAGCAATTGGTGGAATGAAGATTGGCAGGGGAGACCGAAGTACTCGGAGGAAACCTGGCCCAGCGCCACTTTGTCCACCACAAATCTCACTTGACCAGACCCGGGATCGAACCCGGGCCGCCGCGTTATGAAGCCAGGGACTAACCACTTGAGCTAACCGCCCTTAGTGTAAGTTAATCGAAATATTAACGTCCATATATTTATCGTCCGTCAATATTGCAACACTTGTTTATTCACTACTTAATTTTAATTTTAGTTAAACATTATCCATTTTGGGCCGGTCACGGTAGCCGAACGGTCTAAGGCATGTACTGTCTTCGCTCGCTCGAAAGCCGAGATCGTGGGTTCGAATCCCACTCAGGACATGGATGTTTGTGTGCGTTTTCCTGTGTTTGTCTACAGGTAGAGGCCTTGCGGCGAGCTGATCACTCGCCCAAGGAGTCCTACCTTATGTGTAAGCTCTAGAAAAACCGAAGTGAACGGAGAAGTTCATGGAGGTAGGCCTAGGCCCACTGGGGCTGTAGTGCCAAGGGGGGAAAAATTATACATTTTGACACTACATGTTTTGGCCCCAAACGGCCATCTTGAGGTGTCTTGATATGTTACAAATTTTTTATTAAATATATTTAATTAAATTTATTAAAATATTTGTAACATATCAAGACAGCTGAAGATGGCCGTTTGGGGCCGAAACATATAGTGTCAAAATGTATAATGTTAAACTAAAATTAAAATTAATTAGTGAATAAAGAAGTGTTGCAGTATTGACGTACGATAAATACCTGGACGTTAAGCTAGACAATTGCAACAGGATGCTGAAATACAGAATTAATCGAAATATGTTATCTTTCATATTTATGAATTATCATCCACGAAGTTTGTCGACAGAATACACTGTTAAGATCTATATGTTTTACTGATTTTTTTTTACTTCATCTTTGTTTGAAGTACTCTGAAGAGAAATACGTTATGTTATGCCTCTGTTCATTGAATATTTGTCTTGTGGATTAACTCCGGAAACGCGTTACAAAATCATGCGTGCATGTACAAATAATCCCCCTAGTTTTTTTACGCTTATACTCATTTTCCTTAAATTAGATTAAGGTGAAATTTTCGGTGTTTTGAGTTAATAAACTGTTCTCTTCAAACATCTGTAGATAACATTATTTGTAGATAATCGGAAACAAAGTGTTCCATACACTCTGCTAAGGTAACTGTTTTTCTCTATGAGATTCCATTTGACTATTGATAGTATCCTGTCACAGATAATCTGTTTCGTTTGACAGTGTACTTCCTTGATGTTGCACCGAGTGGCTTCTTTTGAATCAGCGATTGCATTCTACCACGGTTTAGTACCTTAATTGGCTTCATCCTATCTCACTAATTGTGAAGTCTGTTTCTGCCTGATCTTATTTACGTCTCAGATTGTTGCGCACCGTGTTTACTGCTCAATATCGTTTCCGTCTCATCCTCCCTCCCTCCGTCTCTATCCATTCTGCCTGTCTGTTTCTCTAACTTTTCATGCGTGACCCCCTCCAAGGGAGTGTAGGTGTGCTTCCTCGACGTATTAGTTTTCGTTTCTTCCTTTTGATCATACAAATTCAGTATCTCATCTTATTCAAAATTGCATAAGCTCTGTAGCTGATGCAGCCCTTCAGTATATATGCTTGACATTGTTAGGTTTCTGTGGCAAATTTGACATCTGCACGACGTTTCGGGTGTTCGCTGTACTCCCGCTGTCTAGTAGCCCCAATTCATTACACACAACATTTCGGAAATTGGTTCTAGTCCCCAGTTGAGGTGTATCATATGACGTTTAGGAAGTTTAAGTCGTGCAGGATCAAGTACTGTGAAGCTCTTTGTGCGTATTGCATGCTTGATTGTCACTAATGAACGGTTCGTTTCCAATTATTCGTATTTTGCCCTCAGAATCCAGTGTTTTCTGTAATTAATAGATGGCTGTCAGATGATATAGGCCTACAACCTTTACTTTCCTTGGGCTTATTAATACGGTATAATTNCCCCGTTTTGCAGTTCATGTGTCTCTGACGAATATGTGGCTTATTTCTAAATCTGGAAGCAGAAGAGCGTGACAGATTCGTAAGGTACGCCGTGTGCGGTAATGAGGTTGGTATAGGAGGAAACAGGGGGTTCTAGAATGTAGGCAGAACAACCGTAAAAGTAAAAGATAAAGTTTAGTAACATGTCCTCCGAAAGTGCAGCAGTGGTATAAATTTTGGGGATCGGCAACAAGAAATAAGATTTATCCAGGAAGAATTAAGGGCAGATTAAACGCGGCGAATCCTTTTCAACCATCTTTTGTCTTTCCTTCTACTCCCATAAATCCTGAAGATTAACATATACAGATCTAAAGTTTTGCGTGTTCTTCTATGAGGGTGTGACGCTTTGGCGAAGCATATATTGCAGGGGTTGAGACAGAATGATAGGATAATGGTAGGCAACGGCTGGAGAACATTGCATACTGAGAACCGTCATAATGTGCACTGTTTACCAAATATTATTAGGATAAGTGAGAATGAGATGGCCATGTAGCATGAGGGAGAGATTTTAGTCGTGAGCGTAAGAGATCAGTCGGGAGGCAGATGTGTGGGTAAGTAAAAAGTAAGTAAAGCTATCCCTGTAACAGGCCGTGAAGGCCCATAGGGTTGTGAGACGTCGAGGCTCCCACATTATCTAGACAATCGGCTCAAAGATGGCAGTAAGGTTGTCAGCCTTACGCGCCGGCCGCGCTATACACCCCAGGAAAATTATTTATTTAATTCCTGGTACTCATTTCTGTTAGAGGCTGAGTCGACCCCAGGGCCATAGTGCGGCTGGAAGGATTAGGTCAATTGAAAAAATCCAATGACCTCACCGGGATTTGAACTCGCGACTTTCCGACTTGTGGGAAGATAATTTTGAAATGTGAATGTGGTGGGAGGGCATGGACTGGATACATTTCTGATACTGACAGCGATGTTGAGCCGTATTGTTACGTTGTTATCCCTTTATACACATTTATAGTATCGAACCTACTCTCCTGTAGATCCACCTTGACTGCGTTATTTTGCAGTCGAAATTTATTGCTGTTCCATGGCACACTGTTGGCCGCAACCATTTGGGTCCCTAGTGCGCGCACCATTATTCGCCTGAAGATATCACTTTAGGGCGGTTATCTCCATAAGGTACTGAAATTTAATTAGAATCGTAGGGTCTGAGGCTCTCACAGCGGTGGTTGTGAGGAGTACTGTCTTCTGGGATATAGCGCTGTGTAGGATCTGAGGCTCTCACAGCGGTGGTTGTGAGGAGTACTGTCTTCTGGGGTATAACACCGTGTGGTTCGTTGAAAGTCAACCGGCATTTCGGAGGAACATGTCGCAGAGCTGCTTGCCACCTGCCTTAACGCTGATTTCTTGCTCGTCTTTTTCGACCCTGAATATGGAGGCGATATGTTTCACCGAAACGTATGTTGATTGTCAACGGGCTTCATGGCGTTATATCCCAGAAGACAGCACTCTTCTTAATCAGAATCGTTGGAGCTTCTTCAAGAAAATCATCATTTTGTTTTGGGGGCCAATTTGAAGTGTCCATATTTTTGGAGCCAAAATGTTCATAGCCATCGGGCTCCAGTCTGTGGTGAATACGAATGGGATCCTGCATGTTGTTCAGACAGTAGCAAGGGTCTCCTCTGTACAGAGAGAACAGTGGTGTTCCAGAACTCAGTTTTCTTATTGAGAGGTGACAAAACGTGTTACATTTTCATAGCGCTAGGTTTGCGTGAAGTGAAGCATAATGTGACCGCGAGAACAAGACCCATGAAATTAACGCAGTTTCATGCTACCACAGCAACGAACTGTTCAGCATTAACACGTTGCATTAGTGTATGTTATGCAGCAGGTCATGAACGAGCGAGTAGTCTCTTGTTTCAGTGTATTATGTCTATTCAGTGAGTGTTGGTAATATAGTCTTATCATGTCTATTCAGTGAGTATTGGTAATATTTTGATGTCTATATGTGAAGTGTTGTATACTGTGTAGGATTCGATGTTCTTGCAGCGGTGGTTAGAAGGAGCTCTCGGTTGGAAGTTAACCGATGTTTCGGAGAACCATTTTGCCTTCATATTCAGGGTCAGAGAGTAAGCTAAGCAAGAAGCCCGCACGAAACAGGTACCAAGCAGAACATAGTACATATGCTGTATGAAGGAGACGATTTACGATTGATTTATAAATGCGTGTTATTCGTGGGAGATGGCATTAATCGTCGTCCTCGACGTGATATTTGGTAGGTAACACGTAGGATTGAATAGGAGTACGGGATAAAGCAGTGAAAATCAGTACTGTGAAAACTTTCCATGGAATTTTCGACGGGCTTTGCAATGATTAATTGTATAAATTGCATTCAGATTTCTTCCTGGAACTTCATGTTTCATATCGAAAATATTTGTGGTTTGCACATGCTTCGTTTGTATTTTAATGGTGATAGGTAAATTTATGACAAAGAGTTGAAGCTGTGTGAGGAAGTTAGTAGATCCTGTCGTGACACTGTGCCCTAGGAAGAACAGAAGGGAAGTTCCTTGACTGTTACACGAGTTGAGGTGCAGGAATTGAGTCCCAAACAGAAACACGTGTTCGACGGTTGGCTTCCGGATTTCCAGTCATTCGTGATTTTATAGAATGGCGTTACCCAGTAGAGATCAAAGCTTTTGGTACACTCATTCCTTCATGTTTTATTTCTTTGTAGGCTCCACTCTGCTGAACAGTACAGCGAAGCGTAATTTAATGGAAATGTGGATTTAATCTATTTCTATGTAGAGCTGGCCTCGCGAAGAATGGGGCACACCAACAAACCAAAGACATGGTGAATTTTTCATGCCTAAGAGATCAAAGTTGCTCTGTCTATGCGAATTATTTGCAATTCAATTCCGAGACACCAGAGAGGTTTTTAAGCTGCAAAGAAAATATTTTTGCTCTTGTATCCAGTTCGTTGAAAGAATTCGCTAATTCGTGATAGTGGCAAGTCTAACCACTCACTCACACGCAGATATACAGTTTAGGTCCCCTTTAAACTTATAGCAATAGCATGTCTGTGCCGTCACTTCTGTGTACCTCACGTTTTGAGCCAGTTGACGGATCATCTTGGGAATGCTGCTCGGTGCTACCATCGGTTACAGATCTTTCAAACTTCCGACATCAGTGTGACACTAGAGCCACTTAATATATGGTAAAGTTAAAGAACCACATACTGTCTTCGCTCGCTTGGAAACAGGGATCGTGAGTTCGAATCCCACTCAGGGCTTGGATGTTTAGTTTGTGTGTGCGTTTTTCTGTGTTTGTGTACAGGTACAGGCCGTGCGACGAGCCGATCACCCACCCAAGGAGTCCTACCGAATATGTAAGATCTAGGAAAACCGAAGTGAACGGAGAAAGTTGGCACTACAGCCCACTGGGGCTGTAGTGCCAAGGAAAAAAAAAAGGTAAAGTAGGTAATGCTGTTCCTGTGCTTAATTAATTAAGCATGAAGGCATATGGGGGAGTGGAGGTCCCGTTGACAGCTTGTGTCTTATACTTATTTAATCCGTCCCTCTTATACCTTTACGGTGTCGAGGTCTTGTTTTTTTCATTTTGATTATTTCACAGACGGCAGGACTCGTTGGACGAGCGATGAGCTCGTCGCAAGGCCTCTACCTAAATACAGCGCAACACAAACACAGAATACACACATACTAAACATCCATGTCTTGTGTGGGATTCGAACTCACGATCCCGGCTTCAGAGCGAGGGAAGACTTCACATGCCTTAGACCGCTCGGAACCCCTGACCGGCTTGTGTTCGGTATGATAGCGAGGCTTGAGTAGTGCAATGGACCTGTGCTCTAAACACATTTGGATGTACGGAGAAAGAGTAAGAAGTAACTCAGGATGGTAGCGGCCTCCGTAGTCTAGGGGTAACGTTTCCACCGCATGACTCAAGGTACGCGGGTTCAAACCCGGCGGAGGTCGTGGAATTTTTAAGGGCGGAAAAAATTCAGGGAACAAGTCCTCCGGGAGGGACTTTAAGCCGTGGGTCCCGTGTCGTAGATTTACGGCACGTAAAAGAACCTCATGTCTCTAGGAGACCTCTGAGCTAAATTAGGCAAATTTTCCCGCCCAAGTAGTTACCAATGCCTCCCGTAGATGGGGAAAGTATTAGGTACCACTGCCAGATGAGGACCGACCTCGCTGACAAAGTGACTAATTATGAGATACCACTGCCAGTAGAGGGCCGACCTCGCTGCTGATAACGGGCTGATAACGGGCACCAGTACCGGTAGGGTATTGAGACAGTAGAAATTAAAGGGGGATGCACAGTGGACCAATAACTGGTCTAAGTGCATGGGGAAACCCACCTCCTCCAACAGTGAATGAATGATTGAATGAACTCAGGATGGTTGATGTGCCTGCAGAATGCGTTGTTACTATGCTAATATGCTCGTATTAGAGCTCAAATTAACGTATGCATTTATCAGTGCGCCTGAAATGAATCCCTTTGTTCTGCTCTGAACACGTAGCTGCCAGTATCAGCTCGCGTTGCGTTGCTGAAGTGTGAAACGGAACCATTGAGTTCGTGTTGCATGTTGCATACTTTTCATCTCTAATGAATGAATGCATAAGCGGTAGGCCTAGACCCACCCTTGTACCGCGACCTTCAGTGATCAGTTGTGTGTTTTCGTCTCTAGTAGTAGTCAATTTTAATACCGATGTATGGATGTAACACAGAACTGTACTCCGGCTCACTGCATGTGGCAAGTTAAGTGTAAGCCTGTATGTTTTCGTAATTACAGTTGCAATACAAACTGGAAAATGTAAGTATTGACTCTGTAGGAGTATGCAGATGTGACTAGGGCTATCATTGTATTATTTTTATTATTATCATTTTTTCGGGGGTGGGAGAGTTTGGGCGTAAAGTGGGAGGTAACGGAAGAGTGGCGTACAAAGTAGTGGTCTTCGAAAATTGTACCCGTTCCTCGAATGTTATTAAGTTTATTAAAACAAGGAAAATGTAATTAGCGGGGAATGTAGCACGCATTGAAGAAACAGGAAGGGCTGCTTAGGATCCCTCAAATGAATAGACCATTGGGAAGGGTAATATTAAGATAGAGCTTGAGGTAGTATATTGTAGATATGTGAGCAGGATTTAACAGGCCGAGCATAAGAGACGGTTGCTGAATTTTATGATGGGAGTGATGAACGTTTTGGTTCCATATACGTCGGGTTGTAGCCCGGCAGCCGTCCTACACCGTGAACTCGGTTGAATTTGTTAGTTAATTGAGAGTTATTGTTATTCATGGAATTGTGATGTGTTGTGGTCTCACCGAAATCCAGTTGGCGTGGAGGAAAAATGACCACATTGCGTAACAAAGGCTTTGTGAAATGAATAAAACATTGGCGACGAGAGAAGTTTGTTACAGCCGTCACATGATGGCACGCTTGTCGCTGATGCACGTGTGGCTCGCCCTTTTGGCAAGAGCAATGTTTTTGGGGCGTCATTTGTTCAGACTCACACTGTTAGTAATTCTGCCCACATGCCTGTTTTTAATTTCTCATACCGAGCAGGCTGGTTTTGAGTAAACCTGCAGCAATGAATTCGGTAGGTGCTGGATTCGAATGATTTTCCCTTGTATCTGAAGGCAGATGCTAGGGTAATACCTCGAGGCCTGAATCACTTCCTTCCAAATCCCCTCTAATTCATCAGCCATCCCATCATCCAACGCTATATAGTCTCTATATTGAAAGCGTCGTTAAATAACCTGCGAAAAAAATTCTCGTACATGATCTCCATGTTTCTGTATCTGCTTTCCCTATGTCCAGCGCATGCGCACATGCGCGCATAATTCTTATGGAAAGAATAAAAGCTTGAGGGATGTTTTGGGGTCCGTAATTTCGCTTATTCCTGTTGCGTCAGTATCAGTAGGCGTGTCTAGGAGTACGAGATGTCCAGCTGAATGCACGGTGATTCTATAAAGTTTTTAGAATCCGGTTGCTTCATTACGCCAGTATTGTGTGGGCTGTTTCTCTTTGTATGCGGTATACACGACATTGGCTGTGCTGACTTTCTGTTGTTAATTTGTTTATAAAATTAAAGCTGCCGCTTGTGTTCGAAGAGATCATCTGTGAATTGGCTAACTGAATAAGTTATTTGTTCAGTCATTTACTGTCGAGCATCTTCATGATTAATTAGTTGACGAAGGGCTGTCTTTTCATCAGTCCCTTACAGTGAAATGTGTGTCGTTAGAGGTGTTGAAGGCAGACAGGCAGAAAGGGCTGTGTTTTTTTGAAAGCTGTTGCTGCGCCGTTAGCTAGGAGTGTGCGCGGGTGGGAAACAAGCTGGAGCAGGGAGGCAGCACGAGCGAGGAGCAGTGGCTCGCTCGGCCCCCGCTCTGTTGTACTGTGCGCCCGCCCGCGCTCCGACCGATCTTGTGTTCGTATCTCGTGAGATACCAAAAATTGTGTTTCCCGATTATATTCATGTTACATAAAGTGATTGACATCGCTAATTCCGAGGTTTTGTGCTAGTGGGCATTGCCCGCCCTCAGATGGGAAGGTATATGCCACGTTTACTGCCTGCGAACGTTGCGAGTGTCGAAATCGACTGAGAGATTCGTCATTGTTGCGTATATCAGTTGATGTATTATTCTTGTCGTTCACGCATCCAAGTTGTGTTTGGTGCAGTCACACGACTCCCGGTTGTCTTGACCACGTAGTGCGACATTTATGATATCAGCAGTACCATCTGCTTTAGGCATACTTCAGTCATTCTGTTCATGTGAGAAGTTAGAAGAATGTAATAAGCATGTTGCAGGATGGCCAGCCTGAATTACCCTTTACCGTTATAGGTATCATAGACGTCTGTTTGTGAATATGGATGCCAGTTGAGTAGCCCCTGTCATGTAGCTATGTGCATATGTGTGTATGACAAATTGCTGAGAACGCATCTGTCAGTTGGTGCCCTGTAATTCTTCATACGAAGCTTTCGACTGGCGAGTTCTGGCACACGTGTCGATGCGCTTGATCGTGTCCTATCATATGGATTTCTAATTACATTTATGTGCTAGAGTTATTTTGTTTGGCTCGTGAAAGATTGTTAGGACGTGTTGTCACTGTACGCGGTGAAATGTCTGTATGGATATAGACATGTGATATTTGTGTGTGTGTGTGTGTGTGTGTGTAGTGGTTGGATTTTGGTGCTGTGTCAGGTTAAGAATGGATTTATGTGGTGCTGCAGGTACATTCTGCCAGATTCTTTTCGTGGCGCATGGTATTTATGCGAGGAACATATTAGTTTGGTTATAAACGCACAAGAATCAGTTTTATATAAGGGCCTGTATAGAAACATGTGTGTAACGTAGAGCTATGCAAAGCTTGTGCAGAACTGCTCATAGCGTTAGATCACGTGGTTCAGTTGCGCTTTTGTGACTGTGATATTTAAATAGATTCTCTTCAGGTGGCTTCAGTAGTCGACCATTCACACTACGTGTATGAATCAAGATGGCGATCGGCGTAGTTTCATGCAGGGTTGTGGCTAGATACACTGCCACACGCGCCCTACAAATGTGTGCATGAGCGTCAGAGGTACCGAGTTATCTACCAGTACGTAAAGGACTGGCACAGTATTCATGACATGGGCCCGTTAGAAAGATGACGATGTATTTGGTAGGAAGGGAATATTTCAGATATAGTAATTAATGTCAGTGATGTATTTGATCGGATATTAGTAAATGTGGTGGGAAAGTTAGCTTAGAGATTGGTCTGAGTTAATTGGGGCGTGACAGAGACATCGCAATATTAGTTGAAATGTGTTTTGTAGTAACATGTTTGGATCGTCGCTGTGTCGCTAATTTGTGAGACTTGCAGTGGCTGTCAGATGTAGAGAAAACGGGCACTGCCATTAATAGCGCAAATTAATAGTTCGGTGACTTTTTTAGTTGGGTGGCCTGTGGTCATAAAAACACATTTACGACATCAGATCATTCATATTTCTACACACCTATGAGTTTCTAAGATTGTGTGCTTTGTTTTCAACATCATATGACCTAGTTTGCTAAATCGGAGGGCTTGCACTCCGAGGGTCACGACGCTGACAGTAGCTACTGCGCAGTCTGTGTGCTTCGTGTGTAAGTACCATTGATGTTAATTTATAAACGATTTAATAATCATCGGATAAGCAATGAATTTGAGATTATTGAAATATTTTTGCGAACACAACACATCGAATTAATTATCATCTCTGTTTAGGGCGTATTTTCAACAGAAAGTCAAGAGACTTTAATTATTTACCTGATCGCCGAATGTCTTAGATTGCCGAATACTCTGAGACACATTTCGGAATTTAATGGACGTTGATTTTCGAAAGTCCCATTACGATATTTTGACTCAAGTTAAAGTAAAACGAAGACCATGTTTTAGTACTGTATATTTCTGTGCACGAGTAATATGAGGGCTTTTGTTACACAAATGGAACTTTGTTTCTATATAAGGAAAGTATTGGTTGAAGTTCCTAAGACGGCAGAGGCATAATAACATGCTCCTGTGAAGATTTTACACGAACGATACCCGGAAATACGGATGTTTTGGTCTGGTTTCGGTTGGTTCTAGAGAAAACATTGTCACGGCCGCTAATTAGGAGTTTATATTTCCATCGGCAGATGGGGATTGGTGTTCACAAGTATAGGAGTGTTGCTACATAAACGAAGTACTCATTGAAGTGTTCAGAAGACAGTGATAAGACGAGATGAACATCTGAACGCTTGCCGTTCTGATGAGTCCCCCAGTAGTCGGGATGGACTCGCTAGAGCGTCTCATGCCAGCTCTTGCAGCCGCCTCTTCAGCCGGGAGCAGCAGTAACAACCGCCCCCGGGGCTCTGGCTCCAGTACAGCCCTTGTACCTGCCGGAATTGGGTCAGCTTCCGTGGTCACTGCCTCCGCCATCGGCCGCAAGGGGCGCCATCTTACGGGCACGTTCTGTCTGACTGGAGATACAATGGAAGGCATCATACAGTGCTTGGTCTTCCTCAAAGCATTCTCGGTGCGTACCTCCTACATACTATAGCTGCATCGATTGATTCATTCTTGAGCTATTTAATAGTGTATCCCAGCCAGATTATATGGTGGTGGTTGCTGTGTAACCCGTTGAAAGTCAACCGACGTTTCGGAGGACCGCATCGCTTCCATCATCAGGATCGAATAAGCCGCGCAAGAGACCAGCGTGAAAGCAGAACCCTGAAGATGGAGGTATCATGTTCCTCCGAAACGTCGGCTGACTTTCAGCACCCTACGCGGCGTTATGTTCCAGAAGATTATACAGAGGTGAACGGTTGGCTGATGTTACTGAAGAATTGTAAAGATGTGTCACAACTTATTTGACGATGCTGTCTCAGAATTTTGCTAAAGGAACGGAGGAATCCCAAGAATCGTCTTGGGATAAGCGGCATACGAAACGGGACTCAAACACGGGGTATCCTGATTACGAGCGTTTCTCTTCGGTTTCTTATATCGAAATTTGAGCCAATTATATAATGGAGATACTCGTAAAAAGTACAGTATTCTGGGATATGACACCGTGCAGCCTGGTAGAATTTCGCTGACGTTTCTGACAGCTCCAGCCCTCAGGGTTGAAGGTATGGTAAACAGGTAGCTGGCTAGAAGATGCCAAGAGTTTTATGCCCTTCATGGTTGGGAAGGCACACTCGCGTTAACAGGTACCCCAGAACATGAGACATGTTTAAGTCCGAGTCTGTTAAGGTTTGGTAGCGCTCAGTAGGTAAGAAGTTTAAGAAGGCTGCACCTCTTACAGCTCTCGTATTCTGAAAGAGAGTTGAGTGTAGGGAACCGAGCTTAAGCTTAATATGGCCCGCGTGCCGCGAGTTGTGCATCATGGGTAAGATGACGTGATCATTATTGAGATGCATAAATATAGTGGGAAGTGGCACTACATGACGAGCATCTTCATGATCCATGTAGATCGCGCGAAACTGCTGCGGTTGGTTTGCAGTGTGAAAAGCATGGAAGGAATTGATCATGATGTATGCACAGTTTGTGAAACAGGCCAAGAATTTTACAGCACGTACTGAATAATACCACGAAAACATCTGCCCGTATATCCGGCCTGGGCCCCGGGAATCGAAAACGAAACTCCTGAATACAAAACACAGTGACAACGACGCTGTGTTATCACGATAATTAAAGTAAGATGAACTTGACTGGAGCTCGAGTGGGAGAAAGAAGAGAAGTATGCATAATTTTCACGGGGAGAATTCTTAGGAAGATGGATAATGAGGCGAGAGAATAACATTAAGATTGTAGGATGCACGAGTAGGGCCTGTGAAGGTCAACAGCATTACAAAATTTGTAATCTGATATAAACCAGGCGCAACAAGGGGATAGAGAGTTAGATTAGAGACATAACAAGTTCTTTATTTTATCTGTTATTTAATGACGCTCTCAGTATGAAGACTGTATCGTCCGTGGGAGGATGATTGATGAATATGGAGCAGTTGGTGAAATGAGAAAATGGAAGGGAAACAGAAGTTTCCACGTGAATCTTCCCCAGTGCCACGTTGTTCACAACAAATCGCATATGATCTGACCTGGGCTTGAACCGCGCCGACGCAGTGAGAAGCCTGCGATTAACCGCTTGAGCCATTGCACGCTCAGTATATTTATCTGAGTCAGGAATAATAATAATAATAATAATAATGTGTGGTTACGATTGTACCCAGTAGTGGACTTAATGTTTACGACCGGTGTGCAACAAAACAAGCACAGAGACTCACAAGGGAGATCAGAGTAGTGGCCGAGCGAGCTGCACTGTGCATGTCGCATGTCTGTTCCACCTACAAAGCTAACACACTTTCTGCATGGCAACTTGTTTCAGTTACAATTTAAAGCCATAGAACAGTGTAACGTTAAAGCAGTGGTATAGGTCCGGACACGGCTGCACATGCAGGATACATCCGACCTGGCGGATGTGTCTTTTGTGAATAGTGATCGATGGCCCTTTTGATGTGTCGTAATGAAAGGTTCAGTGTGGTTTTGTTTCGGTAAGTTGATACAGATCATCAGCAGTTTCCGGTGAATGGCTTCGTTGTTACCAGAACCAGAGGAACTTGCAGTTTTACATTGGATCACGTTTTTATGTGTTCTGTGCACGAATGTATGACGTAGATATCACGTCTGTCTGTGCTCCCACACATTTCTTCTCCAAAACTACTCGCCACATTTTAATTAAAACAGTATCCGATGTCTGCAGTAACTGTATGTATATGTATAAAGATAATTTAATTTCAGCCCTTATCGACCTTAGTAAAACCGCTTCTACACAGCTCAAGTAGACTGTAGTCTGTTTTTACTAAGAACGGCTAATCGCTCAGATAAGTTACGCGTGGCATAGGACGCTCTTATACAAATCATACCCATTTAAAACTGTTATATCACAGTAGTGGAAAAGCCCTTTGAAAATTCAGCGTGGAATAATTTCTTTTATATCTTGTCCCCTTTACTTTCTTTATGCCTCTAATACCTTTACATCTCGTGTCCTCATTTCTGTGTTAAAACAGCAAATTAAGTTACATCTTTATCCTCCACATGACACAGTTTTTAGAACTTGGAGCTGCCCCCGTGTGAGTACGTTAAAACAACTACGGCGTAAGAATATCATAATGTGAAGTAACACACTTGCAACTACTAACAATCTGCTGTTACACATAGGTTTCTAATTTTCAAAAATAAAACGGAAAGCAGATTGTCTCTGTCCAGTGTCACATCCCTCTGCTCCCTGTTTGCAAATTTACTGTATATCTGCAACAGACGAACGCAAAATATGGCTTGTCTGTTGTAGGTTGATTTTTTTTTAATTCGCTTACTGGGAGGTGGAGTCGAACTGGGTCCACTCGGCACGGCGGCCACTGATTGGCCTATTGTAGCCTGCCCTGGGTTATTATGATGATGGAGAATTTGGTGGCATGAAGATTGGCAGGGGAAACTGAAGTACAGGGAGAAAGCCCGCCCCAGCGCCACTTTGCCCTCCACAAATCCCAGTTTACCAGACCCGGGATCGAACTAGGTTGAATTTAATTGTACTGCTAGTGAAAATGCAGGAGAAGTCTGTTCCCCTGCATTTCCTTTACTGACAAACCACAGATATATGTATCATATTGGGAACCGCACCCCCCCACCCCCCCTCACACGCAGACTTTGGTTGTCTGCGAAGTTACAACAAAACATATATGTTCTTCATTTTGGTACATATTTCCGTTCTTACTTTATGTTAGAGAAAGCCGAATGTTAACGTCGAAATTCTACTCATTCACATCGGTATTTAGACCATCCGAGTCTCGAATTCTTGTGCCATACGAAGAAAAATGCCTTACAGGAAGGCAGTTTCGCGTGTTGCTCCTTGAAGGGCATGGACCCCTCGTTGTATTCAGTGATGTCTGGAATGGGAATCGACCTTTCTCGTTGCTACCGAGTCACTCTTATCACGTAACACATCCCATATAGGGTTTATTCGCCTGATCGGTTGATTTTCTCATATAGAACCAGAAGGTCCGTGACCCCAACCATCGAACCCCGCGCCCAGCCTGTTCAGTACAGTTGAAATATTCAACAGCCGGTTTCTTTGGAGTCCGTATTAACCGGAAATGCAATTTAAGCTGTTGTTTACGGTCCAGTAACCTTATTGAGTTCCTTGTGGGATATTTCAACTAGAGCGCTCCGTTTTGTGATGGCCGCTATATTTTAGTACTATATGAATTTGCATAAGGGACGAGAAGTTGTTGCCTGAATAAAGACTGAAGGTTTATGCCACGTTCGCAAGGGCCCGTCAAGTGCGAGGCTGTATCCCCCCGCGCGCACAAGCCACAAGGTGATTGGACACCACTTTCTACTGACTGCCAGTGTGTATTCGGTATATTCCGAGTCGGCAAGGGACCCACATGACATAACTAATGCTACTGTTAGCCGTCTGTATTATCTGCTCCTCAGCGACTCTGCCCCCCCTGCAGTCAGTTACGAAACATCTAGCTGAGATACTGTATATCACCGCGTTCGGGCCCACTTTCTCATCTAACTCCCCGTGTCACCCGCAGGTGTGTATTTGTAATTGCACATCTACACCCTTGGAAGGGTCGGTGAAAATGAATTTTTTATCTCAGGGGTATGTAACGGGTGTGACATGGTGTACACGTATGTGTCTTGATTCAATAATTGCAGAGTTCTGCTGCATTAATTGCAATATTCCAATTTGCCCTTTATGTACACGACACTGCACGCAAATATAAATTCAGTATATTACACTTCACCATTCAGTGGACAGTTGAGACAGTTCCGGTTGCTCAGTCGGATATTACTTAACGAGCCACAAACTGTTAATCATTACACTAATTACTGCATACATACAAGGAGGATTATTACTCACCTCGCGAGTTCACGGCTCTGCTCTTCCCAGCGGCCGGTACGCCGCTTGCCGCGAGATACGTACGAATTTTGCCACTGAATCAGCTGATAACGTTAGGAATGAAGGAAATTAATTAACTTGCAGACCGTTTCACGGTATTGTGTTTCACAGCGAGCAGTGCGGTTCATGTGTGGGAGTTTGTTTATGATTTGTCAGCAGTAGGCAGCAGTTATCAGCTCCATTAGCAATTTGTTCTCAGTTTCAGCTAGTGAGCAGTGTGCTACGTCATGGTGCGATATACTTCAGAGCAGCGTTTATTTCTATATGACACCTATGTGAAATACGGATCCGTTAGAAAGTGCCTGCGAAAATTTCGACGTAAATTTCATGACGAAATAATTCCCAGCAGACGAACACTGCACAATTTAGTGAATAAACTTAGAACAACGAAACTCTTAATAGACAAGAAACAGAAATATAAGCGCCGACTCTTTACTGAGAAGTTATATGACATAGAGTACAGACTTGAACAAACACTAGAAAAAGAGTGAAACATCTTGCTCATGAGACCGGAGTGTCAAAGTCTAGTGCAAGAACGGCAACACAATTGCTGAAGCCATGGAAGTTGGTGTCTGGTGTGCTGTAAGTGCAAGAAAGATTCTTGTACCCGTGTTTTAATGAAACAGTTATTGCGAAAAATATCTACGTGTAGAGCGGACAGCATTTTTAACACTTCATTCCCAATATTATCGGCTGTTAGGCATGCTGATTGATCGGCAAAATTCGCATGCACGCGGCAGGCGGTTCCCCGGTCGCCGTGAAGCGCAGAGCTGTGAACTCGTCAAGTGAGTAAAAATCCTCCCTGTGTATGCATACACAGTATATTTCGGTTCCCTGCCCAATACCCCCTTAACACTTTTCCCCCCTTTTTTTTTCCTAGAGCAGCAAAACCGCCTCTTTTTAACGCCATTATAAACTCCTGTTTTGTCTGAGTTCGTGTGGGAGCCAAGCAGTTTCATTCTGTCCGGCATGTGAGCAAATTGGAACTGAGGTATACCCCTCCATTTTGTTCATGCTTCCTATATAACCGTAAATTCTGGCCAGCCGATTGCTGTGCTTGCCTTCTGCTTTCACGCTATCTTTCTCGGTTTATTATTCGACCCTGAGGATGGAGGCGATATATTCCTCCGAAACATCGGTTGACTTTCAACAGATTGCACGGCGTTATATCCCAGAAAATAATACTCTTTATAACCACGGCTGTGAGGGCCTAAAATCTTGACATTAAACGTCATTTTTATTTTCTCTTGGCATCAAGCATCTCGTGCATTTCCACGGTGCACGCCGTCCAGTTTGGGAATCACTGACCTAAACCCAGTCAGTCCATACTTCGCAGTATCGCAGTTCAGTTCCGGCCTCCGCTTTACACGATTTCTAAACCCTCATAATACAAATGGTGAGATTGCATGGACCGGAGATGGGATTATGTGAAGGGCTTTGCCGGAACAATACGATATGCAGTAGCATAGACTTACGTTCTAGTGCAGTGCGACAGTTTCAGTGAGTGAACAGTTGACTGAAGATCACCAAGTAGGGCTGAAACATGTAGCAATCGATGGGATTTTAACGTCATCCTAAATCAAAGAGAGATTGTGAACAGTTTTAGGTTACGTTAGACACCTAACGGAAGTGAATGAACGAGCAATACATTGAGATTGGTTAGATGTTCGTGTAATGAGCAGGATTTGAATGTGCAAGCCCCTCACCTTAAGACTGCGTGTCCTAGATATTGCATTCACTTCAAATAACCCATTCGTGGTTTTAATTGCGAATATTTATGTCGATTTGAAACTATAAATTTTGTTCTTAATATTTCTTGAGTTTAATGGAATCACTGAAATAAAGCGTCTCGTGCCACAAAATATTGATTAAAAATTTTTTTCTTCGAAGAAAAGTCTTTATGGCAATGTTCACCATCATGTTACGAACAAGGTATATCGTTTACAAACCGACAGTCTTTTCTAAATTTCTTTGGTATTTAAACTGGAGCAGGTAAGTCAGTATAATGACTACATACTGGGCGGACGATCGGAAAATCGGTGTTCGATTCCAAACCGGCGCAGAGAGCTTAATCTTCCCACACCGTCTAGACAAGCTCAAAGGCCCACCTGGTTTCGTACGCAGTGGGAACTGAGTCCTCTTTCCTCGGGGTCAAAGTGGTCGGGCGTGAAGCGAACATATAAGTTTATCTAGTATCGAGGTTATGAATGCATAGAGCTGTGTGTGCACTCCCGAGTGTGTCTGAATGGCTTGGCGTTTAATTATATATGAATTCCGTGGCCTGTAGTTCGCAGTCGAACTATGCCGACCGAGCGACCGCCGCTTGTCGGCGAAGTTAGTGCCAAATTTAGCGGATAGAGGGTGTCACGTGGTCAGCGCAGCGGACCGTTAATCTCGGTTTTCAAGACCGGAGGCGTTTAATTATATTATATACCTTCATTCTTGCTTCTGGCGTCACGTATCCTGTGCTCAAAGCCCAGATGAGTTGAAGCGCATTCCGCAGCAGATAATGACGAAATTGTTAAAACTTCCCGTGCTGTGTACGGGATATGCCTGTTTCTAAATATGGTCCCTTTCCAATTGTTTCCTAGCATGTCACACATGTTTCTAGAATGAAATCCTCTTGACACTTTGAGCCAGTGTTTCCCAGCATCCCACAGATTTAAAGAATACCGCTGAAAAATGAAACAATATAATATTCTGCTGAAACTAGTAGCATGGAGAGGGTTAATATTTCTTGTAGCGGAGATAAAGACCTTTACACATGTCGTGGAACAATATATTATCTTAGCCTTGTCATGTGACACTGCTCAAATAGTGTTTAGCTGCGGGCTTGGGAAGGCTCACGTCGATACCTTTGTCCTGTGGAGGAGCACGCCTCCTCCAGCGCTGTGCTTGGACATAACTCAGTGTGGTCCAAAATGAACTTACCTCGGAGATCGGAAGCTTTGAAGCGTGGGTCTGCCCAGTGGGATGAGTAAAACGGCGTCTGTCTCTCGAATGGATCTGCAGCGAACATCGAGCCGTATTGTGTTAAGATCTCCAGAATGTTTCTGTTGCATTGCGATGGAACGGAAAGAATGTTTCTCGTCTTCGAAGGCATGCCGAAAACCCTAGAAGATTTTTCTTTAATTTCTTACGGTTATGGGTAAACTGGAAAATAACTCAGGGATCTGAAATGTCTACACCTAACCCTTTATAGCACAGTACCATCTGCTTTGACATTTTTTATAGGAGAGTGAATTTATGTGTCGCCTAACTTGTAGCTCCTTAAACTCTATTAACCAGTTTGAATTAATAATAGGGACACAGAATGTTTCCTGTGAGGTGAAAAACTTAATTTCCATGTTATGGAACCCTGAGATTCAAAAGGTTCGCTTTAATCCCCGTTGTTTGATAATATTCTGAGCCACCCGCCATGAAGTCGTATATGGCATGCGAATGTAAATCACCACGCATTCGAGTACTCCACTTCGCTTTGAAACGAATGATCATTTTGTTGCCCCATCCACTCTGTCCCAAGGGACCGAACCAGGATAGAACTTGGAAGTTTTCAAGAGTTCCTTTAGGCGCGATGATTAGAATATTTTTTTACGAACATCGGATTCCGAAACCTCTTGTCTAGTCGCGTTATACACATATAAATATCCCCCCCCCGAAGTTCATTTTAGTATTATATTCGCATGTACGACTGAAATACAATTATGTATTTATGATTCCTGTGAGCCTAACCGTATAGGTGAAATTATGTGAAAGAACGTGCGTAGATTAAAGTATCAAAATGTGTCTTAAATGCTGCTTCGTGGTGTTTTTATTCGCAGAAATTGTGGTAATAGCCGTGCGTCCATTACTGCTGCTCATGGATATTCGCAAAAGAGTGGCTGCTCGCAGTGGTTTCGAACTCCGTGGTAGTGACTGTTGTTATGGAGGCGGTGGTTGTGGCGACATTGTGGTACTGACATCACACCGTTTATTGCCTCGAGTTCTGCACACGTCTCGGTTTACTGACATCACACCATTTATTGCCACGAGTTCTGCACACGTCTCGGTTTACTGACATCACACCGTTTATTGCCTCGAGTTCTGCATACGTCTCGGTTTACTAGGACAGTAGTCATGACTGGACATGCTGTTAAAGACACTTTTCGAACATATATTGTTTTTTTTTCTTATATAACATTCGGCGTAGTGAATAGTGGGGTGTATTATGAAATTCAGAGTGGGAACTGCAGTTCGCATTAGTAGACCTCAATAGTGCATTGTGTGTGTATTAAATTGGGAATTCATATACGTTGTATAAAAGGTGCTGGTGGTTTATGATTGATTGCGTGCGTGTTATGCACTCGCATAGGACGTAGTTACTTTCGGTGTATGACAGATGGCGCCATAGTCAAATGTACTCGACATGTACACAACTTTCACATCTAGGTCAGAAACAAAGGATGAGAAAGGAATAAAGGGAAAAGGAGGGAAAGAGGTAAATGTGTATAAGAGTCTTCTCGGTGAATTTTCAACGGGCATTTTCCACTGGCGTAATACAATAGGACCCTCCCATATAGTCCTTGGCTTTTGTGGAATAGGGACCTTCTATTAATCAATTGCTAGACTTGTGCAGGAACTACAGTTTCAAGCAAAACAAGCTTTAGCAGTAATTTTGGTTTCGGGCAGAGGGATACGCCTATGGAAAATTGTGGTGGAAGGTGAATTCATGGGTGCCCACGCCGGTGCTTCACACGTTCATTTACGGAGCGTGTATTGCTCTAATCACCTTCGGCGCTGTATGTTTATAAGAAAAGTAGCCCTGGTGTAGGTTTAAAGATTACGTGGCGCAGTTTGAATGTCAGAATGTGCGATAGTGTGTGTTATCAGGAACTCCTTATTATGGTGAGACTTTTTTTTTTCCTTGGCACTACAGCCCCACTGGACCTAGGCCTACCTCCATGAACATTATGGTGAGACTAGCTTTCGAAATTACGTGGCGCAGTTTCAATGTCAGAATGTGCGATAGTTTATCAGGAACTTATTATTACGGCGAGACTAGCGTTGAGTCTCATGTCGCGTAAGAAGATTATTACTGTAATTAATTCGTAATTAAATGGTTACAGGGTCTCTTCATAGATGCAGAGAGCTTAAAGATTTTACGGGAAAAGTGATTTGTGGAATACAAGTTCGAATTTCATAGCAGTTATTTAAATATTAATAAATATAAGCCCGCAAATTGTATTTAAAACTCAGCTGTTCATTTTGAAAGACTTTCCGCTTAAAGTAATTAATATAATTAGGCCTGTAATCTTGTTCTGCTCACGATTGGCCCAGGGCATCGCGAAATGAGTTCAGTGATTTGAGACCATTTACAGCCGTGAGAGAATTCAATTTTTCTGGATTATTCATATCGTATCCCTGTTGAATACTTACGCTTACTCTCCAAGTAGTCCTCTGTTGGCTTTTGATAAAAGGGCCCACGTCCTGCGTCATTCAGATGATGTTTGTAACTTCAGAGGTTATGATGGCAGTGATTTTCAAGATTATCGACGCCGTATAGTTTGATACTTGTTTAAGAACACAGCGTCATGTCTCACAATAGAGTAATCTAATTCAGCGGGACAACTCTGAATATGGCGGCAGTTTGTTTCTCCGAAACGTCAGCAAGCTTCTGCCAGACTACACAGTTATTTTCCCGAAGACAGTAATCTTCAAATGTTTGTACGCTCTCGAGTAATTCGAAGCCAGATTTCAAAGACTATACAGAACCAGTTTTGCATTTCTTGTCTGCGACATGAACCCTCCACATTTGATCCCTAGGTACAGTCATCCTCGTGTGTTTGTTTCTACGCCGTGGCATGAATCCTGAGTGCTTCCTTGAGTAAATGACCTCGGTAGTTGATACGAATCTGGAACGGTTTCAGAGTGGGAGAACATGAAAGGGTAACGAAGCGATTGTCATACAATTCAAATACGAACGACAAAGGAAATCTCTTGCTGAAGTTTCTCGAATTCTGTTTATCAGCGCAATATTTCGCTGCAGGAATTTCATTACTGTTGTCGGGAGCTCGATTACAGGGCCAGGAAGTGAGACACACTTCTTCACAAGTCAGCCGATCGACACCCTGTCTGTGCTTCTTCACGGGAATGTGTAATTAAAGTGTCTACGGTATTGTCTGACGCTGTTCTGTTAAACACTGCCTCCTCCTTATGCGAAATTGAAGAATGGAGATTTAACTTCTTTGTTGAATATGTCCCTTGTACGCTTCTCCGAGTATAATTAGAATGATCAAGTCAAGGAGGATGAGGTGGACTGGGCATGTAACACGAATGTGGAAACGACGAATGTGTGTAAGATATTGGTGGGAGAGCCAGAAGGAAAGACACCACTCGGAAAACCAAGACGTAGGTGGGTGGACAATATTAAAATGAATCTTACAGAGATAGGATGGGATGGTATGGATTGGATTGATCTGACTCAGGATAGGGACCAGTGGAGGGCTCTTGTGAACACGGTAATGAACCTTCGGCTACCATAAAACGCTGGGAAATTCTTGAGTAGCTGCAGAATTGGCAGCTCCTCCAGAAGGGCTCAGCTCCATGAGTAAGTAAGTAAGTAAGTAAGTAAGTTGAATGTGTCCAGTTGGTTTGTTGATGCAAGAGAAAATACTATTTAAAGGCAGTTGTCAGTACTTTCATATGGCCAAGCAAATTTGGCTCAAGCAATAACGGATCTGACTTAGATTCCGGGAGGTACCCGGGTAGAATTTCCTCAGTGGCACCGATCGTCCTGACTGAGTAATATTGTACTTTTTTTTATCTCCCTTTATATGTATAATCGGTCCATATTAAGGACTATAAGTACATCTTATGAAATACTTAATCTAAGGTTTAAATACTAATAAGAGAACATATCAAGGAGAGTAATACTCCATTGAGCATTCTCTAGGAATATTGTACTTAAGCATCCCGTTTCATCAATATAGCCACCAATATACACGTTATACTCGTATTACCGTCTCAGTAAAACTTTTATTTTTGTCTTTAGTATATGCCCTATTTTACTATAATATGTTTCAGCCGTATACAGCCGTCATAAAGTATATGATTTCTGCTAAAATTGTTTCACTGCACGTCAAATTGCGTTTCGCATGTTAACGCGATGCTAATTTTAAACAGCTCTTTGTCATTAAGGGTAAAATTTGTATAAATTATTTGCTAAATGTATCGTGTGTATTGTGGTGAAATGTAGGCTTGGATATGGACAACTCAACAAAATTACCGGGAACAGAGTAGTGATGTATTTTTCTACGTAATCTGTTTCATAAGTACTCAGGGACCCCAGCGGTCGACCCGCCAACAATTGTTTCCTTGAAACTCGTTTTTAAAACACGTTCCCTACAACCGTTGGCATGGTGATTATACGTAAATATCCAACACACTCTTAAGAGGATTAACATTAAAGTTACGTTTCGCGCTTCGTTGACTCGTCGGCGCTGCACTGAAATAGCTCTGCACATCGATTAGACGTGCGTATATGAAACCTAAGATACAGCAAACTTTTCCAAGTCCATCACGAAGCGTTATACTCACGACTTTACGAAATCATTTCATGGGTCGATGGTCTGTCTGCACGGGACAAGGAAGACAAGGCGTCAGAAACTTTTAGCCAATGCTGTTACATAATTGAGGCAACCTCTTCCTTCCTCATGCAGACTACAGACCAGTGATTACTTTCATAATAATTATATTTTGCCAACAAGAGCTGCAGTCGCCAATTTGGCTGGTAAACTGCGTGAATAGGGATCACGTACATTGATCTTTATTCATTTATCCGTGGTTTACTTTACAACTATATAACGTCAGTGTTTGGATGATTAAGAAAGAGGTCGTGAATTAAGTGCAGTAATATAGTGTGGCATTTATCTGGAGGTACTGAGTAAAATCACAAATCCATGACTTTATTTATTCTCGGAATGCCAGCCTCTTGACCCCAGTGGGTTGTCACTTGGGAAAGTATATCGAAGGTCGGATAAAACAGTAGCGTGGGAGCAACTCGAGCTGAACTAGGAACGTAATAATATACTCTGCTGTTGTCATTCGTCACATTTATGTGTAATGTGTCACTGAATGATGAGTAGATAAAGATTCAGAAGGAGACGGATGTACCAGCATTCACGTGGGGAGATCGAGAAATAACACGAAACACTCATCATATTCTTTCTTGGCTCACTTAACGACGTGTTCAGTGGCTTAGTTAAAGTAGTTGAGATTTCAACCTGGGACCTCCAGAATACGGCGACTCGAACTTTACCTGCCGAATCTCGCCCCACTATATGCCAAAGGTTCGTTGCACCAACCCGCTCGATTTCGGCCGCTTCAGAATGTTGTTTTACAGCTTTGTTCACAGACGGTATCCAGTTTGACTCTTTAAAAGGTGAAGGTTACTGGACTGTTTTACAGTGGCATTCTGACTGCTGATATCCATCTTCAGTTGGTGAATTGTAACCCGCTGCTGATGAGCAGGGTGGTTATCCTGCTGTAATCCTGTTAACATCGTCCAGAATGCAGTCTGAACCAAATTCACCCACATTAGATCTCCACTGTGTGGCCACATCGTGCGATTCAGTCGCCTATGTAAGGGATGCTGAAGGCCGCGCCGTACTCAAGCGGTTAGTCCCTGGATTCCCACCGCGGTGGCCCGGGTTCGATGCCGGGTCTGGTCAAGTGGGATTTGTGGCGGACAAAGTGTCGCTGGGGCAGGTTTTCTCCGAGTACTTCGGTTTCCCCTGCCAGTCTTCATTCCACCAATTGCTCCACAGTCACCTTCACCTATCATCTGGGGCTGGTACAGTAAGCCAGAAGTGGCCGCAGTACCAAGTGGACTCAGTCCCACCCCACCAAGTAATAATTAAAAAAGAAAGGGATGCTGATTCTCGTATCAGAACGGTTCGTGGGCTTGGACTGTGTGTAATTCTTAATCGGTACGAGCGCTTGAGTTATTTTTCTAACTCACCTCCAGCTAGTGCCGAGCCCAAGAAAATGTGGGTTTATACATCCACTCTCCCATACGCCTTCATTGCGTAGTGCTTAATTAGTTAAGCGCAAGGAAAACTTCCCATTTTTTTACAGGGGTTCAACGTAGCTGGTCCCAATTCTTGGCGCTATTGATTTTGAGTGTTTTTTTTACAGAAAATTACGGATGAAACTAGGGTAAGTTCGAATGAATCATACCGCAGAAAGGAAAATCACCTAGAACGCCATACTCTAAAGAAGGAAACTCACGCACATGCCATTTTTGTTATGGACGCCTCTTCACCAGTTTGTTATATATATATATATGTTGTTATTTTACTCCAACCTGAAGTGCAGAATCGAATTATGTAAAGGGTTTACAGTTCCTATTTACCCGCAAGCCAGTGGACGAATAGGACCGAACATTTCTTGCTGTCAGGCCTGTTTCTTCAGCAAGGATGAATACATTGTGGCCGCCTTTTGTCTTTTTGGTATTTCTTTGGCTTAGTGGTCAGAGTTCCAGCCTACAGATCCTGCAATTCGGGTTCGATTCCCGGCGCTACCAGGTTTTCTAAGAAGTATTGGGTCTTGAACGGGGTCCACTCAGCCTCATGAGGATGATTGAGGAGCTGTTGCAAGAAAATAGCAACTCCGGTCTAGAAAACTGAGATTAATGGCCATGGGGTTCCGTCGCGCTAAGCACCTGACACCCTCTAGCCGCAAAAGCTGACACTAACTTCGCCGACAAGCGGCGGTCGCTCGGTCGGTATAGTTCGCTTGCCGACTACAAGACACGGATTTTACTCCGAGCAGTTACTCTGCGACGGAGTCATGTCTGCAGCGTGCCTGATGCTTCTGCCTTCTCGGAAAGCGTTTACAGCGTTATATTTTGTGCTGTCCACACCTGCTCCATTCCATAGAACAGGAGTATGATTTTTTGGGAACTGCACTAAAAACGCAAACTCTATTAAAAATAGTTTTTTTAAATTCCCCAAAGCGGATGCATTCATCTCACCTGGTTCACTGATTGATAGCAGCGGTTGGTGTCGCTGGCAGTCTACTGATAGTGTGTTTGTCGTGTTGAAACTGCAATTCAGTATAGCGGGTAGGTAAACACTTGTGTCAAAGCATCCAATTCAGAAGAAAGGTGTACCCCTCATACGCGCTCTGCAGATGACGGCAGCGACCGCAGCGCCACAAATTATGCTGACAGCTTTTCACGAAGAAACAGTTCTCTTTCTTCTCTGGTCCCACTCACCCCCATATGCTGTGCTTCTTTTAATTCTTTGTTCGACCCCCTCCCCTCCCGTCATTTTCGCTACAGCACTTCTCATCCCGCAGAATGCGTTATCGGCATCTGTATGGTTATTTTCAGAAAGTGAGCCAAGTGGACGCATGCGTGGGAGATAGTGCCCCCGTATCCTTATTGTTTATCTCTGAAAGATCGGTTTTCGGTTAACTTTGGTATGGATGGGGGTGTTTTACACGATGTTTATTTTACTTTGCCTGATTGATTTCTGGATATTGGCTCATCGTATAGGGGACTGGTGCCCACGTGACGCACTTCTGAGCGCGGTTTGAGGGTATGACCAGAAGTGGTGGAAACTGCATTACCCCCGCCGGGTGAACCCAGGGTTGCATGAGGGCAGGAACAGAGGCGGGACAGGAATTCTGTTTCGGATGTTACGCGTTTCTGCCCCTTTATTGTGATGCGAGCATGAACATGAAGTCTCCCAATGTTCCTCTTTGCGATATTTTTTAAATCCATATATTTGGCAATACTGACGAAGTAGTCGGATGAAGAGAACATTAGCAACGTTAAATGAATGATCCTGACATCTTTTATGGTGATAAATATTCGAACAGTTTGACTTACACATTTAAGAGTATATGTGTAAAAAATTGCATACATTTGTGTAGAGTGGTCTAATTATTTTTGTCTGTTATTAAGTAATTGGCCGGTAACATTAGCCAGCGGTCTAAGGCATGTACTGTCTTCTCTAGCTCGAAAACTGGGATCGTGGGTTCGAATCCCACACAAGGCATGGATGTTTGGCATGTGTGTGTGTTTATTCTGTGTTTGAGTTGTCCTGAGTTTAGGTAGAGGCCTTGCGACGAGCTGATGACCCGTCCAAGGAGTCCTACCATCCGTAAAATGATCATGAAACTGAACACCAGAGGCCAGGGCCCAGGGGGCTGTAGAGCCAGTGAAATTGCAAGTTGATATGTGGCAAGAAGATGTCTTTGTTCCTGCATGTAACGTCATGTAGTCAGTTTAAGAGCAACTGGCGTCTCGGAAGAACGTATCGCCTCCATCTTCATGGTTGAAGGATAAGAATAAGCAGGTAGAAAGAGAGCCATGCTTTTTACCTGCTTCATGTTGGTTTTTTGTTTGGCTTATTTTTCTACCTTTATGATGGAGGCAACATGTTCCTCCGAATCTTGGTCGATTTTCGGCGGATTACACAGCGTTTTACCCATAGCTCAGAGAACCAAATCATCGGCGCATGGTGTCTAAAATCTCTTAGGTGTTTTTGAGCCAGAATTCCTCTTGAGCACGTGGACTGTTAGGTTGTCATCATATCTCGAATTTTGTGTTCGCGTGAAACGATTGAGCCGTGGCAGATTCCGTTCCTGCAAGTTGAAGCGCTGAATTGTCAGTCCACACTACATGCCTGTGTGACAGGCAGTCTCCCCAGCAGTGAAGAGAGTAAATCCTCGCGTTTCCTTTGGCCATTTCCGTGATTGCAGTTTGTAACTTCTTTCCTTTACCTTAAGTACTAGTAATATAGCAGTTACATTACATCCCTCTGTAGGCTTAGCGTAAAGAGACAGATGTAGGACTCTGTGTACAGTCTGCCTTCCCCCAGCCGCCATCACTGCTCGCCCCATCTTCCTGCCTCTCCTTTGTAACCTTTGAGGAGTTACACAGATAAGTTCTAAGCCTTAACTCGTACCTTCTGCTGAAAGTGAAATGTTTGGTGCTATATTGGTCCAAAGTTTTGCTTTGGTATTGCACGTATACGTCAAGGATTGGCTGTATTGATCACCACTGTAGCTTTAATATTCAGGCTAATTTAGTTTCTTCCACCCTTGAACACCTCTAAACAGGAACCGGTATATCGACTGGCTACGGGCTGGACGACCGAGGGGTTGGAGATCGAGTCCTTGTAGGGTGAAGAATTTTATCTTTTTCACGTCGTCGAGACCGGCTCTTGGGCCCACCCAGTCTCCTATCCAGTGGGTACCGGAGGGGGGGGGGTCTTTCTCCGAGGGTAAATTGACCAGAGCATGAAGCTGATCACTCACCCCAAACTAGTGCCGAGGTCAAGAAAATGTGGATGTATACATCTATTCCCCCACACGCCTTCATGGTGTAGTGCTTAATTAGTTAAGCACAGGGACAATCTTATATTTACCATCTCTGAAGAGAAATCTTGTTTCCGTGTTCAAAGTCAAGAGGCCACTTGAGAGGCGTAAGGAGAACTGGAGGATAATGTAAAAATTAGCTTATATAAATAGGGTATAAAGGAATGTGGCGGATTGAACCGGCTCACTGTAAGTTTTAAAGACTAGATTTTACGAATGCGGCGGGTACAATTGGGGTTTCATAAAAGTCGGAAATCTATTGACCTACTTAGCCACAAGTATTGCAAAGAAAATTCCTGTACCTTGGAATTCTAAAAGTATTGAAACTCTGTTTTATGAATGCCATTATTATAATGGTCGCGATACTGTTCTGTTTCGTCGTCGTTTATTTGTACTGTACGCAGGTTGTTACTAGTGTGAGGTGGGGAAACTCCAGAGGTGACATAGACATTAGTGCAGTGTCCTGAGTTTTCGTGCATCCAGTGACAAAAATATGCAAGCTCTATGAAAGTACCTTTTGCAACATCTAAGATTCTGTGCCCCTAGACATTCTCTTCGATGCCCTACAATTCTTAAATATTAAGAATTTAAAATATGGCAAAGGCGGAAGGCTATCACTTGATATCATTGTGAAGTGGGAATGTGTGTTAGTGGCTATTATGCACGGAAATGGATCCCAGAACTGCGTACTATTACTTACAGTTTCTCCTAAGTTCAGCGTATAAACTAACGAAATATTTGAAGAGGATTAGGCATCGTGGTCCATCTCATAACGTTTTGTTATTTCTTATTTTTTTTATTGCTAGTGGGGTGGGACTAAGTCCCTTGTACTGCGGCCACTTCTGGTCTATTGTACCAGCCCCAGATGATAGGTGAGGGTGATTGTGGAGCAATTGGTAGAACGAAGATTGGCAGGGGAAACCGAAGTACTCGGAGAAAACCTGCCCCAGCGCCACTTTGTCCACCACAAATCCCACAGGACGAGACCCGGGATCGAACCCGGGCCGCCGCGAGGGGAAGCCAGCGACTAACCGATTGAGCTATGGCGCGGCCATGTTATTTCTTCTTACTAAACACACTGTCTGTGTAGCCAGTCTCGTGCTTTTACACAGACGCCCGTTTTCCGAAGTACTCATACAGTACAGTGGAGCTTTACCGCCTGATCCTCTTCCTGTAATTGGATTGCCTTCCATTGTAAATCAAGTTGGATTAGGAATATCCAGATCAACGCAAAATAAAAGAAAAGAAGGAGGAGTCACATTGATATTGGTTTTCATTTAACGTGACAAACGGTTTATCTGGACCTCCATTAAAAGAAAGACGACCGAAAGGAATCCAATAGAGGAGTGTTAATGAGAGAACTGCTACAGTGGCCCATAGAGCTCAATGGTACGGAATCATCTTTGAGCAATTCAATTTCATTCTGCTGTTACAGATCCGGACGTTCGTCACGTGACCTCATCTCCTGATCATGAGCAATTTCACTTGACATTAATTTATTATACTGTTTATCTCTTTCTAATGTTTTATGGGCTAGGGAGTGCAATGCATCTGTTGGCCTCAAAATCGTCATTCCACCTTTCAAGCATATGTCCTCCCCTTATTCTTCGCCTTTCCATGCTGTTCGCAGTCACGTGTCTGCACTTAATGTATCCTCATGCGTGTGTACGTTTTGCTGTAATGTATGTAGCACACTCTACGAACATTTCTCTTGTAATGTATTTAATTGTGTACCCACTGGTAAGTGGTCTTTAATACGAGTATCACTGTTGACACTTCCTTTTTTACTTTCCCACACCTTGCCCATGTCACCGCCATGTTTTACATTGTCTCTAGTGGGAAGTGCCCATTTTGTTAGTCTTGAATTCTTTGCCTCAACAATATTTCACTATATTAATTTCCTTTTGTGTTCTCCATGAAGTGCGCGTCTTGTTCTTCAAATATCTACGTTAACAATGTTTTAATTTCTTTATTTAATGACGCTCTCGTAACTCAGACTGTACAGCATAAAATGATATGTTTATGAATACTTTTTGAAGGAAGATAATGTGAAAGGAATAAGCTATTGTGTCCAAATTTTAAGGTCGTATTCAGGAATTTGCGTGGAAGGTCTGAAGAGAACAAGGAGAAACTGTGGGAAGGATAGTGTTGTCTCCCCGAATTTCGGATCGGTGACTTCCAGAATACAAGTAGAAAGCCTTACCGCTGGAGCCATCGTGCTCGGCGCTCAACATTTTCCGAAGTGTGAAAGTAACCAAGGAATTCTCTCAATTGTCGAGTTATTCTCTATGTTCCAGCAGCATCAGGATATCCATTTACATATCAGTGCAATGTACCTTTAGACTTCTGCTTGTTGTCTCTACGTACAATAACTCTCAGGTGAAGGCAGCAAGTTTTCCCTCTAATGTAGAGATTTCTTTCCAAAACATAGTTAGAATTCAAACTTTTCATTTACCGTTGCCCGAAAACATATAAATTTAAGCGCCGTACTGCGCCGGCAACTTCTCCTGCACCATAATGATGCGGGTATTCTAAGCGTCAGGCGATACCAATCCTTCCTATGTACATGTAACGGTAACTGTTAGGAGCAAATGAAGAGTTGTGACGTAATACACGCTCTGCATTTGCTAGCGTAATAAAATCTGCTACCAGAAAGAAAAGAAAACAAAAGAGGAGAATGGATGTACTTCTTATAATAAGCCCACCGGGTTGTATGAAACAAACTCCACATCCGTTTGCTTTTCTCCCCACAGTTTCTGTGCGTAGCAGTTATTATGTGGTGTTTGCACAGTGCGTGAAATGAATGCGCACAGGACTAGCTATATCTGCCCCTCTACCCTCTGTTTTCTGCACAGGGTTCCCTGGGTGGTTTTTCATGAGATTTGATACCGGAGAAATTTACGAAAAATTGTGGAGCAATTACAGTTTTCATTTAAATGGGACATATTTAACGACGATTTTATACGAAGGCGTATACACATTTTTGTCCTTATCTTGCTAAATATGCATCGGAGGAGAAGTGGTTTGGAAATAAAAGCTGTGGATGACACATTTTATGTCCAGTATATTTCGCCGGAATTCTTAACGATTTTCGAGATAATTGTGCAAGAGAAATGTGAGTGCATTTTCTAAATTTTCAGAACACAGCCACGGCTATGAAAGAGTAAGAGAGAAGAGACCGTGTATACTGTGGACTGCGTTGAAATCAGACACATTGAATTCTTTTGGTGCAGTGAGTAATTCATACTTCATTGAAGCTCATTAAATACTTTTTAATTAAAATAATTAATAATAATAATTAATAATAATTAAATAATTTTTGTAGTTTTGGCACCACGCGGTAGCGTAGTTGGTTGAGGCACTGTACAAGCCGGAACTCGCGGGTTCGATTCCAGATCAGATAATTGAATTCTTTTAAGATTTACCTCGTCGCACTATGGCCCTGGGGTCGACTCTGCCTCTAACAGAAATTAATACCAGGAATCTTCCTGGGGATAAAGGGTGACGTGAGCATAGGGCTGACAAACTTACCGCCATCTGTGAGCCGATTGTCTAGAAGATGTGTGAACCTCGACGTCTCACAACCCTATGGGCCTTCACGACTTGTTACAGGGAGAGCTTTACCTTGTTACCTTTGATGTGCAGTTTACATGAATGACCGTCCGCGTACGAAGTGTGGAGAAAGTAGGCGGGAACTGCAGTCCTGAACGAATCCGAGCCCTCTCGTTATGGCTATCAAGAAAAATGAGATGGAGGAAATAATAGCTCGCATGAGGGGGATGAGAAACTGATACAACCTCTAGCCGGAGACTTGGTTGCAGGAGACCACTTCAAATAACATTGAGATGGTGTCATATATGACCCCCGTTCAATTATTGTAACTTTTAAATGTGTAACCATTTGCTAGTAAGAATACTTTGAATATAAGCAGTCCTAAAGAGACCACACACGGTGTTATCTCGAGCTAGACGGTTCGGCATGCGGCCTCACCCCCTTCACCAGACTCTTCGAGGGCGCATGGCCACCTAAAAAAACACTGTAGCACGTGGTGGTTCTTTGGGAACAAAGCCCGAGGCTGGCAGATAGAAGGCAGCTCGCAAGAGGCGAGGGTCGTCATTCTCAATGTAACATTTCTATGTATCTTTCTTCATTCTTTTTCTTCTTCAATAAACTTGGTTAATAATATTATCAACGTGTGGAGTGTGGTCTGTTTAATCTTGGGCTCTAGCGTCAGCTCCTGCACCAAGACGAACCCCTGACTCTCAGTGGCACTAGCGAGAGTTTTTAGTAACAAGTACGCGGCGGCGGCGGGACCTGCCACCCCCACCGGCGCCGGGTAAACGCGTTACAATGGATGCTATGTAAATAGTTTATATGGACTGGGCTTATCACGATATGATGTGATCACGATGTGAGCATTGTAATTAACCTTCTGATTCCAAAAGATTTAAGAAATCTATTAACTATCTGAGCGACTTTCAGTTTCTCTATAATAACTCTAGTTGGTATAAACTGGCTTTGTGTGGATCGTAACTTAGTTCGGTATAAGCATAAAATACATTATTTGAAGCCCGAACCTATTAAATGCTTTGAGAGTATTGCGTAAAGCTGTCATGGCGTTGCTTGACGAACTATGGGCCCTACAGCACCGCATGCTTCTCTGTCGAGATCGGAACTGAGGAAGAAACGGCGATATGGATCACTACCCTTCCGATCTTCGGCAAGAGATGTGTCCACACATAAGAACCGCTGATGATGAAGCGCATACTTGCATTGATTGGTCGTGGCGAGAAAAACAAATGTTTACGTTACTCGGCACTAGACTTCCATAACGTCGGGCCTCGGTTCCTGTTACTCCGAAGTAAATAATCGACGACTTATCGTGGTGGCAGCCATATTTCTGTTTGAAAGTTCAGTGCGAGACGTGACTGAGGTGACGAGGCTGACGGAGCACTGCCTGGAGATAATTAATGAGGCAGAGGAGGAAAACCTTACAGACGAAGGAGATAATTAATGCAAGAGAAGGACCGTATAGACGAGCAAATGAGATTTCCACTATAAAGGGCGTGTGTTCTCGAATGCATGTGGTCTGTTCCTGTGTAACGCACCATATGCAGCATAGTAAAGCATCGCTGTTTTGGAAGTGTGGTCTGATTTTTGCGATAATGCGCGTTGGTGGCCTTGAGATTATATGAACACGAATTGAATACATTTCGATATTTGCCCTTAAAAGACCTGGAAGATTTATCGAACTGTCCTGCCATTAGAGCATGTGTAACGTGTCACCGACGTGTAGTGTCTTTTGAGGCACTTGTAATCCTTGCTATATAGTAATGCAATATATATACGAGGAGGTACCCAAAAGAAACCGAACTTATTTTTTTTAACTTATTTATTCAAATTTTAAGCACAAACCTTCAATCCCCTTCAAAGTACTCTCCACTTACACTAATACACTTGTCTAGTCTTTTATTCCATTTTTCAAAACATTGTCTAAATTCATCTTTTGAGATGCTTGACAGCGCCTCCGTCGTTTTTTTCCTTCACCTCAGCAACATCAGCAAAACGCTGAAAAAAAGTTTTGATCATTTCGGGACTCTTCTTTCAAAGCACAGCATGCTTCCACGCGACCTTGTTTTTGTTCAGCAGTCAGCAGTCGTGGCACGAATTTCGCAGCCACCCTTTTCATTCCCAAATCTTCTGTCAAAATTCGCTGAACTGAGCTCCAAGTTACTCCCGACAGCTCCACAGTTTCTTCAATGGTCCGTCGTCCATCTTCCTTGATGATTTCACGAATTTTTTCAACATTTTCATGTGTTCGGGCCATTGCAAAAACGACGATCACATAAAACAGTTATCACTATAAACTCTGCCGAAACTAGTCCTTACCTTCTGAAGCAACGGTAGTCGGCTTATCGACTCAGGAATGTTAGCTCTGTGCGCTCATAGCGGCAAAACGCGGTACTACAAAAGCTCTGCCCACAAAAAAATTAGTTCGGTTTCTTTTGGGTACCCCATCGTATAAACGTTTCTTCTGAAAAGTAGCAGAAATCAGTGTCAGTTAACAGGACTGGCTGCCTTATGTTCTAATGGAATGATGAAATATGAATTCGGACATCAGCGAACGGGGATTTGTGCTTCGGTTGAAATTATAATTAACTCATGAGTTTTTCTCATTAATTATTTGAAGCGTGAAGTTCATCTGAGTTACATTCAGGCAATGAGTTGGTACCTGTCAGAAAACCCTGCATCTCGATTAAAAAGATCAGCCGCTACATGCTGCTCAAGAGAATAATCCCCGATTGTTCTGAAAATCTTACTGAACACATAAATGTACTGCAGGAAAAATGGTGTTTCCTTTAAATTTATAAGCCAGTGATACATATGGTAACCACTTTGCTCTATTAGCTTAGATATGCACTGTATATATAGCAAGAGAGAGAGAATAGGAAACACATTTTGGAACTGTATGACCAGCTGGTACATTAATCGTTATGCTCAGGAAAGGAAACAAGACGATACAAAGCATATCCTGCATTTGTGCTTCTCTTAATGTGGTTGCAGACTTGGCACGTGTTCAGTCCCTCTTTAGAATTCGAACCTAGTACCTCCCGAATAAGTTGTAAGAATGGTACAAATTACAGTGATCGTTTTGCACCCTGTACCGAGTGAAAGGAACGCATCACTAGCGCTCGCCCCTACAAGCTTATTTATACCACTAAGTTCCAAGAGCCAAAACCGCGATATTTGAGGATCTGTTTCTGAGGAACTGCTCAGGATAGAGTAACGTATCTTTGAATCGTCTCTCCTCTAACTCTAACTAATGAAAAGCCATATTTTAGAAATGTGGATTTAAAGCTCAGAAATAATTTTGCAATAATAGAATCTTTACATCATAATTATTCGACATTTCCTCCAACCCTGCAATGCTACTGAACCAGTCAGGCCCAGACTGTACACAAATTACTTATTATCCACGGAATCGCCTCTTGGGATGATATAGAGCCCTCTTCCCGTTTCCTCCTTCCGTCCAACCCTCCCCCATTAAAGGGTTCCTGCAACGTTAGGATACAAAAGAAACATCAGTTCCATTTCTCCTAAATCAAAAGCCTCTAATGTGCCCCCAAGTGATTTCGATAGTTGCTCATAGTAATGATCTTGCAAAGCCACGTGAACTTGCCCCTCATTCGCTGTCATGTCTTAAAGGTCATTGTTTTTGGTCTTACTTTGAATCTCTTTACGCAGCTCTCGTCATATACGTAATAGAGAAAGGAGATAGGGAATAGCTCCATCTATTGGACCCAACTGAGTAGGTCTTACTTGAGGACAGGGGCAGAATCACAGGACGGGTTTGAAAAAATAGGCAAGACGATGGATAATGTCCAAAAACATAATGCTTGTACGAGTGTTGTGATCGTAAAAAATTGGTCTCGAGATTTCGACGAATTTACAGGCCACCTGATTACGATGCCGCCTGTCAGTCTTTTTATATTTGGATGGATGTGCGCCTTGCTAGAGCCTGAACGGTTGGACGTGGTCTTCTTTATGATTGGCTTTCAAGGGATTATCCGTCATAGATCGATGCCCGATGAATCTGAACATTCCAGCTCCAAAAAGGAGAGGCCTTTCAATTGGGCCCCAGAATATGAAATGACGATTCTCTCGAAAACCACCTTAGCAGTTTTCATTACATTTCAATAATTTATAGAGCCTATATTCCTAAACACATAAGTGGTATCTTCCAAAAAAATAAGGGCGTGCGACCTAGGACCTCAGACGTGAAATGTCAGTTTTCTTGAAACAGGACATATTGTGTTTCTATGGCTTACTGCGAGCAGAGCTCTAACGAAGCAGCGTGGGAGAACAAAGTCTCGGAGACCGAAACCACGTCGCCTTTGAGTAAGGGGAGACGGCAAAACTGAACTCCGTGGCTTTAGTCCGCAAGCGAACTATACCGACAGCTCTGTGGTCTAGTGGTCAGAGTTCCTGGCTACAGATCCAGAGGTCCCGGGTTCGATTCCCGGCACTACCAGATTTTCTGATAAGTAATGGGTCTGGAACGGGGTCCTCTCAGCCTCTTGAGGGTAATTGAGGAGATACTTCATTGGAAAAGTAGCGGCTGCGGTCCAGAAAACCGAAATTAACGTCCGTGGGGATATGTTGCGCTGACCCCGCGACACTCTATCCGCTAAAGTTGGCACTAACTTCGCCAACAAGCGGCGATCGCTCGGTTGGATAGACTGTAAGTGGATGCTAATAATGATATAGAGATCCCTCCGTGTGTTTGTGTGGCCATACACTACGGGGTTCCAAATACCGCGTTTTGAACATACTATTCCAAATTCTTATACCTGGCAGGGTTCTTATTCTGAATTTAATAAATTTAGTTATAACGTGCCATCTATTTCTTTCTTGGACTGTACTAACAGAACATTTGTGACGCCATATTTGTTTCCCCCCGTATTCGTTTTCCTTGCTTCTGCGTTGTTTTCAGCCTGTTGTTATTACAGCTTTGAAATATGGGCGAGGGGTGTAGATGTAGTTGTATGACGTCATAATGTTTCGTTGTATCCCGAAGGTCCTTTGAAACGTCATTAAGCTGGACAAATACATAAACACAGGCGGACATATTTATACCTACAGATTGCTTCTTCACAGGGAGATAAGTAGGCTCAGTAGCTTATGATACAGATAATAATATGAATGGTCTTTGATATCATATACTTGTAATGAATTAAAACTAATAAAATATGACCTTACTTAAAGGAATTCTTGTAACTGATCAGTCATGGCCAGAGGTGTGGATATTGCATCTCAAATTGAAACTGCATCCAGGTTCTTCTACTATTTTGGAGCTGAAACATGTGGCCAGGAAACTGAAAGCCACTGAAGTGTACAGTCTTCGAGGTTATAACGCTGTGACTTCGGAGACTTTATCTTTAGGGGTCGAAGAGGAGGCCAAACATTACAGACGGCAACTCGGAAACTCTTGTTCAAGACTTCTGTTATTTGATTACATTCTGTGCAGAAATGTACGCGCGAATATGATTATGTAATGCTGAGCTTTTAATACTTTTTATTAATTTGTCATCGATGGGATGGTGCAATCAAGAGGAATTATATAGCTATATTGACGAAATATGTAGCGCATGTGAGGGAATGGGAAATGTATTGATAGATTTGATGGAACAGTCCCAAGGCAATAGTCCACTCGGGAGAGGAGAGGATAGATGAGAGGATAATATGAACATATATTGACGTTGATTTTGTTCTTGGTCTTTGCGACTGGTTGATGTAGGCAGTTACCGATGTTTCGCAGTTACATTCTGCTTCCATGTTCAGGATCGAAGTTAGTATGGCGGGCGATTTTCCTTTTATATACATACGCACGCGTGTGTGGGCACAGACCGGGTACCAACCCTCACCTTTCGTCCCTTGAATTCGTTGGGCAAACCCCTTTAAAGGAAGACTCCCCCGCCCTGTTGTGACTTCACTCTGTATATGTAGGCAGAATGCTCCTGCGAAACAACAAGTACTAAGATCCAAGAGGAGAATCAGCATTAACAGTGAACCGCCGCAAGAACCTAAATGTGAATTTGTGGTCTAAATTCAACTGGTTTAGGAGCGGGCTTTTGTGGACACGGTGACGAACGTTCCTTGTTCCATAGGATTACTGTGTGCCATGGAAGTAATTGCACAGATTTCTTCTTTAAATCATATAATTTCTTTGCATTCTGTTGTGACGTGTTCTTACTTCTGGGAGGGCGAGAGTGTAACATTCACTTCTGGCACTGCCAGTGAGACGCTGGTGACCCAAGTACAAACTTCTGTCCCCAGCAGGTTTATTCCCCAGAAACAGAGCGACCTTTGATCGTTGATTGCTCAAGGCTCGCTTTGCAGTAAGGTATTTAATTTTGACCAATTAGCTCCTCTCTCTGATACCTTAATGCTCTTTGTCAGTGAGCTGTCGGAAAAGGATGACTGATGCTTTGCAATTAGTGAAGTAAACCGAAGCATATTTGCTGTGCCCTTTCTATAGGCATATGTTACGTCTTGGTACGCATGTTTGTATCCTGGAAGCCATGGGTCGGTTGAGTTTGGTATCTAGACCAACACGTGCCGTGATTAACCACTATTTCTCCAGATAAATTCTGCAATAAGCATACTTTCATGTATTTTCAACCTACTTTCCTTATTAAAAACAGGAGTATATGAGCTCAGCTTGTTTTCTGCACATTTATCCTCAACTTCGTTGCCAGGCAACGGCTTAGTATTGTTTCCGTGTCGTATAGAATACTTAATATTTTTTTTATTTATTAATTAAAGACTGGGTAACCCAGAACTTAATTACAATTAAACCTAATTGGATAACTAACGATTAATATTTTTCTAAACCTAATATACTACGTAAATTAAAACTAAGTCACTTCCACTGAATTACTTAGTACTTTAACATTTAACTAGTTCGAACGGTTTCTTCCGTTTGAGTCTTCTAATGATATTGTTCACGATGAGAAGTCTGGACGCTTCAATGTTGACATGGTTTCGGAGTCTCTTTTCATTAGAGGTACTTAATATATAAAGGTAAAGAAGGTAAAGGTGTCTCTGTAACAGGCCATGGAGGCCCATAATGTTGTGAGACGTTGAAGGTCGCGCATTATTTAGACAATCGGCTCACAGATGGCGGTAAGGTTGTCAGTCTTATGCGCCGGCCGCCCTTTACCCACAAGGAAGATTCCTGGTACTCATTTCTGTTAGAGGCTGAGTCGACCTTAAGGCCATAATGCGGCTGTCAATTGAAAAAATCCACCTCATTGAGACTCGAACCCGCGACCTTCCTGCTTGTAGCATGGTGCCTCGTAGTTAAGGGAAAGAAGGCGATTAGTTCTTCCCAGAACTTCTTGTTTTATGGTTTAACGCCGGCTTCTCGGTTGTCTAGATTATATAGCCTCGAATGTTAGGGTGTTTCTGATTGGAAAGTGAGTGGAAGAAAGTGGCCGTGGCCTGTTTTAAAGCACTGTTCTCGCATTAGCGTGGATATCTTTCTGGAAGTCACGAGAATATCATCTGTATTGCTGATGTTCGGACCGAGAATTCAATGTGTTGATAAGAATTGAACTCTGGAAGTAATAAGAATGTTTGCTATCCATTTGATTGTGACTGTCATTTATAACTTAAATAGGCCACGTCTGAGTCAGCAAGAGTTGGTTTAGAGGCGTGTCAGGATGGACGGCTGCATGCTTCTGTGTACTAATCAAACTGGAGAACAGTTTGTTATACGCGTGTCAGACTATGAGCTAATCTGACACTTGACGGAAACCTCAGTAAAACCAGCAATCGACATCGTTTTAAATTATTCTAGTATAATAGTTTTTCAACGGACGGGATTGTGACAGCTTGAGATGCGTTGCAGGATTCATCTCCTATGATGTTGCCTATCGCGCCTGAAGGTGGAATGTTTGGCGTTTTTTGTTATAACAGTATCAGACATGTAGATTCTGAAGGGTATATCAAGATTACTGTTTTTTTTGTGGACTTCGTCCATCGTCCGGTATTCTAAAGAACAACAAAAAGCTTCGGAAACTGGATCTATTTCCGTCTTGAGGTGAGCGGTGGGAGACACCTACCCTGTTGGGTCCGTTAGAAATCCCTGAGGTTAGCCCTTCCTAACGGACCCACCAGAGTAGGTGTCTCCCCCAATGGTTGAGGGACCCAACAGAGTAGGTGTCTGCCTGTCCCTCACCTGAGGACCGAAAGAGATCCAGTTTCCGAAACGTTTTTTTTTCTTTGTAATACCGGACGATGGACAGAGTCCAAAAATCCAGTAATCACAATTGTCGAACATGCTCTTCCAAGTTCATGCCTTGTTTCCTTGTGTAAAATTGTTGGACAGTTTGTGTAACACAGTTTTATCGAGACCCACCATTACAACTGCTCTGATGCAAGGCACTGTGTTTCTGTGAGTATGGGAGCTCGGTTCCTCTTTTTGCCAGAAGGGCTGAGGTGAGTAGGCGAGATCTTTGGATTGCATAAGTTCAGCCATTTACCCATAGGCGCACACTGTTCCTGTTTTCTCGTGTCGTATTCTGCCATTTAATATACTCTTTGCTCTTACAGTCATTAAGTTTTATTACAGTGTGTTCGCTGTTATTCTGGGTACGGAATTACTACGAGCAGAAAGCAGGAACAGACTACAGCTGGGTGCGATATTTTACACAGCAGATGTGCAAGATTCTCTCTGTTCTGTCCCTTTCCACACGTACAGTGTAGGTTGAATACTGGACACGTCGATTTGTATTTCGCATGTGTTGAAATGAAGAACACTCTTGTGGATTGGAAAGTGCATACACAATTTGGGTTCTTGGTTCGAATCTTTGTAAAGAGAGACAGCTCTGCTGTATGGAACAGGCTTAGGATAGGGAATTTATAATCATGGTAGTGGCCCCTCCGATTGTATCTGCCCCCGTGTTCAAGTGGTTTGTTTAATTAAGACCGACGGATATTATTTTCGGCCTCGCAGGCGGCCTTGGGGAAAGATTACAGTATTACAGATGAAACAGTTTTTTGTTCATTACCAGTGTCTGCCTCTAGCATCGAAAATAAATAAAAAGAAACATTAGAAATATAGGCACTGAAATGTGTCGCCTTATAAATCGACGATTCGCTTCCAGCTGAGAAGTCTTTAATATTGTCATTTTGATATTGTAGGATAGACAAATGTAAAATTTGGAAACGATTTGGTTTCTAATGGCATAAAATTCATACGATGTTTTATGTAATTCGATCACTTGGCTCAAGATATTCTAATCATGCAGTAGGAAGGTATCATATATTATGGGATCCTTTTGGCATGCAGTCATATCATCCAGTAGTCTATTGATAAAGTACAAGATACGTGTTTCAGGAAGCAGTTCTTAAATATGCATTTTCATGAAAATGAAAACAGCTGATGGTAGGGGCAGATTCGCGATCGGGAGAATTAGTTCTACCCGCAGGCAGTACGTACTGCGATTTGTTGGTGCACTGCTTTACCATAATCTTACCAGCATCATAACGATTTAGTTGTATAGATAGGCGTATTGCTCCATTGCTGACAATCTCGCATGTGTTCTGTTCTCTGTTAGGGATAAATGAATCTGAGAGCCAGATATACGCCACTTTTGCCTACATTTCCACCTTTGTTATAGGCCTGTTGCGTTTGTTTGGCGCAGAGTTCTAAATTATAGAAGCAAGTAAGTTCCTTGTACTATACACGTATTAATGACACTCTTACCTACTCAGAATTTAGGGCCTGTGGATGGTAGTGAATAATGAATTCGAAAGGACGTGAAAAGGATTCGGTTGTGGCCCAAGTACTGACCCGCATTTTGTCTCGATGGGTTGAGGAAGTCTATGAAAGACCTCATTTCGTATAGTCAGTTCAAAGGTTCGTCTCCGCTGCCACGAAAACCTGTCCTTAGAGACTATCACAAGCCGTTTCAGTTCAGTTGAATTGTTGTGAACATCTCACAAGTGGCTACCTACCTTCTGGATGGCCAACAAACATTTTGTATGCCTTTGTCTTCTTGAATAGCCGTTAAAAGAAAGAAGTTCCGCTGTCACATCATTTTGTGCGTAGTAAGTACAGATCTCATAAAGTTGGGTATATCGTGAAGATGGAGATCTTTGTACGTTTCTCGCGAATTTCTTTTCCCCTTTTGGTGCTACAAATGCTCTCCTCAGCACACTGTTCTGTAATATTCACGTGCAGCCGATAACACGGCACTTCCGTTCCTGTAAATAGCGCGTAACGCCATTGCGTGAAAATTAAATAGGCCGTTGAAAACAGCGGTTAACGTTTTTGAGCTGAAATTTTGCAATAGCCTATAATGAATGAAGCAGTGAAGGACCTCAGACAAGGCGCGCTTCTTCAGTTTGGCGGTTTGTGCGGGAATGAGGAAACCCTCACAGTAAGTTATGAAATGTTACACGAGGCCTTGGACTTCGTCAGAGTCTGTGGAACGTCCTCAGCGACGGAAAGTGTACAAGAAATTTGGAACTTTGGATGATAAAAGTTTCTATAGATGTAGACTTTATAGGAGCAGAATGTAACGATTTTGATTGGATTCTTGTAGCTCAGGATGTGGGTCAGTGGCCTGCCCGTATGACAAACGGAATCTTTTGGCTGACTGAGCTACTGTTAGCTTCTTATGAACGATTCTTTTAACATGACTTACTTACTATCTTTTCAGAAGATATCTTAATGGGCTTCATTTCCCGAATTTAGAGATTTTTTTTAGGCCAAGTGAGGGATTCTTAACGAGTTGGGTCATCAGCGCAGGTTTCTTGTTCTTGGTCAGCAGCTGTAATTTGTGGAGTTCAAGAAGCTGAAATTTCTTCGTGTAATTTAACATCTTCCTTTTTCCTTTTCTATTGGAACGTCAAGAATCTTAGCAAACCGCATGGACGCGGAGATGCATCGCGAAAATATGGTTGTCCCTTAGAACGAAAATCGCATAAGTAAGTAAAGTAAAGGTATCCCTGTAACAGGCCGTGGAGGCCCATAGGGTTGCGAGATGTTGAGGTTCCCACATTTTATAGACAATCGGCTTATAGATGGCGGCAAGGTTGTCAGAATGGTACAGGGCCGAAACCTCTGTCACATGTTGAAGGCCTGTGACGCCGGTGAATGCTCATCTAAAGGCCCGCTTATTGATTTACATGTGACAGGTACTTGTGAACTCTCTGAGCCGTTGTATTCCAGCCAGCATAGGGAGTGACTGCGGGAAGCACGACCAGAGTTCGAAACTGGCAGAGACAGGAATCCTTCTCTCCGCTAGGACTTCGAGTCCGGATGTGGGGCCCAGTTCGTCATGCACTGTGGCCCATTCGTGCCGCTGTCCATGCTTCAATTCAGGTTCCGAGGTTAGGAACGCCAGAAAATATACCGCCATTCCCCCCATACGTGTTCGTGGCTTTCTTAAACACAGGGACAGCTTTCCTGTCATCGTCTTTATTATACGTTCAGTAAGGACACACTGAAACGTGTTTTTGAAAGAAAACCACGAACTTTCCGAAATTTTTTTGTAACATTAGAGTGGAGAATCGCGCTTGTAGAATGAGGTACTTCGAAAATTCCTTACTTTTGTATTTCATTGACAGTGGCTACAATTAAATTTTATAAAAGTGTTTACCGAGAACGCCGGAGATGTTAGTCCACTCATAGTAAATAATAACGCCACGTTCACATTGTATATTGGGTTTAAGTTTTCTTACTTAGTAGCTTAATTTAGCAGTCTGATTTTTTTTTCAGCGGAAGATTCATACAAATTGTGTTTTATGTAGACAAAGTTCGGATCCAAAGAAATGTTTAGAGACCTAAACTCAGGAGTTTGTCTGCCGTTTGTAGGCATGTCGGGTTTTATCTGCCCGAACTTCGTCCTTTGTTCGTAACTTATGCAACATTAGTGAAGAGAGCAGTGCTCGTCCAGAACACGTCAGTGGTGATGGAGTTGCTGTGTTCGTAGTTGCCTTTGTTTGAGAGTGTTGGAGTGCGGTTTCTGTACCCAGACACGGGATGTATGGTTGGTGGTTGTGAAGCTCGCTAGAGGCAACGGACGGCCAATTTTCGCCCATACATCAGCCACTAACTGTGCTAGACCGCTGAATTTCTGTAGTCCCGTGTGGTGGATTTAATCATTTCCGGCTGCTCACCTGTTCTTGTGAGGTCACAATCACAACAACTCACAGAGCCGCACTAGACTCCAAGTTACAATTATTTCAGGAACTTATAGCGCTTCCTGTGGTGAAGTAACGCATGTGGTTTCTGACTCCATTTTTCACCACCTTCCCTTGCACCAAATTTCTTATTAGGAGCCCGGATAGCTCATTCTGTGAATCGGTTATTGGCTGCGCGACAGAAATTCGATTTCCTGCAGAGTCAGGTATTCTCTCTGCAACCACGCCAAAATCATCTCGGGGCCCACCCAATGAGTGTCGACCGTTCCTTTCCCCGGAGTTAGCAAGCTGAGTGTGAGGCTGTTTTTTTCCCGGCCCATCTAGTGCTGAGATATAGAAAACGGCTTGCTTGGGAACAGAAACGACTATCTTTAGTTTGCTGCACTTTCCCTCATGTGACCTGCACACATCTCACCCTGGTTACGTTTTGTAATTTCCAGGCATTTTGCAGTTGTTCAAATCATTGCATGCTGAAGTTCTGTCTTTGTTCTCTGGCGTATAGCTTAGTTTCTTTGGACCCGAATAATATAATTTAATGTAATTCTGAATAGTTCTGTCTTCTGGGATATAACGCCATGTAGTCAGTTGAAAGTCAACCGACGTTTCGGAGCAACAAGGCGCAGAGCTGCTTGCCACTTAGTTTCACTTTGGTTTCTTTGCTCGATTTATTCTTCGTCCCTGCAGATGGAGGCGACATATTTCTCCGAAACGTCGGTTGACTTTCAGCGGACTACACGGCAAAATATCTCAGAAGATAAAACTCTTCATAACCACCACTCTGAGAACCTCGGATCCTACGTAATATAATTTGAATCTTAAGAATTGCTTCTCAGTTACAATTCGTTCGTGACAACTCTGGAATGGTGGTAAACGCTGAGTAGGTGTCGGTGAAGTACCTGTTTCCATTTGGCTGCCACACGGTTCAAACGATGTATGTTTACTATACTTAAAGGGCAAGTAGGTGATGGATAGTATTAAATGGATCTTTGGGAGACAGGTCGTGGTGTTTGAATCTGGATTGACCTAGTTCTGGACCGGAATCGATGCAGTGCTTTAAAGGCAATGTCGTTTAACCGTGAGGTTCCATTTTAACAGAATTAGTTCTGTTCTGTTTTGTTGAATAGTCTCCTGCACATCTCTGTTCTGTCCTTCCATCTTCATATCCGCATTGGGAATAGCTTCTCTACACACACCATTTGACTTGCAGGTTTACTAAACATCGGCTTCTGATACTGTTTAGTCTGTTGTGCCCATGCAGTTCGATAACTGTCTTCATCACGTGTAGTAAGTCAACTTTGCAAGCGCCGATTCAGGTGAAGAATCGGACTTCCTTTTCATCAATTGGAGTGACCCATGAAAGCGGAAGTTCTCTCTATGGCTGCGCTGTATACAAGTCTGAATGTGTTCCAACTTTATAGCTTAGCTTCAATAGAAATGCCCTCTTCCTAGAACTTAATATATACGATTTGTCCTGTAATCGCATTGAATTTTTTTTTTTGTGTGAGCTGAATGGACATTTTCCTTTGATGTATCCGTAAAATGAGGAGGAGGTGGAAGTAACTGGCACCTAGTTCTCCTGGGCCCGAAACCATCCTTTCTTGTAAACAACCGTGTCGTTGAGGTTGGAGGATTTTGTACGGAGAAATATCAAGATGCTGTCCCAGCGTCATCGTGAAGGGGCCGAGAATCTCCGAACTTTATGTAACTGCTACTGGCCTCCGGGACCTGTCGACTGAGACCCAGATGCCGACGTTCGGTTAAATTGGATTTCAGTGAAGAATGCCGACTGGGGTCGTCTCAAAACGGAACTGGGGCCTAGAAGAGATGAAGTGGAGAAATGAAGATTATCTGTTTCTAAAGCTCATCTTGTGTAGACCGAAATCCAGATGACTGTTGGCTGAACATGTCTCTCAGTAGAAATTCGAGCACAATTTTCTCAACGAGTTAAGGAATGATTCAGACGGATCTGAGAGACATATGTTGTCAGGGTAGGATCCGGATGGAACAAGCGCACAGTAGGGGTCCAGTTATGACCTCAAGAATTGGCAAAGTTAAACCTCCGACTGTTTAATAATACCGTATTTAAGCATGTATAGGCCGCGTGCGTGTATAGGCCGCAGCACAATTTTCAGACAGAAATTATAGAAAAAATAATTTTCTTGGAATATTATTTCAGGAGTAGAACACCCTGTATTATTAATTATGAATATATTTTTTTTAAATGAAGTGTGATTTCGAATATTTCGAATATAAGCCGCGCCCCAGTTTTCCTCTTGAATTTTTGGCAAAAAATGTCCGGCCTATACATGCGTAAATACGGTATTTTACATGTGAATGTAAAAGCCAGTGGGAAAGAGACTACTGTGAAGACTAGAGTATGCTGGAGAATAATATTAAAATGGATGTTAGAGGAATATGATCTAGCTTAGGATAGGGATCGATGGCGGGCTCTTGTGAATGCAGTAATGAAACTTCGGGTTCCATATAATGTTTCGGAATTCTTTAGTATCTGAGAGACTGGCGGTTTCTCAGTAAGGACTCACGTCCATGGAGTGAGTTAGTTACATGTTCGTCTCCTTTTTCTGTTTTATGAATCTCGCTAAGTCAGTGGTGTGTGTTTGTGTATGTTTGAAGGGAGTTGCAGGGTGTGAGAGGAGCCTTGTCAGTTCCTTTGCTACGAACTTCCACCTGCTGTTGCAGGAGCTGTATGATCTACCATGAAAGGATTGTTTTTGTGAGCACAGTGGAAACCGTACGAAGGAGGCCGTGATATACGGGCGCCCAGGTGTACGTAAATATCCAACAGCACAAAAGCTTTTTGCCGAACAATGGAGGTACACATAACTGCTCAGAGAATTGAAACTGCGAATGGCGGTGGTCGGCGATCGTTGGAAGTTCTAATTTACACCTCGGAAGAAAATGCAGACAATGTAGGATGCCAAATGGCTGCGATCTTTTGTAATTTTCAAGAACTGAATATGTATTATATGATGGTATCACGAAGTGTATGCTGGGATGCTGAGAGCATTCTGTGTGTCTTCCCGCCCAACATATTTGTCTCACATATTACATAAAAGGTGTCGATTAAATTTGGAATTGAGTTTAGTAACAGCTGCCAGGCGAGTTTCAGTATGGCCCAGGAGATCCACCGCACACAGTTCATGAAGTTTTTGAACCGGGCGTATTGAACTTCTCAAAAACGGATGATTGCATAAACTGTATTACCATTTTATACTATAAACATTGGTGCACGGCATAACATACCGTTCTCAATAAAGTATGTGACGTGATATCTTTCGTGCTAAAGGAGGGGAGTGCAGTAGGAAAACGTATAATTCATACATCTGTATGGTTAATATCGCCACAGTTCATTGGCATTAGCATATAAAGCCAACAACGTTAGCAAACTAGTAAAGAAAGAATTTGCAAATTCTGTGTGCCTCCCCCTCCCTCCACCCGACCGTCCCTGTGGTGTAGTGGTCAGAGTTCCTGGCTACAGACCCAGAGGTCCCGGGTTCGATTCCCGGGGCTACAAGATTGTATGAGAAGTAGTGGTTGTGGAATGGGGTTCCCTCAGCCTCGTGATGGTAATTGAAGAGCTTTTTCAAGGAAATAGCGGCTCCTGTGTAGAAAACCGAAATTAACAGCCGTGGAGATTCGTTGCGCTGACCATGCGACACACTCTATCCGCTAAAGGTGGCACTATCTGTGCCGACAAACGGCGGTTGTTCGGTAGGTATAGTTCGCTTGCGGACTAAGACCACGGAGTTAATATCGGTTACATTTTAATATTACCTTCCCCTCGACGCTGTTCTGAGTCTCTCCGTGGTGGGGAGGTTTGGATCACAATTCGAGTTTCTTTCCACCGTTGCGAAACATAGATGTGATCGAGTTTGTTGTGTCAGTTTCCTTTCGAGGTTTTGCTTTGCTGTTTCTGTATAAATGGCTTCCGTATTTCAGTGGATATTTTTTATCCGAAACAGTGTTAGCAGAGCCCTGCGTGGATCGGCTGTTTGGCGACTCCGCCCATCGCTCTTGTGAGGCAGTGATCCATCTCGCTGCGGCGCTGACGGCTGGTCGTGGCGGACCACCAGCAACTTGCTCTCAGTTTGTCTACGTCTGAGAGATCGCCCCTCTCTCCATTTCGCTTGCCTGTACTGTCCTCCCTTGAGGCTATTGATTTAGGTCTGGCAGTCGTTTCATTGGAGTGCTGCTGATTGCTAAAATCGTTTAATAGAAACGAAAAGTGACGTGTGGAATTAGGCAATAAATCCGTTCCGAACGCGAACTGCATAACACGACGCTTTCAGGCCTAGAGGCTGTTAGCCGTTCAGCATGGAGCACAAGCGTCTTCAGAATCTGTACAAATAGCCTACTCACACGTGAGGTTTGTACATTTACTGTCATCACATTGACGGCAGAGCCTTTACCCTTTGAAGGAGACGAGGGACGATCTGGAAGATATAAAACAGAAGGAAAGCCTGTCTATAAACTCAGTGAATTATGCACAGATCAGAATGTGCGTAACAGGGGTACGTGGAACCTGAAATCATTTGTTCCGGTATCAAAATTCCTTTAGGCCTGGGCATGTGTCAGTTTTTAGGAACGAATTAGTAAAACTGAAGACAACCACGCAGAACTGGAGGAAGCATACAAGTCGAAGCTAGGTTACGGATGTCATCCAACGAAAAGACATGTCTGCCTCGCTCATGTGGCCCGGTTTGTACGGCTAGAGGGGTGGAGGTTTTCGCTGTCGACCTTTTGATGTTTTCCCTGACTGTCATCGCCTCCCCCTCACGAGGAATGGAACAGTTCCACCACAGTGGTGTGACGCGAGTGGTTCCCGGATGCCGACCGTTAAGATGGTGTTATTCTCGGTGCGGTTTGCTGCTACCTGTAACTCGTACTTAACTGGAAACTTAAATCCTCCAGACTGGGTCAGAATTGTAAATTACAAGCCTTCACAGAAACTATAGACGTCTATAATATTTCACCCAACTTGCCCCTTTATTCATACTCGCGACTGTGTACGGTTAACTGATAGGATGACTACTTAATAATGAAATGGCGTGAATATGGTGGGAAGGGCTGTATAGCTCTATATGATAGGATGGTTACTTGTAACGGTCATGGCCTTTGTCTGGAGGGACTGAAGAAAACCACGGATGCTTCAGTGGTGATGGACTGTCTGCGCACCGAGATTTGAATCTGTGACATCCGGAATACTTGAATGGAGCTGAGGAAAAGTAGCAGTGTCCGACACAAAAAGTATTTAGCCCCCAAAGTAAATCAAATAGAATTGAAGTCGTCAGTTGTGTAGTGGTAATTCTCCAGATACGTCTATGATGTAGAACTACAGTATTAACTAGAATTTTAAGGGTTAGTGCATTGTGTGTCAGATATGGAAGGCACGAATATAATAATTGATTACTTTATGATAATCGACAGAGGTTGGTCTTTCGGCCTTTGGGTTGCAGGTGTGGTTAACTGATAACGCATAAAATGTGATTCTTACGAATTCACACAGTGCAGCTATCGACTGTTGGTTTTCCAGCAGCAGTGACTGCCACTTATCGAGACGTCGAGACGAGCAATTGGAGCTTTGTGTTGCGGCTTCATCTATTTTTTCGAAGTAGGCGTTTCGATTTGTGATGTCACTACCTTTCTCAGAATGGAAAGTCAAGAAACCGAGTATCATAGTGCATCCATAGACTTCGCTGTGAACATATTCACTTATTTAAAGTGTAAAGCGGCCGATGACAGTGAGCGCCAAGTCGCAGAAACTGATTTCTAAAGCATACTACGTAGGGCAGGTACACGAATTGTAGCGACGGAAGATAATTTTGCAAATCCGAGCCAATTCGCCCCTTTTATCAAAAAGTACTTGCCGTTTTCTGTGTTTCTAATGTTATTATTATATGCTGTGTTACACAGTATCGAATTTAATTAATAAGTTCATTTCTCTTTTGTTTCAGGTGAGTGGACATTAGACTGGGTGGTGCTCGTTAGATGTAGCGGCAAGAATTATGGTAGAGAAAGGTGCACGAACCGGTTCAACAGTTTATCCATCCTTATCAAGAGGACCTGGTAATAATTAAGTAATGATTTGCTTGTAAAAGCTTTGTTAAGGTCTTCTCTTGTTATCTGTACTCCAACTGTAGCTGCTGGATTGCATTAGGAGGAGGCGTTTTAGCATTTTAGTCTTCGTCTCTTGTAAAATTAACGTGTAAGGCATTACAAATAAGGGGGTTCGTTCTGCGTGTGTGTGTTTTTGTAAGCCTTGGTAAGTGCAGTCACCTCAGTGCACTCGATATATGATCTTGCACACATTCCAGATTCTTTGCCATGCTTGGAAACATAGCTGGAAATCACTCTCATTTCCTCTGAATGTCTTGAAAGGATTCGAAATTAGTAGTTTTGTTTATATTGACGACTTTTAGGTCTACTGCAGTTTTTCCACGCATGCGAGTTTCGGTTAGAATCGGACAGTCTCTCCTCTCGCTCCCATTTTGGAGCGTAGGGCTGATTCCTCAGTTTCATGATCATTTTACAGAGGTAGGACTCCTTGGACGGGTAATCAGGTCGTCTCAAGGCCTCTACCTAAACATAGGACAGAATAAACGCATACACACGCCAAACATCCATGCCTTAGACCGTCGGCTACCGTGACCTGCAGTCGGACAGTAATAACTGACATATTACATGAGTTGCTGCGCATACTTCTAGGACAGGTCGTGTTTATCGGAGCGAAAAGTGTTTCTTAAAAATGTAGAGAAAATGAGATATTCGATGTGCAGTACATTTCCGTTTTACAGATAATGAAAGTAGGCTTGCTACACATTACGCAGCGAATAGTCAGCAGTCGGAGGTAGTGGACTTGTGAACTCACTTGCACTGCAAGGTGCCGTATCCCAGAAGGCAATACTTCTTATAGTCTCCCCAGTGGTTTCCTGAACATACGCGAAGATTACTAAATCTCTTTTTCTCGACAGGAATTATCCGACGTTCTTTCCCACCGGAATTTGTAGGTTTGCATGTATATACATGAGTCTAAGTTCATATACAGGATGTCCCAGGAGGAAGGGCAATGTTCTGAGAGTTCATAGTATCGGTCATTCGAAGCAGAAAAAAAGGTTATACTTGTCCTATTCCGAACGGTTTCTGAAGTAGAGCTATTTCACTGTACAGTTCCAAAACTGTTAGTAAGGAAGGGATAATACGTACTGTTTCGAATACCGGTATTTGTTATTCAAGTTGACAAAGTTGGTACAGTTTCCCTAATATAATTCATTTTCGAAAATTCCACGGGAAACATGAATGCGCTTTGCAACACGTGTGAGGACATGGCGTCTTTCTCATCTGTACAGTGTACTATACAGTGAAATAGCTCTATCTCCGAAACCATTCGGAATAGGACACATGTACATATACACTTCTGTGCTTAGAATTACCGATACTGTGATCTCCCAGACTGTTGACCTTTCCCCCTGGGGCACCTTGCATTTAGTTAAAATGTAATTTTACATTTTTCAACCTATACATATAGGTACCTGAATATTTTATATTTTCGCAATAAGTACTTGCGCGGGAGCATCAGAATGTCATTTAGCTCCTATTGTAGCTGCCTCCGTAGTCTAGAGGTAACGTTCCCATCTCATGACTCGTGGTACGCGGGTTCAAACCCGGCGGAGGTCGTAGAATTTTTAAGGGCGGAGAAATTCAGGGAACAAGTCCTCCGGGAGGGACTTTAAGCCGTGTGTCCCGTGTCGTAGCTTTACGGCACGTAAAAGAACCTCATATCTCCAAAGGAGGTCACTGAGCCAAATTCCAGGACGTTTCCCTCCCAACAAGTAGTCNCGCCTGTTAAGTGTATACTCTTACATTCAAGTTTTCTGCTTAGCATTGGGTCGCCCATGTGCAGGTGAGTTATGGCTGTGCTGTTGATTACTTCACTTACGTTCCTATGTTTTATCTAAACTGTCTACCTCTGGAGGGTTTCCTTCCTTCGGCAGGAACCTGCCACTGTTAGTATAGTGCAACAGGATGTCTCTTCTCGGCCTCCTCAGGCGTAGCTGTGCTGTGGGATCTGCCGAAGTCTGCCAAAACTCGGCCTTTCTGCTGGTCGGGCACTGTGCGTTACTCTACATGAGCAAAAAGATATGATTTGGGACAGTCACACAAATAATCCAAAACAAATAAATTAGATACTATTGTGTCAACATCTGTTTTTATTCATTGTTGGTGGTAACACTACATGTTTCGACCTTTTCTTTGGTCATCTTTAGTTGTATTACGTCATTAATTAGTATGAATTCATATTGTGTCTGTATGATTATTCGATACTGACTTATATTTTAATCTTTAAATGTGGTTCAAATATAGTTAAAACTTGACATTAAACTTTATATTAAAGTAAAGTAAAGATATCCCTCTACCAGGCCATGAAGGGTCATAAGGTTGTGAGATGTTGAGGGTCCGACATGTAGACAATCGGCTCAAAGACGGCAGTAAGGTTGTGAGCCTTACGCGCCGGCCGCGCTTTACTCTCCAGGAAGATTATTTAATTAATTCGTGGTACTCATATCTGTTCGAGGCTGAGTGAACCCCAGGGCCCTAGTGCGGCTGGAAGGATTAGGTCAATTGAAAAAAAACATCCAATGACCTCATCGGGACCTGAACCCGCGAACTTCCGGCTTCTAACATAGCCCCTCAACCACTACGCTAACCTTTATATGAAATGGATCAAAATTAAAATTACAATTGAAATTGCTATTAAGGTATTTATAGCCAATATTACAAATGCCATTGAAGCCTTGTGCTTGCTACATATCATGTGTGTGTTGATTGTTGTTCCACTGTGGTAGTGATATTGTGCTGTGGGGTAACTGCATGCTGGGATCTTTCTTCAGAATATAGGTCGTGTTGGTTTTTTGACCTTCCTATTCAATGTGTGCAGGT